>NC_139352.1:104702466-105187466 GCF_055883805.1 Amblyomma maculatum
CCTGTGGGCTAGACGGCTGGCAGGGCCTTGCAGTTTTGACAACCACGACAGCGCCTGATAGTCGATCTGAAATGTAAACTCAGCCCCCAACCAAATACTTATGAAACTTTTCTAGTGCAAATACAATTGCCAAGCACTCTTTCTCTTTTACCGTGTAGTTTCGCTCTGGTGAAGCAAGAGTGTGGCTGCAGATGCCAAAGGGCAAAGTTTCCCTTCATGCTCCTAAAGAAAAACAGCACCGATGCCATATTCACTTGCATTAATCTGCACTGTAAAGCGCCGGTTTAGTTCCAGGAGCCGGAGACGAGCAGTATCGCTGATAGGCGTTGACGATGTCCGAAACGACGAATGCTCTGTGCCTGTCCAGGAGCAACGGGCACCATTCCGGAGAAACTGAATAAGGGGTTTTGCCAGGTCGGCGAAGTTTGGAATGAAATGGCCTTAATTCACCTTGCCCAAGAATCGCTGCAGGCTCTAGACGGTTGGTGGTGGTGCCAACTGCACCATGGACTGCAGTTTCTCCTCTTCAGGTCGGACTGTGCCCTGTTCAACCATGAACCCAAACAGGTGGCTCTGCGTGAAACGAACAGCCCTTTGCGGGGCTTAATGGTGATGCCTGTGCCCTGCATTCATTGCATAACAGTGGGTAAACGGATCAGATGCTCGTCTAGGCTTCACCGTCGTCCATGTATGCAATTGCTTAGCTGAATTTCGCATCTCCGAGCACCATACCTATTTGGCGCTACAAAGTAGCAGGTGAATTGCATAAACCGAAAGGCAGTCCGACAAACTCGAACAATCCCCGATGTCAAGTGAATGCAGTTTTTTATGTCACTGTGGTCAATCGGTATTTGCAGAAAACCCCTGCTACAGTCAAGACTAGTGAATAACTTTGCTGACCCAGTGTATACATGACAGAGTGGGCTGAAGGAAAATGTTACGAGTCTCTGACTGTTACAGTGTTCAGCCGCCGATAGTCGACAAACAAGCATACTGTGCCGTCTTTCTTAGGCGCAAAAACAACGGGAAAAGACCAAGGGCTTTTTGAGTGTCTTACAGCACCAGTAGCCACCATTTCATCCAGAGCGGTATCCAGAAGTCCTCGCTTGTGGACGCTAAACAGCTTCGGATTAAAACGGATCAGACGGGAACTGCCGGTGTAGATACCTTGCGTGAGCACGTTAGCATTTACAGGAGCCTCCGTGAACAAGGTAGCGAAGGGCTCAAGTTCCGCCTCGATTCTGGGTCGTGCCGCTGATGAGCCTGTGAAAGACTGCAGGACAGTGAGAAGACCACTTTCTGCCACGCCGACTGAGGGGTTCTACGAACAGAAGATTTCAGTGACGCTCTGTTATCTTTGTAATGAACCTGAGTGGCTTTGCATAAATGCCGCTAACGGTAGCTGCCTGAATAAAGGTCGACAATTATTCCTGCCTTCGAGATGAAGTGATGACCCAAAATTACCGGTCAGGAGAGTGTGAGAAGATGCAAAAAGCCCTGCCTTACTTCTGAGCATTCACAGTAACTGTTCGACGTGTTCCAAAGATTGCCGACCCTATCTGTGGCGAGGACATATGAATCTTTGTGGCAAACTCTCGTAACCAAATGCCTTGCGTCTTGCGCAACCCCGCATTCTTCTTTATGACAGGAATTGATAAGTGAATCTGAGGTTCATATAGGTTCCATATGGGTGCGCACGGTCTTGAAGCCGGGGGAACTGCGAGGGAAGATATGTGCGGTGAGCTTCAATGGTTTTGGAAAAGGCAGTACATGGTCTAGTTGCTGGGAGATTTGCCAGGTGGGGATTGGGAACTGGTGCGAGGTGTCTAATGTGTGTTCTCATGGTCTCTACGGCAACATAGGTAGCGACAGGATGTTCTCCTGCTAGAACAGTTGTTGCAGTTGAGGTGCAATTAGGCAAACCGAGTCAGATGCGGAGTCCTTGCGCTTGCACACTTTTGAGAGTCCGAATGTCGTCTTCGTGATTTTGTTGAATATCGGGAGGCTGTACCGCATGTATGCCATAAAGAATGATCGATAATGTTGTAGCATCGAGTGCACTGATGCACCCCATGATTTTACTCCGAGGAAGGAGAGAACATGGACAATCGCAAGTAGTTTTTTTTTTCATGTCATTCAGATGCGGGCTCCACGAGAGATTCCGTTCGATGACAACTCCCAGGAAGCGATGGCTTTTTTCATAGGTAATGGCTTTCCCGTTTATAGATATGGTATAGTGTGACATTGGTTTTCCTGTGAAGGCCACAAGAGAGCATTTCTCACTTGAAATGCTAAGGGCCTGCAAATGTAGTTAAGACGTCACGATTGATGCGCCCTTTGAAGTCTCGCACGGACTTGCGGACGAGTCACATTTGACGCCCAAATGCAGATATCATCAGCATACATGGAACTCTGAGCGGATTGTTGCAGCAAATCGACCAGGCCGACGAGAGAAAGGTTGAACAGGTACGGCTTAACACCCCACCCTGTGGGATTCCGCGTGAACACCGGGGTAGAGAGGTTGGTCCGCCCTGCGTCGGGATAAAACGCGATTCTCAGTGTATATATAGGCGTTCGCAAGCGAGCGGCAGCTCCACGGCTTTTATCCCCCGCTGCGGCGCATCAGTTGGAGAGCACTGTACATGCGCATTCAGACGCTTAGCTAACTAATGATGTCACGCGCGACGATCCAATGAGAACGGCAATATGTACCGGTACGGATGAAGTTTTCCAGGTGCGTAGTGAAGAATAAGCAGATGTGCGATGTAGAAGTGGATGCAAAGCAGCAGTGTACGCCACGCGTGAGAAGAAAAAGACGACGGCGAGCAAGTCGCACGCCTGAAGGTCGACCGAACTTCAAACTGCTGTTTACGCTGATGTGGCTGGGGGTCGGGGGCCTAGGCTTCACCGCAGTCGAACCATGAGGAGCCGAGATGACGGAGCAGAAGCAGCCAGGGAGGAGAGGCAAAGAAGAACATTTTATACAACTTTTTTCATGTTGGGATATTTACAAGTCAAACGAGGAAAAATTGAGTTTTCTGTGGAGACAATTTTCACCGCGTAAATGCAGTCGGTTGTCCCCACTTCTCTAGCTGCGGAAACAAGGTTCAATTGGTGCAGTCCAATCACCAGGGCCCAAGAGGTCACTGGAGGTGTTGCCCACTGCCGAGGGTGGTGCTCGAACCTCCTCTCAACTTTTGGTGGCGAGGGCAAACTTTTCCGATGTCGATGACGATCTTGTGCGGGCGACGGAGTTTCTGCACCAAGGTGAAACATCCCGAGAAGTCGTCCGCTGGAGGCGGTCATTTCCCCCGCGTAATTTCAAGAAGGTCACCCGCCTTCTTCAAGAATTCATCGAGCGAGGTAAACCGTCAAGGCTGATCGTGGTGCGCCTCTGGCCTATTCAGCACGATGGGTTTTTGCTGTCGCCGCCGTGGCGCCAAGGGGATTAAGGCCTGCAAGGCAGCTCGTTTCTATCCCGAAGGAGGGGAGGCGGGAAGGATTGGTCGCCGAAGCTGGATAATCTGCTCGAAACTTCGGCCGGAGCCCCATTCATACAAGCACGTCCAACACCCGAAGAAGTCTCGTAGGGGCTGCAGCCTAGGTTGCTTCCAGAATAAACTTGAAGCCTGGTCGGCCCAGCCACGAGCCACCCTGGTCGATGGCTTCTTACTTCCCCTTTGGACACCGTTGGCAGTCTCGGCCACGCGAGGTCCAAAACACAGCAGATGCTAAGCGCAAAACCAACTTTGAAAACTGCCAGGTTGCTTTCCAGCTAAGAATTTTTTTTACAAAAAAAAATAAACAAACCAAATTTTGATTTGATAATTTCGAGTCCTCTTCCGAAATAAACCGTGTTAGAGATAACAAGAAACCAGAGCAGAATTCCAGATCAAAAGCGAACACACTAGCTGGAAATTAGACCCATGTCGTCACATGAAAAATGCTGTAGAAAGCCACTTCCTGCGAGAACATATCTTCAAGGTGGAGCTGCAGGTGACCAAAAGTGTAATACAAAAAAGAGTAATGCCAAACAAGAGGGCATTGCCCAGGGAAACTTTGTCTGAGGCTATCAGCGTTGGCATAATCACGCTCTTTTATTTAACGCATGTCAGATGCGAACTCCTGCAAAGCAAAGCTCCAGTGAAGCATACATATTAAGATGGCAGGTAAACGAACAAAGGCCATTTCTACAAGCGAGTGCGACTCTTCAAGACAAGATTACAATTTCCGAATAGCTGAAACAAGAGAAGCGCCTTTCGTCTCGGACGCACTGCTTGCACGCTCACAAACATCATGGGGGTGCTCCCCCTCCATTGTCAACCTGTCAAGTGGGGACGACCCACACTCCACGTTCACACGTTTTTTTTTCTTCAGCACAGAAGGGTGAGTCCAGTCAGAAACCTTTAAATAGCCTGACTATCCCGGGGTGCTTTAGGGCCAGCCATTTTTTTTTTGACAGACTCCATTCATCCCTCTCAATGCTTCAGCCGCGCCCTTGGCGGCCCCGATCCTACGAGGGAACTAGAAGCCGAGATCTAAAAAAACCTTGAAGGCGTCAGCTCGCTAATGCGACTTTTTCCGCATCGGAACTGCACGCTTCCGAAGAGTAGCCCGCGCTTGGAAAGCCGGACGCTAGATAGGGGCGAGCGACTGCGAACGCGTTGCTTGCTGATCCTCCTGTCTTAGATCCCGTTTGCATGCTGTATCCCTCTCTTACTGTCGCGCATTCTGCAGTGCCATTATAGGTGGCCACGACGTCCTTTCCGTAGCAAGCTACTCCTGTTACCCGTCACTAGACCACTACTGCACTGTCTCGAGTGACAGGAGGGCCTAGAACATTTGTATTTACGAAACCCTCGACGGTCTGCCTTTGCCAGTGCCGTAACTGGCTTTGACCTCCTCGGCGCGCGCTTACCCTGTTTTCCTTTCACGCGACTGCTACGGTCAGTTCCCAGCTCACCCAGTTCCCAGGCTTCCTCATCTGCATTAAACTGCGCCTGGCTATCCCAACCAACCTTCGATACGAATCGGACGCGCTCTTGCTCCGATCCTCTTCGTTGCCATTGCTGATCTCTGATTCCAAATTTTGCGTCTACTGAGCTTGCCTGATTACTAGTCGCATTACTTCCGGTACGATTTGGCTCTGCGATTAGTAAATCCAATCTTTTGAGCTCCAATTCCATTTCATTTGCTCTCTTAATACTTACGGCCTCTTCCTCAGCCTCCCTGAACTTCTGCATGAAATCCCATATCTCAAAAATTTCATCCTCCTCAGCTCCATACTCCCGAATTGCCCTCACAAGTTGCGACTCTTTAAGGCTTTTCCCGACTTCAATGTCCAACTCTTCACACAGCAAAATCAACTCTGCCTTCTCCAATTTGCTCAGATCCATGGCCACGTTCGAATGAAGACTTTCTCAAACAAATTGTAGCGTGATAACCGTTTCACCACGCAAGCTACACAAAAACAAAATCTACTGGTTTTGATAAATTCCCTTGGTTATCAAACCTGGCAGACTCTCAAAGAAAGTCAAGCGCTCACCATATTGCCGATGCCAGAACCAAACGTGGACGATCGCACCGCTGCCACCAGTTGATGTGGCTGGGGGTCGGGGGCCTAGGCTTCACCGCAGTCGAAACATGAGGAGCGGAGATGACGGAGCAGAAGCAGACAGGGAGGAGAGGCAAAGAAGAACGTTTTATACAACGTTTTTCACGATGGGATATTTACAAGTCAAACGAGGAAAAATTGAGTTTTCTGTGGAGACAATTTTCGCCGCGTAAATGCAGTCGGTTGTCCCCACTTCTCTAGCTGCGGAAACAAGGTTCAATTGGTGCAGTCCAATCACCAGGGCCCAAGAGGTCACTGGAGGTGTTGCCCACTGCCGAGGGTGCTGCTCGAAGCTCCTCTCACAACGTTTGGTGGCGAGGGCGAACTTTTCCGAGGTCGATGACGATCTTGTGCGGGCGATGGAACCATGGCCCTTCCACCACGTGTTGCAAGGATGGCGGCGCAAGCGAATGAGCACGAGGAAGCCGCCATTGCCAGCTCGGCGCAGCGCCTGCAGCCACCAGCCGGCGGGGACCACATTCCTGCAGCAGGGGCAGCTATTGTTCAGGAGGCCCTCAACAATGCGGACAATGCCATGGATGAGACGACCCATCGCAAGAGGCGTCGTTCCACCAACTCAGGGGAGATAGAGGAGGACAATGGCAGCAGTGGGGAGGAATCTGCTGCTAAGCGCGAAGCGCTATGCGTCACCCCTTCTGCCTCCCCTCTCACACCTGCCGGCCGTCTTCCCTCCGCTCTCGAAGGAAGGGAAACCAGCCCTACGGATGATCAGCTGATGGCGAGGATGCAGGCTGAGGAGGAGCAGCAGGCGCCAACGGACACCGCCCGTGAGCATGCTGCAGCCAGCCTGAGCCCGACGCGGGACAGATCGAACGGCCGTCCGTTCGTACGCCCGCTTGACAGTGAAGATAGCCACCCCCCCCCCCCATGGCACCCGCGTGCTCACAGGAGGCCACCGGTCTGATTCCCTGGAGCCAGGTCTCAACCCGAGCCCAACGGAGACGCAGGGCTGCCCTCCAGAAAGCTGCTGCTGCTGTGCCATCTCACGAGGGGCTGCACTGGACAGTTCTGTTCCGGCCGGAGGACCGCGGCGCTGCCACCACAAAGCAACAGGGATGGGAGATTGCTGAGGAGCTGAGCCCACACCCGGGTGTGCTGGCGGTTCGCGTTAACACACGCCGGAACGTGGTAGCGGTGGACGTTGGGTGTGAGATCACCTTTGGCTCGCTGCTCGCCACGACTGTGATCCGTGGCCTGGCAGTGCGCGCTAAGGAACCAGCCCCTCGCAATCGGTCCACCGGACTTGTATTCGGCGTTGACGCGCGTCGCTCGGCAGATCAGCTGCTTGCCGCTATGGAGTCGACAGTGGCTGTGACGTCGGCGTCGCTTTCGGGAAGCACGCTGCTTCTCCGGTTTGCGGCGCCGATGCCGCCGTCACATGTATCGATATACAGGCGGCGTCTCCCCGTCCGGCCCTGCCGCCCGCGGCCACTGCAGTGTTGCCGCTGCTCCAGCCTGGGACATGCCACCGAGGCCTGCAGAGCTGCCGCGCGCTGTACCCGCTGCGGTGGACCACACGACATCGACGCGTGCACTAGTAGGAAACCACGCTGCTCAAACTGCGGCGGCCGGCATGCGTCCAGAGACCCGCATGTCCTCACTGGCAGCGAGAGAGGCATGTCGCTACTATATTGGCTACGTGAGAAGTGCCTCTCTCACGGCGGGCCATGCGCGCTGTTGTTCTGGAAGAAACGGTCTCGCCAGCCCTGCAACAACAAGGAAGCAAGCGCAGCTACGCGCATGTTGCGAGCCTCAGCAAACAGCCGCAACCGCGGCAGCTCCAGCAGCAGCAGCTGCAGCAGCAGCAGCGACGGCGGCCCCAGCAGCAGTCCCAGAGGCGACAGTCCTGGCAGCCGCAGCAGCAGCCGCAGCAGCAGCAACAGCAGCAGCCCCTTACCCACGCAAGGCCCGTTTCCACCACCTCCGTTGGCGGCCCTCCGGATGCGCGTGATGCCCTAATTGCACGCCTACAGGCCTCGCTGCGCGCACTCAGCGTGTTGCTACCGGAGGGCTCTGAGGGTCGCCGCGTCTGCGAGGAAGCGACAGGCCCTCCTACACTAGACAGCCAACACCATGGCTAGTCGCCGGGCAGCCCCTCGCATTCCCTCAGTCCTGCAGTGGAACGTGCGTTCCCTCGAGGCGCGATATCCCGAGCTCCGCTCGCGCATAACATCAGAGCAACCAGAGGTAATCGCGCTACAGGAGACGTACTTCCGCCTCTGGGAAGGGGAGCCCCAAATGCGGCTGCCCGGATACGTTGGCTACCATTCACCAACAAATTGTGAGGAGGTGTCATGTACGGCAATCCCCTGCGGCGACCCGAACCACCGACCTGGGAAATCTCGGGCCTCTGTGTATGTGCAGCGCGACGTTCAGCACGCTCTCGTCGACACGGCGGCGGCGACGAGCAACGGCCAGGAGTGCGTGGCAGTGACAGTGCGCGTCGGAGGTGTTGACACATCAGTGGCAAGTGTTTATGTGCGCCCAGCTGTAGCCTGGAACGTGTTGTGTTTCCGTGCAGTGTCAACGTGTTGTGCCCCACGCCAACTAATCGTTGGGGACTTCAATGCTCATCAATGTGCGTGGGGAAGTGCGCGCAATGATCGGCGCGGCGACGACTTGCACAACACGGCAACACAGCTGGGACTCAACACTGGCCAGCCAACCTTCCGACGACGCGGTTCGCCCGGCTCCTGCATCGACATAGCGTTCGCGTCCAGCGGCATCGAGGCGACCTGGCATCGTGCACCATCTCTCTGGGGCTCGGACCACTTCTCCATCACCATAGAGCCCACTGCTAAAGAAGCGCGCCCCATGCGTACCTACTCAATAGTAGATTGGGGCCACTTTCGCCGCTAGGTAGACGCCGCCGCTGCATCCGGTGCCGATTTCTTCACCAGTCTCGTCCGGAGCGCTCTCGCAGCCACGCGTCACGCAGAAGTGCGAGCTGATCAGCCAACACCCGACAAGAAGGTGCTCGATCTGCGTGACAAGAAAGACATCGCAGAACGCAGGGCGCTACGGACGGACAGACCGGAAGACTGGACGGTTTACAATCGGCTGGACGCGGCAGCAAGGCGGCACGCTAACAAGCTCTACCGCCGGCAGTGGGCTTCTCTGTGCAATACGATGGAGAAGGATCGCAGCTCCCGGTGGCTCTTCACCACCCTGCGGCGCATCACTACACCTCAAGCGAACCCTCAGCCCCTCGCCGCTCTCGCCATCTCAAGCGGCCAAGCAACCCAACAACTAGCTGAGCGGTTCGCTGACCGGTTTGCGCCGCAACGCTCCGCGAGCACCGCTGCCATCGCAGCGACTACACCGAGCCCGATCCCCGATGCCAATGTCCTTTCCTCCGCCCCGGACTACGGCCCGTGCAACGCGCTCTTCACAGCGGTGGAACTGAATGGCGCCCTGCGCCGCTGCACCCGCCGCTCAGCGCCCGGGCCCGACGGGGTGACCTACCAGATGCTGCGCAACCTGGGCGCAGAGCAACGTCAAGTCCTTCTGCGGCAACTGAACCTGGTGTGGGAACGCGGGGAGCTACCGGAGGAGTGGCGCACAGCGGTCGTCTGCCCGCTACCGAAGCCAGGTCGCTCACCCACGGTGCTCAGCGGATATCGCCCTGTGGCGCTGACGTCGGCGGCCTGTAAGGTGATGGAGCATATGGCGCTTCAGCGGTTACACACGCGGGCCGCGGAGGCGGATTTGTTCGATGAGTGTCAGACAGGTTTTCGAGGGATGCGCTTCACGGCGGACTCAATCGCAGACGTGGTTTCTGCGCTCGAGCACGCCGTAGCGGCGCGGCAGGTCGCACTGCTGTTGCTGCTCGACGTGTCGAGTGCGTTTGACAACGTCCGCCGTGCGGTGATCCTCGCCAGGCTGGAAGAGGCAGGCGTGAACGGGCGCTTGTTGCACTATGTGCAGGGCTTCCTCAACGCGCGCACTATTCGTGTGCGTGTAGGAGGGGCTCTCTCGCGACCCCGTCCGGTGGATCTAGGCGTTCCGCAAGGATCGGTGTTGTCGCCGTTTCTATTCAATGTGGCGATGTCGGCGGTGCCGGGCTGTCTGCCCGCAGTCAACCGGCACCGTGTGTACATCTCCATGTACGCGGATAACATCGCACTGTGGTGCCTGGGGCCGCCGGGCGAGGCTCCCCGCGTCAGAGAGTGCCTTCAGGGGGCCGTGTGCGCGATAGACGCCCGGTTGCGGGATCTCGGTCTGGCGCTCTGCCCGGGCAAGTCCGCGGCCATGGCCTGCGGCGCTCGCAGGGGCGCCCGCCTTTCACCGCTAACGTTGGCTGGGATGCCGCTGCTGTGGAAAAGCTCCGTGCGGTACCTGGGCCTAGATATCGACCAGCGCCTTTCCTTCCGTCCCGCGGCGACTAGGGCATGCCAGCAGATGAAGAGGACCACCGCCGCCGTGCACAAGCTCACCGCCCGGGGCCAGGGGATTTCCCAGAAGGCTGCGCTGCGCCTCTACAGCGCAGCAGCCGTGGGGGCGATTCTCTACGCACTGCCACTCGTGAAGGTGCGCAAACCATCGTGGAGAGCACTGGAGGTGCAGCATCGCAAAGCGCTGCGAACCTGCCTTGGCCTGCCGAGTAACTGTCAGTGCGAAGCGACACTCGCCGAGGCAGGCGCGTGGCCACTGCAGCTACAGGCCACACAGCGAGCGCTGCACCACATCGACCGCCTTCAGCGCGCACCAGACGGCGGCGAACTCCTGCAGCGCCTTCGGAATTTCCCACGCTCTAGAATGGGTGCGGCGCTGCAGGAGTATGACCAGCTGACGCGTGCCACGCCCCCTACGGCCTCTGCTCCCCCTGGCCCCTCACGACGGAGGTACAGCGCGAGATCATCGGCATCGCGGGAAAACGCAGCACACCACTCTGTGCGGTGCAACAGCTAGCCAGAGCCGTCATACACGAGCAACTAAGCGACCACCTGCTTGTTTTCACTGACGGCTCCGTGGCGAGAGAAAGCTGCTCGCTCGCCGCAGCGGCCACCATCCCTGCCCTGCAGTTGCACCGCCAGCAAAGAGTGACACACCTGGGCTCTTCGACCACGGCGGAACTACTGGGCCTTCGCCTGGGCCTGGACCTATTGCTCACCATTGCTCCGCCACCTCCCAGGTGTGCACTGCTGTGTGACTCCCGCGCCGCCCTCAGCCGCCTGCAGACTCCCGGCCGTGGCACACCGCTGCTGTGCGCGATACGCGAGCGCCTCGAGCACCTCGCAGAACGAAAGTGCAGCATTCGCGCGCAGTGGGTGCCCGGCCACTGCGGCATACACGGCAACGAGCAAGCCGATGAACTCGCCACCGCCGCACATCAACTCCCTCCCAGCGACGAACTTCTCGCTTTGGAGGACGTGCGCGCGGTAATCTATGACCACCTCCGTCAGCAACACCCGGACCCACGCATCGCGCGAGGAGAGCGCATCCCTGCTGTCGGCGCGCGCTCATTGTCGCGCCTACAGCGTGCAATGCTCATCCGAGTGCGCGTCGGCTGCGTGTGGCCCGGGGTAAGACGGGTGCGCCACGGACTTTCGAGCGACGTGTGTGGTGATTGCGGTGCAGTGGAAACATTGGAGCACATGCTGCTTCGCTGTACCGCATCCGCAAAGCCACGTCGCGAGATGATCGCGGCTTATAGGGCGCTCGGAATCATCCCGGACAGCATCGAGACGCTCCTGTGGCCGCGAGGCAGTGCGCGCACCCGTGACAGGGCAATGGTGAGCCTCTGTGCGTTCATCGAGCGGGCGGGCTTGAAGCCTCGCTTGCTCTTCGCCAGGTAGTGCGTGCGTGACCTGAACGCTCCGTGTGTGCTACCTTGGACGTATGCTGCCGAGCGCCCCACCCCGGCAGCTGGTGCATTGTGTCGCGCGCGCGATCTGTCTGCGACAGGACGCTACGTGCGCGCGACTATGTATATACATCAATGATATTACATATATATGTGTATATATTTTATAAACAATTGCAGGGGCCGCTCGCGCGCAGGCATTTGTGGACAGTGCTCGGACACTTGCGCGCGAGCGATGCGAACTCGTTGACCGTCTTTACTTTGTAAATAATGTAAAAAGCACCCCTGTCCTTTCTTCCTATCGCTCCCCTCTCTACTTCCCCTTGCTATCCTCTCCCTATCCCCTTTTCCTTCCCGCCGGCCGCAGCTCAAGTGCTTCAGTTTGTTAGATAGCAGTTGCCGCTGCCGGCAATACTCTTTTCCTTCTTTTTGATTATTTAAAAAAATAATAAATCAACCACTACCACCACCACCAGTTGCTGCACCAAGGTGAAACATCCCGCGAAGTCAACCGCTGGCGGCGGTCATTTCCCCCGCGTGATTTCAAGAAGGTCACCCGCCTTCTTCAAGAATTCGTCGAGCGAGGTAAACCGTCAAGGCTGATCGGTGGTGCGCCTCTGGCCTATTCAGCACGATGGGTTTCTGCTGTCGCCGCCGTGGCGCCAAGGGGATTAAGGCCTGAAAGGCAGCTCGTTTCTATCCCGAAGGAGGGGAGGCAGGAAGGGTTGGGCGCCGCAGGCGGAAACAAAGTGTCACTCCCCCGCCGTCGCCGCCGCTTCAAACGCATTTGGCAGCGGTCGCACGCCGGCGCCCGCTAGACCCGTCTCGGTCTTCAGCTGTACGATAATCTGATCTAAACTTTGGCCGGAGCCCCATTCACAACAACGCGAAACGCGCCGCATCTAACCCAGTGAAACTTTTGCTTTAAAATACCATTGTTATACGGAAGAAACTATTCTTTATTTCGTCGTCCCAGGAGTTATTGGTAACTGCTGTCGTTACTCTGTGAAAAAAGAAAAAAGAATGATATCCCATTTATTTGGGTTACGCATCCTCGCTCTGTCGAAGCTCTGTGTTCCCGATATGAACCCTGAGTGAGGCATTTTTGTTAACGAACGCAGAGAACCAATACACGTTGCTTTGTTTTTTAAATACGTTTATTCATATAAGCACAGGCCACGTTCGTAGCCAGCAGCGATTTTACGTCTGAGAATTGAAAACACATGTAAAGATATCGGCGTATCACACCCTGTTTGCAGGCATTAATTGAAGACAGCGTTACTGTGCAGTTGTAGCGCTACGGCTATATTCAATTGCAAACTTAAACACTAGACATATTGCAAGTAAAAGGAAGATCCCCTTAGTCTTCCTAGCTTTACATTGGGCATGACGCTCAAGAAATACCAACATTATCTTGTCAAATGAACACTGCGGCAGCTGTTATACATGAGGGAGGTCCTCGAATATCTCGGAACGAAAACAGTTAAACAGAACAAACAAAGAAACAAAAAACGGAATAAAGAATGAAGGAAAGAAAGAAAGAGGAAAAGAAAGAAATGAAGAAAAAAAGAAAAAATAACAACAAAAAGTATAAAAAAAGAAAGAAATAAAGAACACTGCGCATAAAAGGTCTCTACTGGAGGCTGGAAACAAATTTCAACGTCATAAAATGACACTACCGGCACCCTGGTATGGAGTTTGCTGAGACATGTGTCGCCACGTAGACTGACGGGAGCTAACATTGAGCCGGCTCAAAAGCAGACGCGTGTATGTTGCGGCCGCTGTGTTCCTTTTGCTTCCGCGTTTTTTATCACATTAAGTGTGATTTACTCATTTAGTAGCTTCAGTGGTTTCGTGCGATACTTAGACTACTACAAATGCGAAAAAGAATAAAAATAGGCGCAGGGCCGGCGAGAAAGACTGCCACAATCGCGAAGGAAACGCAAGCGTACCGCTTCATGGGGAGGACTTGGGAAAAATGATGAGAAGTGGATAGACTTTGTGAAAGAGTAATGCAACTAAAATTCTTGTTATGAGCTCAATGGCGTACACATGCCAAGGGGCTAAAATGATTGCTCGTTAAGCGGAGGAAACGGTACAAACCTCTGACTGAGAGCGGCCGCACACTGGCTGGGGCACTCTCCTCAATGCGCGCTTCGCGCTGGAAAATTTGGCGTGTACTTGTATATGCTGTGCAAGATCGAGTGGCGTTGTCCTTTTAAAGAACATAACGTCCAGACAAGCAACAAAGTGGCGCAGCCACAGCATCGAATTCAAGCAGCATTTTATTACGCAGGCGAAAAAAAAAATGCTCGTGGGCTCTGTGAACCGGACTTTTTATGCGGGGTCTATTCGGAACCTTAAAGCCATAATACTTCCAAAACTTCCAATTAGAGATTTAGATAAGCATATTTATTTTTAATTAGTTGTTAAGGTGCTGAAAAAATCTAACTGGCGGTGTGTAGAGGTGCGTGATACCGTGTACACAGAGCACTGAACTACATTCGATAGAACGAAGTTTTATCCAAGTACCACGCCAAACATTTCTTGCAATGACTGCTAAAGGTGCTCAAGAGTTTCTGGTCCCAGACGATAGACCGTTCCATCATTAGTAGCAACAGTCAATAATCCTAACCCTAACAGCCTCACTTATGGAAGCTTTTTAGTTGAGCCGAGCATTGCCCGCCGGCGTTCCCCACGCTTGAGTACGGAGGTACAAAATGCATGCCAGCTTTCATGGATGGTGCACGCTAGAAGCGCACAGTGCTTGCAATCGCCACGACATCCGTAGCGGGAACCGCACCTGCCTTGCTGCACCTCCGCGGCACTGTGGAAATGAGCACCACGAAGAAAAGTGTTCGTCTTGGTATTAAAACTGCAAACCAAAACTGCGAGGAAATTATTATGCTGCTGTAATCAGACAACAACAACAAGAAAAAAGAAACGGGCGATCAATCTCTTACCACGTTCTGTCTTCACTTTCAATGTTTGGGTATGGAGTGCGAACGGAATAGGTAAATGAAAAGTCCGTTTCCGTCAGCCAACATTTTCCACTCTTTTATCATTTCTTAACCCTTCATCACGTATCCGACTGATGCCCTGAGGCAGTAAATATCAATATAGAAAAGTTCGTTTACTCACGCTAAATTCAACATCGCACGCGTGGTTGTTCCGTCACGAGCGGCGCGCACTTCGTGGTGGCGTCTACACCGTTCACGTTCTCAATGTGACAATTCTCGACCAGGCGGTGTGCTTTCGCCAGTATTGGTGTTCGGAAATAGCTCTCAAGATATGCGATTGAATTAAAGCAGCAGACAGTGAGAGCCGACATGCTTCCCGCCGAACAACGCGAATTCAACCAGACCGCGGCGGCCGCAACCGTTTACTCGACGCCATCATTGGCGGCGCTGAACGCTGCGTATTTAAATACCTGTACTTAAAAAGCGTTGACTTACAATGGAGGAAAAGAACTAGGAAACTAACTAGTAAATATGATAGTCACAAGGACGGGGAAATAAAAAGCATTAAGCAATAGGTGAAAAACACAGAAGGTATACAAAAATCGGATAAATTCGATAGAAAAGAAACAGAGTGTGGAATTATACCGAAAGTAGAAAATGCAGATCAGGAAGGAAGATTTCTTTGATAACTCAAGAGGCAGTGCCCTACTTTCTGAAGCTAGATCAGGGTGCCTTCGAACACGCAGCTACAAAAAGAAATTTAACAATGGAGATGATGCATGTGCTGCATGTGGTAACTCCAGTGAAACAATTGACCATATTATACTCGAATGTAATGGTATCCATCCGGAAGTTGATGCAGGCGCAGTCACTGTTCCTGAAGCTCTGGGGTTTCGAAATACCAGTGGCCGGGTGAATAAACCGGCGGTGGAAACTAGCAAAAAACGACTGGAAGATTGGTGGCTTAAAAGCAGAGAAGTGACATTATGTTAGTAATGTAGAAACAAAACTTTAATAAACAGAATAATGGTTTAGTTAACAAATGTAATCAATAATTAAGATGTAGGTAGAAAGATGAGCATGATAGCTGCTGCTACCACCCCGTTTCAAAGGGGACGCTCCTATATTCCATCCATCCACCCATCCATCCATCCATCCATCCATCCATCCATCCATCCATCCATCCATCCATCCATCCATCCATCCATCCATCCATCCATCCATCCATCCATCCATCCATCCATCCATCCATCCATCCATCCATCCATCCATCCATCCATCCATCCACTAGCGCGGTCTGGCCACTGCAGGTTGCATTTGACGTTTGTGAGTGCCTCGGAGCAGACGAAGTATTTGTAGCATCTTGCTTCCATGTGAAGAATCTGCAGAAATCGGAGCAGTATAGACCGGGAGACATCAATCAATATATGTTATATTATTTCGGCAAAGTGACGATTTCAGTGCTATGAATAATTTGCCCCGGAAACATAAAGTTGAGCAAGTTTTCTTTTCTCACAACATTATGTTTAGTTTCACAGAATTTTATAAAAAGGAATCAGCTTGTTACACAACGCAAAAGGGACAGGTCAGTAGTACGAACTCTCGGATGTTAGCGTGACGTAAATGGACAAGTTTAACAAGCCCCGTAGAAGAAACCACCTTGTGACTTAAGTGAACTCTAATATGACCTTACCAGTTCGTGAAGAGTATACTATTGCTGATTTTACGGATACCTCTATCACTTGATTGTCGCAGTGTGCGGTACGCAAGGACATGAGATCCGTGTCAGTAGCTGCTCACTGAAGCGCGCCGATTATGTCTTTGAGAAACGGGCCTGTTATAATAGGTGAACACTGTTTCTATTGGTAGAAAAGCGGCTGCCTGCGCATTGCCAGGCTATGTAAAGAAGTTGGGTCTGAGAAAAAGAATCCTTGGAATGTTTCATTAATATGCCTCACCTACTTCGCTTAAAACACAAGCAGTTCTAAATTTGTACTCATAAGACAATCCTTCCTTTCTAGGGAGTTGATGGAGGGGGGGAGCCAGTAGTTCCTTGAACTGAAGAACACATGTGAATATATTTTGTAGTTTGCAGTTAATAATATTTATGGTGTTTTATCTGAGAACGAAGTACATTTGCGTGTGTCTACCCTAATGTTATTTGAAAAAAAAAAACGGAGTTTGCTCTGCTAGCAATTCATTCCTCGCCCCATAACAAAAAATATATTTTCATTTCCTATGGACTCTTCATTTTTACTGTGTGTTAGCTTTCATCACTTATACGTTATCTGGAGTCTCTGAGCTGGCAGGCTTCTCTGCTGTTTAAATTAATGAAAGTCTCGGTATTAGCAGCATTTGCTGCCCAGTTGTGTGGGGGAGGACTCGCGATGTATCACATAATAGGTGTTTGCAAGAAAGCGACGTAGATTAAGTCGTACAAAATCCTAGTGAGGAGGTAATAAAGTGACGTGATGATGTGATGAATTGGATGTATTCCTGGCCAGCGACTGCTGTGAATAGCAAAGCGAGCTCTACGGGCGGCCGAAACAAATGGAGCCGTGGAGCAGCGGCCCCAACCAGAGCTGAAGGCTCAATTGAAAGAAGCGCCACAGCTAATAACACTCTGCGTGAGCTATAAAGTTATGCTATCAATCAATGCCTCAAGAAATGTTCACGGTTCTGAAACAGGGGCTTTCGCCGTATTTCTAAGTTATTCCATGTGGCATTTGCATTCAAAGGGGAGTATCTACGTTCAGTTTGAGATCTAGTGTGCCACTAGTAAGTACTATTATCTAGATTAGTGATGTAAATATGTGAATTCATATGTATATAGTCGATTGAAAAAGCAGCTGTTTGTATGGCATAGCAAACAATATTTGGGTCATTGGATGGTTCAAATTTCATCGTCGGTATATGCTGTTGTTTCTACTTGTTATTCAGTTGTATCCTAGGTTACAAATGTGTTCCAATACTAATTCGTAATAATGAGCATAACAAATTCTATTAGGTCAGAAATCAAATGACTCTCTCATGCATTTCTTGTTGTCATTTGGTAGTAACGATCATCATATACGTGTCGTCGGGAGCATCTCGATTCTCTGTCCTTACAGGTTAACTTCCATTGCGGCAATTTTATACTGCCCTCGTGACAGCACTAATGCAGTTCGATGGTTATTTGACTCAGTCCACTGAATTAGGGTTAACGAAATCTTTATGTATTATTTCAAGGATAATTTTACATTTTAAACTAGAAATGGAAGAAAAGCTGCTGTAGCCATATACAGTTTACAGTAAAGGCGTAGCAGTGTAAGTTCTACAAAGTTTCGCAGGGAAACATTTCACTCACTTATCGCCCTTCACTGTCGCAGGTTGGGTGGAAGGGGCGGGGGGTGCTTGGTGGATGTGAAGCTTAACACAGCTAAGTTTCACGAGGTTTGCATGAGTCCTAGTTGATATATTTCGTTTTTTTAACAAACTGAAGGAGAAAGTGTTGGTAACTTTTTAGCTATTCGAATCAAGTGTTATCTGTACTGTACAGATTTGCCCTGGCCGAGTATCGACGAGCTCTAAGTGCGAAGTGCATTTAGTGAATAATTATGGGCTGACCGCCAAATGGCTGCCCCGCTGCGAGATGCGACAGCTTAACACCCGACGACGGTCGGCGCAGTTTCAGCTCGCATGTGGCGGAAGAACGAAACGCTCTGTGTAACTGTCACCGAACCACATCGGCCAGCTGCGGCACTTTTCCAAATACAGACTGGTGTGAACCGCATCTGGCTTCCAGATTCTAGTTATTAGCGGGTTAAAAAATCGGGAGGGAGTTTTAAAACAGGGGGAATAAGCTGCTATGTTTGCTTCTTTTTAAAATCCTGGATAATCAGAAAAAAGGAAGTAATAATTATAGGGGATACCTAAATTCAAGAAAAGGGTACAGTGGGGTAGTTAGTTTATGTTGGAAGAGAGCGGAACGTCGAGAACATCGTTTGCAGACGATGCAGCAGAGAAGGCGCATGCATTTGATCTTTCTCTGCATGCTGTTTCGTCGTTAAGCTCTGTTTTCGTCGTTCTCTTCCGACATTTAAGCCACGCTTCAAAAATTATGGCGCGAAAACATTGGTTACTATGCGACATATAAAGCCCCGGTTTTACCTCACGGTATGAGCGTACCTGCATGGCGTAGGAGTACCATGCTTGACTCGATGTCAAAGAGCCCTCAAACGTTCATTCCTATCTGGCCTTTCCGCCTCAAATGACCAACGCGAGATTGCAGCCTCTCTAAAATTTTTAATATAATGTTGCCTCATGAAGTTGCTCAAACCATAGAACAATTTGTGTTCGAGTATGAAAGAGCATGAAGTCGGCTTTATATCAGTTATATCAGGTTTTATCATGCACACTTCAGGTTGAAGTATTTCCGTACACTCTCGTTTTGTCGAATACGTGTACAATATACTTATCTCGAAGAATGAACACCATACTGCTCTCGATTCATGCAAGCTAAGCCTGAGTGGTCGGAAATGCAGGAGGTCTACTGTGCGACCATAACAGCCAAGGGATATACCAAAAAATAATAAACTACCTTTAATAGCATTGCTCAACATCCACGGGGGAAGAAGATGAGACATGTTTTCAGTGTTTGCACCATGCACCTCCCTATAAGCAATAACTATTTTGTTTCGATGTACTGGTACTTTGTTACCACATTGATAAGCAAGCAATAGCAACGTAATATAAAATGGATGTAAATTTGTCTACATTTTTATATCAGGAGACAAGCATAAATTTTCATAAATTTTATAAATTCATGAATTTCATACATTTTTCACTGACATGAGTTGCCTCAACCTTACAGCACTGCACAGAATACAATATAAGTATTCACTGCTTGGCAGTGGTATGTGGAATACACTTGAGAATAGAAGAGCAGAAGAGCGTAAATGCCACCATACAAAGAGGGCAGCTCCTAACTGTGATGAGTTTCTATGTCTTTAAACGTTTGATATTAATTTTCTCTTTTCAGACTCACTGCGCACTTGACTGCGACGTGAACGCAGATTTTCGGCTTGACACAATATCTAAATGCTCGAGATGTGTAAATAAGCAGCACGTGCTCTAGACATCTAGCTTGTCAGTTTACATGACCAAGGCTGTAACACGAATAGGAAAGCGCGGTGGTCGCGAGGCAAAATAGGTTCTAGGCCGTGGCAAAGATGTGCACCAATTTTACTAGTTTTATTTCGGATCAACAGCTTCTCAGCGAGAAACCCTGGGGAGACATGTATGCGCTAACAGAAACATGACCATATGAGCCCATTTGCTCTGATATCAGCAGTTAAAGTTTTAAAAGTGTAATATTTTAAAGTTTTTGCAATTTCGAACGCAGATAGTGTACGATTATACGACGTTGAATGCATTTGCGAAGCCATTTCAGGAACCACAGGAGGTCATGATTGCTGTTTGGGATGTAATGCTCCCGTTGAAAGTCGAGCTAGTTGGTTAGGCGACGTGATGCACCACGCAGCAGAGTAGGCG
Organism: Amblyomma maculatum; assembly: GCF_055883805.1. Taxonomy (NCBI): domain Eukaryota; kingdom Metazoa; phylum Arthropoda; class Arachnida; order Ixodida; family Ixodidae; genus Amblyomma; species Amblyomma maculatum. The sequence goes on from NC_139352.1 coordinate 104,722,400, forward strand.
ACAAAACACAGGAGAGGCACACCAACACACATACACATAAACAAGGACAATGCTGCACTGACAACTGATTAAATCTAACACCAACCTCCTCTTCCTGCTCCACTTCTAAGGACACACACCACTTCTTCTTTGATGGTCCTCCATTTGATCTAAAAAGTCTCTTTTTCTTCGACAGGAAAACAGAAGGCATGCTAACGCAGTCTCCACCAGCTAAAGATATCTCCCATGCTTCCAAAATCTCTCTAGTTAAGCTGTCCTTGTTCTTCCTCAAAACTGCTAGTTTATCAGGTTCTCTTGTGAAAAAGAAATGTTTTCAACAGAACTTAATCTGCTTTTAAATTGGAGCATGTTGGTGTGGTGCGATGGCAGAATGGCGAATTATAGTGCTCTCACACTATAGAAAAAAAAGGGACAGAAACAACATGGGTGTCTTCAAGCCTATTGTGGAAGCTGTAGTTGAGCACTGTGCTGCCATTCTATCCGACGGCACCAGTCTGTTAGTAGCTATAAGCGAAAGTATTTTATGTTGTGCAACTCAAAGCTAGAATCTTGATTTATATATTCGAAAACCATGTAAGCACTTTCGCTATTGTAGCATTATGATAGATTTCAAAAGTAAATATTTGGTCGTTTCGAAGCGTACACCTAAATCTCAGGAAAATAGCGACTCTATTCGAGACCTGCCATAGAGAATACTTGGCCATCTAAGCTGTCCACCGAGACATGCGGCAAGAGATAAAGACGTAGCCGAGACTTATAACGTGGAGCAGAACTTTCCCAACTTTCTGCCTATACCATTTTTACACTAGAATAGCCTTACGAAGAAATAGAAAGAGGCGAGTAGCATTGCTGATTGCAAGGAAAACGCGTAGTAAAATAAGAAATACTTCTGAAGTCAGGGTTATCCTGAGCCGTTCTGATTTCCAGCCGCAAGGTATCGAGAACCGGGTTGTGTTTTAATGATAGTGACATTTTCTGCTAGGAGTCCCTACTGAAAAAGACCCATATGATTTTCATATAGGCCACATATGAATTCTTATAGGACACATATGAATTCATATAGGCCACATATCGATTCATATGAGGTCAATATGGGCGAGTCCCTAGTGAAAAATTCTTTGTCCCGCCAAACGGGTTTGATCCGGTCCTGTATTATCCTGTATAAATGTCATTTCGGTGTGACCGGTCCTCTATGAAGCCTAAACAGACTTATACCGGATAGGTCATGTCCGGTATGAATCTCAATCCGGGCGGTCCGGTCCGATAACAAGCTAGTACAGGACGGACCATTTCCAGAATGCATCTTATACAGGACATTGATAATTATTGATAATTACAAAGTAAGTTCTCGGAACTCGGCCACATGAAACTAGCTACGAGCTATTACTCAATAATGACAGTATTCCTTTATTCAGAAGCATTGCATCATTTTTTGGGAATCGAAGGACGCTCTATTCTGGTTTGCTATCTTAAAAGGTCCTGCTTGGCTCACTCTATATTTATGTGTTTTCTTTTTCAGCAAAAAAAATTACTGAACACATTTTACAAGAATTAAATTTTGGCCCACGAGTGAAATGTATGGCATCCACACTACCTAATATTTATTAATGAATATTTTCAGATTTTTTGTGCTTTCCACTTCTCTAACAGAAATCACTTTTGGCCGGAATTATTGTTAGGTGGTAGCTTGTGATTTGTTGTTATTTTTTTTGTTAGATAAAATTCGCGTTTTATTCGACAGCACAGTTTACCATTAGCCCACAATTAACTATTGCGACAGAGCCCACTTCCAGATTAGTTTATTGTTTGTTGAAGATATATTCTTCGTATTCAGAGTGAGTTATGGTCGTTTTATTGAGTGTTTGTGCAGTTTCATGACTACGTTGATTTGTATGCGCTCGTACTTAATTAATTTATTACTGTCGCAATGGCCATGTCGTTTTAAAGCTAGACTGCCGAATCCAAGGATGCAAGCTCAATCGCGGCTGCACAAGTTACTGCAAAGCTACTTCAAATGTAAACTAAGGCATCCCTGAAATCGTTAGTCACGTTGGAAAGTTAAGCCTATAATCCAAATCAAACGTGTTTGCGCAAAATACGTATAAAGTAAATTTAAGATGGCGGCGAACACACAAGATCTCGACGTTCCCACGTGGGAGACCAAGTCCCGGTCGAGTTAAACCCTGCGGGATATCTAATAAAGTTATTGCTCTTACTGCTGCTAGGGGCCAGCGACAAAAAAGCTACAAATAGTTGTGTAGTCTATGAGCTGTGTGTATGCCAAGGGGGAGGGGGAGAATGAGGCAAAATGTGTTTCAAATTGTCTTCATATCACAGACTGTGTTTTTCTGCACGGTGACGATATATTTGAATTTGCAGATTCCATATGAACAAGGGCTTCGCTTTGTATACATGTTTGTATGCTCCTTATATTCTATTGTGTTTAAGATTTTACTCTAGCGTTTTTGTGTAATTTAAATATGATAATACTTCGCTACATCTACTGGAAGGCTCAAGGGTGTGCCTGCGGCCCGCTCCCGGTGTACTCGAATGAGTGCAGTGCCTTGAAAGAACACTTTGTTTTATAACCTTTTTTTATTGTTACGAATGAAGGTAATGCAGGATGTTTGCCCTTGAGGCTGTACAAAAGGAGGGAGCATGTCCTCCTGATAGCACCCCGATTTCAACGGGAAACTACAATGCAGTGGCAGTGGCGACGACAGCAATTTCACAAACAAAAACAAGAGCAGCGTGCATCGCTTTACACCTTGACTTGATGCACATAAATAAACGTACAGATATTTCATGATTCACAACTGTAATGTACAGAGATTTCTGCAGTTGTGTCGTGCAAGATGCAAAAGAATGAATTGTGAAAAACAGTGAAATTGCAATGCTCGATTGTGAAAAAGGAAAATAAGAATATTTAAAATAAATAATACCGCGTACTACAAATCAAACATACAGGGATATAAAGGTCGAACATTCATGCTTGAATTTGCGAGCTGTTTCATTTTTCTCCGCTATATCAATTACTTCAGGGTGTGCTTTAACAGATCAGCATAATTTGATAATCTACTGTCTTCTTTCCATAATTTGTACCGGGATGTTTTACTAGAACTGATGTGTGACGCAGAAAGTGAGCAGTATCTCTGCTAAGGTAATATTGATGAAAATTGTTGCAGGTTTCTGCTATTTTTGTGAAGACTAAATGACATAGCTTAAGAATGCAGGACATTGCTGCAAGTGGTATTATTAACTGTTTTATAAGGTCTCTCACACTGATGCAGGTTCAGGAGTGCGCAAATATTCTAACCGTTCTACGTTGGAGTGTTAACAATTTCTACATGTTAGTTCTAGCGCAAGTGCCTCAGACTAATGAACAATAATAAAATGGCAGTGAGGAAGTGAAAAATACAAAATTTTTTTGAAGCTAGTCGGTAAACGATACCGAAGTCAATAAACCATGCCAATTTATCGGGCTGTTTTGATAAGTACGTTGTCTATGAGACCGAAATTAAGAGACAGAACTCGCCAAACAAGCAACGACAACCAAAATTCAATTCCTTATGTACCGTATAATGACGTCCACTGACGCGCGTTTTGCATTGGCGGTATTCTGGCCCAATCCGCCCCGACTGCTCATGACTATTCACTGCACCCTTGAAACATGTCAGCGTGCGTAATCCATGGAATGTCTCCTTCCTGGCTGCATGCGGCCCCTGGAATTATGCAACGACGCCCACATTAACATGGATGAAGTTTCTTGAAGGCTGCTTTTCAGGTGCTACATTTGGGATATTTTGTGACACGTTCTCTCAGCTTAAAAAGCCTGCATGTGATGAACACCTCTCCACTCTGCTAGCTGATGCATAGTTAATGAGACGCACTCCACATTCATTATGAGCTTTGGACGTAGTGCTGTTGTACAACTTCCCAAACACGTGCTACAAAATCTGTGCTCACAAACTGCAGCCACAGGAGAACGCTGCTGTTATATGTTTATCTACGCAGACGAACCTCCCCAAGAATGATATGTTCTTTTCCGGTTTGTAAGATTTGTTACTATACCTTGTGCTTTGAGGTGGGCCGTTTTTTGAGAGCTAAAGTATCTAATTTTGATTAGTATCCAGGGTAGAACGAGGGAAAGGAGATGGCTGCGCAGTATGAATGAGAACATAGCAAGGACAGGGGTGAGGGGAAGCCTCAGTTCGTGAGCCGAACCAAAGTTTCGGCAAGTTCATTGCCAAAACGTTGGCTCGCCTAGCGAACTCATCCTCCTCCTCAACCCTTGGTCAGTGCCCTTTCATATTCTTTTCATCAGCAAACTTAAGATAATAAAAAATTGCGAGTAACGTGAACCGCCTACAAAAACCTTTGCGTACGAGGATGTAAACCGCACCAAAGAGAGTGCTCTGTACTTGTAAGCGACGCCTTCAGTGTAAAAGATTGTGCTCGCTTTCCTGACGGATTCGAGTCATATGATAGCGCTCTCTCGTTTCAGACGCTTTCAGCGTGGATGACGATGAAACCTTGGTGATGGTCAGGCTGTCTAATACAGCAATTTGTTTCTTACTGCCTCAGGTCTTACCGCTTTCACAAGTCTGATAGAGATGCTTACATGGAAGTAGCATGGATAAATAGAAGAACGAGGAAGACGAAGTGGCTTCTAATGTAACAAAAACTTCGGGCTTCTTTCATGTCTACAGTTTAGAGTAGAAGAACCAGTAATTGAATGAAGCATTATTCGGGAAACTTTGCTTTTTGCGAAGAATTTCGGGGTAACATATGTGTTAAGAGCATTTTGAAACTTTTAGGAAGTGATAAAGGCCGCCAAAATATTACTTTCTGCTAGTTTTTCAAACATTACTAACATCGTAGGGAAAATTGGCATGAAGAAAAAAATCAGGCGTAAATGCAGGAAGTTCTAGAGCATGGGGCAGTGCTACTGTACCTCTTTCATACTTTGTCGATTCCAGAGACAATCCGCTGTGGAAAAAATTTGAATTGCAGTGTAACTCCGGGATTGTTTCTGCATATTACAGCAAGGATGCTAGTATATATATATATATATATATATATATATATTTCCTGTATGCGCCCCTCCCCTCTGTAACGTACAGTCTGTGTCAAAAGTGTAAAGCCCAGGGGATCTGCTTCTGGGCCATGGCGTGCGGCCTGTAATGCATTTCCAACGTTCCCAATTTCTTGATGGTAAGCAGGTTTTCTGTCCTACCCTCTCCATTGAAAAGGAACTCCACTAGTTCTAAATTAGCGCCACTACTTGGCTCAGAAGCCGATACCCTGGGCTTTACACTTTTGACACAGACTGTACATCTGTACCCTGAGGGTATTTTAAATAAATAAAAAATACATAAATAAACATATGAGATTTGTCGGTGACATGATGAAATAATACTTCTAAGGATTCAATTAAAACAATCCAGGAACTCGTTTTTGCCACACGTGTTTACGGGCATACTCATTTTACAATACGCGTATAGGACAAAGACACCGGCGCAGCTCGTACTAGGTTGACCAAAGAGTACGTTGTATGAATTCAAATTGGGCTGGAAACCGCAAAGGTTCCAGAAGCCTCCAGCGAGCATAATTTTTAGAGTGAAGGGGAGCGCCCAAAACAATACCAAAACCTCTGGAATGCCGAACCAGCTATTTTAGCTTCCCATTCTGACTCGAATGTATTGTTCTCTTACCAGTCCACAATAACTGCAATGGCGAGTTTTTGCCATGTGGCTTTGGTCTTTGTAAAATGAAGTACAATATAGAATGTTTTTCTAAAGGTAAAGACATATTAGGGGATGTAACGTTCATAGTGTGCAAAACGCCAGTGGTCACGAGTTGTGCACCATGACTTTATTTATTCAAATTACCATTGAAGCGCCATTTCGGAGCATATAATAAGGGTGTCATAACTGTGGATATGTGCGATAGAAATTAAAGTAAAGATTAGGCACCAACTAAAAGGAGAGAGTGTAAAATAAATTAGGAACTAAAAAAATTTGAAAGTAGAGTTGATACCATACAAGCTTAACACGCGGAAATACAGCGCAGGGACAAAAAACAAACCCTCAAACGCAACTTATGAAATATGCTATTAAATATAGCTGAGAAATGTAACCGAGAAAAGCAAATGCACAATGACAATCAGTGTGAAGGTTGCCGGAACTGGCCGTACGCCATAACCACGTGTAAATTTGATAAATGGTATCATGGTTAGTAATCGTTTAAAGATTTATTTTAAAATGTGCCACGGTTAGTTATGGCAAGATTGTTCCAAAGTTGTATGGCACGAGACAGTGCACACGGACTCACGAACATCCCCAAGGATGTTCGTGAATCCGTGTTCGTGAATGCTCCTTCACGAACATATCCCACGATGTTCGTGAAGGAGCATTGGGTGGAAGTATACAAAGAGCGGTGTTGCACACATATTTATGAAGTAAACAAAGAATGAGAGACTGAACTACAAAAATGTAATCCTTCAAGAATAAGAACTTGTTTTATTTCTTTTATGCATGCGCTGCGATCATATACTCTAGATAAAAATCTTGCGGTACGATTATGGATGTCGTCAATCATATCAGATGATACAAGCTCGAGTTGGGGTGGTACAAAGCTTCGGCAGGTGAATTTGGGATGCTAGAAGGAGAATGACGTGAATTTCGAAACAAATATTCTAGCGTTTTAGAAGACTGAGCGCAGGCGGCTGCGATGTGGGAAGAGCAATAGTGGTTTGCAGCGAGATGAACGTCAATGTATATGTGTGTTAAGGCACGGGTAATCGTTGCCTTCTTAAGATAGAAATGGAGGCAGGTAATATGGCGCTTGCGACTGAAAGAAAGTATTTGAAATTTATGTACAGTTATTATAATCTGATACTTGTTACACCATTTACTGATGATCTCAGTGTCCCTTAAAGTGAGGTGGTAATATGGGAACACGACGGTGCGGTATAAAATGCGGTCATCTATAAAACTCTGATGCTCGATGATATGTTCGTACGGAAATCATTCATAAATGACAGGCTAGAGCAATACCTTAAGGTGCGACGAATTTGAAATGAACAAGCTACTATGAAAGGTTATTGTGAATGGTGAACTACTGGCGAATGGACAACAAGTTCTGGAGCTATGATAATTGATTTAATCAGTAGGAGAGCAGAAAATTGACAAGTCAAATAACAATGAGCTACATAAATAAATGTTTTTGAAAAAAATTAGGAAAGATGCAATGCCCTTTAATGGTAATGTCTATATTAAAATACATATCTGCAGCAAATTCAAGTAATTACGTTTCGCATGAACAACATCCCCTGAGACCATGCTGATTTACAAAGAAAAGTTGTTGGACTCCTCATGGCAGAACGATACTATACAGAGATGTTATACATGTTCCAGTAAGCTGAGAGAAGTATGAAGTAATGAAATTGGATGACAAATATGCGAGTGTCCAAATTACTTGCGTACATTGCATTTCAATTGCCTACACTGCAGTTAACTGCAGCTGTGCTTTTTTTTACTGGAAAATAAATAATATTTTTCACTCATTAGAACGACGTGCCAATATGACAGACAACATTTTATAGCATATTTTATTGGATACCAGTCCTTATATGTCCATGTGAAGAGCGGAGTTTACTTTAGCTTATGTTTCCCAGTTGCGCGTTGCAACATGAATGTCTCAGTTCAACGAATTTCATTTTTGTGCCTGTACTAATCACTTCGTTTGACCTCACAGACTTTCTTTGCACGGTGTCGCGTAAAACTTTTCCTTAAAAATATTTCTGGGATAAGCCATCTGCGACACAATACTTCCCAAATGTGTACTGCACATTCTTAAATAAACAAGGTTATTTTAGCACGTTTATTACTCTTGTCTCTACATAAGCTGAGTTTTTTGGCTTCTCACTGAGGAATTTTGTACGGCGGTCTACTTTGCCTCTATCGTTAGGCCGAAATTTAACGTGAGATACTTTGAAAAGCGCAGCGTTCTCTCCGCATGGACATTGTGAGCTACAGGCCATCGCGCAGAAAATTGGTAGGCGAGAAGGTCTGGCAATGAGTGGCGACCGAGCTGTATGACGTCACAGGACAATATGACATAGCAAAAGCTGCAAACTTGGTCTTCCCCACCATGTGAAGGCCATGATGACGGAAATCAAAGCCGATTTAAGGAGCCCTCATATCGTGATTAAGAAATGCTACTCCTGGGCCACGTAGGTACTTTGTAAACTTGTTAAAACGGGACTTTATATCTATACAGCGTTTGTAAATGATATACAAAGCTCCCACCACACTCCTTCCTTGTTTTCGCTCCTCTCTGTACTTTTCCTCTCCATCCTCTCCCTGCACTTTTTCTTTCCCGCCAGCCGCAGCTCGCCTGCTTAAGATATTAGCAATAACAGAGGCTGGTAATACTCCTTTTCTTCCTTTCTGATTACTTTTTTTAACCATTACAGCCACTTCTACAAAGCTGTATTTTAAATTATGCCTGTATGCTAATAATGAGTATGTGGAATATAATAGACGCAAACATTAAAGGATTACGGATTGAGTGAATTGCTAAGCGTTTATCAGCGACAAGATCAGTAAGGGGACGCATGATATAATTGATAAAGGCAAATATTTGGTGTGTCCCTAACTTTGCGCGAAACGTATGCAATACTTTCCATAGCAGAGCCATCGCCATCGTCGAGACGTTGGCGTTGGCATCGCCACAGCCGTCATTGGAAAAACGGTTTCAGCGAAACTACGCACGTAATTTCGTATCTAAATTGTCACGTAAACGTTCTTAGTACGGTGTCCAATACCGTGCTTTCACCTCACATTTAGCACCAATCATCTACCCAAGTTCGAGGCTAGTTTGTGATAGGGATGCAATTCGAAAATATATGCAATTGTGACAAGAGCTGGTGCCCGGTGTGTAGTGAGAAACTGCGCATTAATTTCTCCAGAAACCAACTTGAACAAAAAAATTTAATAACAGTCGTAGAAAGGAAAAGCGGTGAGGTCGATACTGCATGTTTCTTTCTCCAAAAGGTGTCGTAGACAAAACGATAACTGTACTCGTGATGAAATGGCGATAATAAATGCGCTTCGCAACAACTATTCCGGCGAAACTTTAGTGTCCCTATGATAATACTTATCCTATGTTTAGGCTTCCTTCATCGAGAGAAAACTAAAGCTAGCAACGAATGAAAAAAAGAAACACCTCAGCCATCTAGACTTTTGCGAGGCGCTTCAAAAATTGGCTGTATCCATCGCGATCTACAACCATGTTCTTAACGCAAATAAAATTTCGACAGCGGCTTTTTATTCAAATTTGACGCGCTCGTTTGGAACATGGTCCCTTCACTGGGGTAATCTATGTATACTACTTCATACACGTGGGAAAACGTTGACAGCGTTAAAGTGTTAATCTCAAGAAACAATTTGCAGCCTCTTCGGAAAGACCAGCAGGGGTACCCTGTCTGCGCCCACGACGACGCGCGGACGTAACCCGAGCCATGCGTTGCCTCGGAACTGGACCGTCCTGGGAGCATGTGCGCGACCAGGGCACGAGAAGCAATGCCTTCTTTATAATGCATGATATTTTGCGTGTTTCTTAAGCTTTCGAGCTCCTTCTTGCTCTGCGTATAGATTAGCCGATCCCTCAGTCATCGCATCGCTTCCCGAAATGTTTAGATACAAATAAAATTTAGTTACCAGGAAAATAGTGTTGGCGCTGCTGCGCTTGCCGGTATTGAAGCTTGGTCGCACTTTTTTTCCTTAAAGGTTCGTGCTACAGCTCCGTGTTCAGCGAAAATTACGCCCAAGGTAGCAACCACCGAAGAGCCAGCGCTGATAAATTTGCCAGCGATGCCAAACTCGACATGTTAAAATGACTCCAGTGGACGAAATAGTGCGCATAGGTATCCAGAACATTAGATGCAAGTTCTAATGGTCAAAAAGTTCTAATTGTTAGAGCAGCCGCAATGGCCTGTACACTTCTAAACATGCTTCAAAACATTAAGTCCCAATCTTATGAATGCAGTCCAGACAAAAGAAGCAAATACGTTACCAACGTTACCAGTTCCTCGAGTGGCCGAAGCAACATTGCTTTATTTTGTGCCGTGATGCTATGTTCTTTTGGGACATACTACAAAGAACTCTTAAAAAGGGCATTGAAATTACGCCTTATACAATTAGATTTTTGCCTCCTGACAAAAACTCTGTCGTGCCTTACGATCTATTTGTGTTGATGGGACTGTTCAGCCTTTGGAAAAGCCGCATGATCGACAGGCATGCAGAGCCACCAAGATCGTCGAAATCCGTGTTTCGGGAGCAGTGTGCTTTGGTGAGAAGTGTATATGCTGCACGTGAAGAACCTCCAAACTGGATGCCGTATCTAGAGGCATGTGTATGTCTCCCAGACTTTTGATGTTCTGATGATTGTGCATTGTCGGGCTGGGGATATGACGGGCTCGTATTAAGCAGCCCGGTAACTTTAGACATGGACATGTTTAAGTAAGTGGAGTTGTTCTTTTTTACGGAAGTTTTTCCATGCAATAAAGAAAAGAAAAATTCCCCGAGTGGCCGAGTGGTTAGCGTAGAAAGCTACGGAGTAAGAGGTACCGAGTTCGAATCGCGCCGGAGGTGTAGTTTTTTTTTCGCTTGATTTTTTTTTATTTTTTTGCTTTTTTTAAATGTAGTTGAGGTGCTTCGCTACTTTTTAGCTTTTGCTTTTTATCCAAAAGTGAAAGCCATCAGGCGCTCATTGGTCAACATTCATGAACAACACACAAGAAATGCACACATTAGGTACTAACCAGAAACACGGTGGCCAACTTTCTTGTTAAACTCATCAAAAATGCACCAAAAAAATGTATAGAAATGTTAATGTGCATGATGAGAAATGTAAATAATATTTAATCAGAAACTCATTAAGCTTTTTTGTAAGAGAGGTCTTGTTCGCCGATTTGGCTCCGTGGCCATGACTTTGGGCTCGCAAAGATGAAGTCCCAGAATTAAGCCCGGGTGATGACATCTGCATTCCAAAGGACGAAGATGCATCAACGCCTACAATAAACAGCCAACCTATTGGAAAAGTTGTACAGAATCCGGTAACATCTAAGGGGTTCCAATTTCGGCCTGCGCTAGTTCCATAACAAGCAGCACTTCAACTCTAAGCAATCTATGGGTTTGCCCGTCAGTGCTGCAACAATTACCAAAACATATTACTTCTGTCGTCTGTAGCCTCGAATGATCGGCTGAGTTAACATTAATGTTATAGAAAGAAAAACGTGTTAAATAATATCGACAACAAAGCAAGACAATCCTAAGTTGACAATATTTAGATTTTCGCCCTATAACACACTATGAACGTGGGCATCAATCACTTCTATCTCAAGTATTTTGTGGGTTAAACCTTTTGTTTTCTGTGGTCGCTGTGTCTGTTGATGACTCTCATGACACCGCTCTTGGCAGTTGCGATTGTGCGATGAATCACAAAAACTATATATAGGAGCTGTCGACTCACAGAATGCAGGGAAAAATTACACCAGTATTACTGTTATGCCCCCTGTGCTCACACGGCGGCCCCAACGTCCAAGAAGCGCATTTCTGCAAGTTTCCTGAACGTCTCTTCTAACAGCGGGAGTGTAGTGAGTGCGAGATTTGAAAAAGGTAAAGCCGTGGTGCCTGACTTACGAAACGTTTTAAGCTGCTTCTCGCCTGGAGCAAATCGCTGCTTACAAGCTCTGTGAATCTGCATATAAGACTTGCCACAGCTTCTAGCGCTACTTGTGTAAGAATGCTTCCGTGCAGGATTAACAAAGCGGACTACAACAGCTGATATCAGACTGATCTCTCCAGAATTCAATCAGTGTTAGCATATATTTCAGCACCCCACGTAGAGAGGAATAACGAACTGGTACAAAAACAACAGACAGAAATATCCAAACCCCACCCAACACTCAGCAAAATACAACAAGCAATACTCTGAAAACTTCAGACTAATACGTGCTTTATTCCATATAAATTAGCACAATGCTATCCAGGCGAATCAGAGGCGGTGATCAGTGGGCAGATCTAGAGCACATCATGTTTAAATGTGAAAACATGCAACCGCCGGGGGGACTGCAGATTACCAATTCAGAATAGTGGGAGGCCGCATTGCTTAGCACTGAGCCAGGCCGGCAACACGCCATCACGGCCTGGGCCAAGGAGGTCGTCATGCGCCATCGAGCGGCGACCACCTCTGGGTCGGCTCGAAGAGAAGCATCCTCTCACGAACAAAAAACACATCAATTTCTCCTCAATAACGTTTGCTCCTCCTCCTCCTACAACAAATATGAGAATTAATGTGACGTAGAGGATGTGACATCACGCAACAAAAAGTAAAACTGAAAAAGGGCGCAGGAAGGAAAAGGGCGCAATTTGAAAATACGAATGACTAAAATGGGTAAACAAGAAGCGAATTAAGCAACTAGAAGCAACCAGAAGCAACCAAGAGCAGCATTCCTGATTTCGGATTACTCCAATACAAATTTTGCAGTGCTCTAATTTTTAATCATAGGGACACTTCTGACCGCTAAAGTGCGCCACCGCTTAGGTAGTGAACGACGGCTGTTGCGGTGCGCGTCTTTCTCTCTCTCTCTCTCTCTCTACTTTTTTTTTTCCTTCTCTACTGTCTCTCTTCTGTCAGCACGAGGCAGTGGAGGTGGCTCAGCTACAGAGCCAGTAGCAGGCCCGTGCATTTTCTTTTCCTTCTTCCTACAGCCACAACAACAACAACAACGAGACGAAAGCGTCTGTTGCGCGGTGGTCTGAAGCCCTCCACTACGGCACCTCTTTCTCTCCCTTTTCACGCCCACCTTCCTCCTTTTCCTTACGACTCGATTAAGGTGTCTGTGGAGGAGGAGGAAACAACTTTATTAAGCCCTATATTATTTTGGCGGTTTTTGGGATGTCGTCAGAGATGTCTGCTTGTTGCAATCACAAGAGTCTTCACCGTCGACCTCGTCTACTTTTACTCAATGGGCGGTTGCCCTCAGTCCATTGTCCTTGTCCGTGGAGAATTGTGACAGACACTGCTTCTTCTCTTTCTTTTAAGTAGTGAATGCCGCAGTAGGAACGCCTGGATCGAACGCCCGCCGTGGTCAACTTCATATATGCGTGATGATGACAACTGTATTATTCCACCAAATAAGGAGGACTCCTAGTCCCTGCATCTACCACGCAGGCCTAAGGGACGTGAATCGGGACTTCCGTGATTAGAAGCAGGCGAAGGGAGCCTGGCTCTTCGCGGCTTTTCCGGCCGGCGGATGGCTTGTTGCTGTGAGGCAGGGACCTCGCTCCGCAGCAGGGCTTCTATGACTACAATTCATATTTGCTTTAGCCCATGGGGAGCTAGCACATTTCCAGATTATGTGGTCGAGAGTCCCTCTCCCTCCACAGTGCTTGCATTTATCGTTTTTTCCTTTCGTCTATCTGGACGTAATATGCCCAGTTCATTTTCCCAGCTCGCCGGCGCCGCCATGAGACGTCCTCTCTATTGTTTAGACTTTTATCCGGTAGGGGCATCAGTCGCCTGCTTAATATGTAATTGTCCAGAATCTCCTTATAATTTTGCAGAAGCTCGTCCGTGTTCCGGCAGTCTAGCGGCTCCGCAGATACCCGGAAACAGAGAGCTCGGGCTAACTCATGGACCTCTTCGTTGGCAGCAATGGACGCATGTTAGTCCGAATAGAGTATTTTTTTGTTTAGTCGTCTACTGGACAGAGTGCTAACCGGTTAGGGCAAGATCATACCTTTTCGAAATTTTATATGGCCGTTTTGCTATATCTAATTAAAAAACTGGCTTCTGTTCCGACGCAATCGAGCGCTATCGCAACATCTTCATCAGTTTCGGTGTTGCGGCTTGTAACGGTGGCGGCCTATACCGGGGTACCTCAGCCGTAGACCACCGTGCGACCGCCACACCCGATTTGTCACTTGCCGCCTCCACGTACGCAACCGACTTGCTGTTCATCGAATTGAAGTGCTTCGTCAGTGCTTCTGCTCTCTTTTCCCTCCTCTCTGCGTTGTATATGGAATGCATGTTACGAGAGGGGGTGTGGGGTGATTAGATTTTATCGGCAGTCTTGCGGGATGCTTGATTTTTCTCGTAGTCCCGTATCTGTCTGCAGGCCTAACATTTCGAGCGTAGTTCTGCCCATGGTCGTTCCACTTATTCTTTCCAGCTGCGAAATTATGACAGCCTCCGCTATTTTGTCCCATGCATTTTCCAATCCCATAGAAAGAAGCTGGTATGTAGATGTGGTAATTGGTAAGCCCAGGGTCCTCTTTATGCACTGTCGTATGAGAGAGTCTAGCATCCTCTTCTTCACCGACATGATATTTAAGAATGCCGTGGCATAGCTCACGCGGCAAATTACGTACGCTTGGGTTAGTGTAAGTGAACTTCTTTCCTTCAGGTCTCGTCATTTCAGCGCGACCCTTGTAAATATGCCAATGTCTTGCACGGCGAATACCTGTAGCGTTTTGATTGCCCCCACATTATATCCGTTCTACGGAATTAATAGTCCTAAGATTCTGATTTGATCTACCTTTGGAACTGGTTTCCCTTCTACTTTAATGTCATATTCCCCATTGCGCTTGCTTAGGAATGAATTTGTATTATAGATCAATAATTCCAAATTTACCGAAAGCTGATAGACATCTACATGCAGAATAGTCTACGATAGTGTCCGCTTCCGCATGCAGGCACTCTTCAATGCTCGCATTGGTACCCTGGGTAATCCAGATATTGATGTCATCGCATATACACTGAAATTTAGCCCTTTTATGCTCATCGGAGATTCTGGGAGGCCCCTCATTGCCACATTGAAGAGGAACGGGGAAAGAACGGAGCCATGCAGCATGCTCCGGCTCCCTAGCTTCACTGTGGGAGACTGACTGTCTTGAGTCTTTATGCGGACAGTTCTGCCTGACAAAAAGTCCTTGATATACTCGTATGTTCATGCACCTGTACCACAATTTCTTGGAGACCGCTGAGGGTCCCTTCGTGTTTAACTCTGTCAAAATCCTCTGTCAAGCGCAGGCCGAGAATTACTTTGGCGTTTCTAGAATGCAAACCGACTATATCGTGTGACCTTGATCCATTTTTTCATGTTTGTAATCCTCGTGTGGCTGCTTTCTTTTGCTTCTCTCTAAATAGTTCCCATTGCGATACCCTCACTTGACGCAAATGGCTCGTCTTTACTCCTTGTATAAGGATCGAGGCCAGAATGAAATGATCGGTGGCGAAATTTTGCTCTGAAATTTGCCAGTTAGATCGGTCACATGCTCGGAGAAGGTCAATAGATAGATGGATTTATTGATAGGAAAAGGCAGAGAGGTTGGCCCGAATAATTCAAATCTGGCCTGCTACTCTGCACTGCGGACGGGGAAGGAGAGAAGAAAGAAGGTCATGATGGGTGACGATGTGGGCGAAGACATATGAAATATATATACAGCCACAGCAGCTTGCTTTACAAACGTGAATCAAGTCCGCTGGCGCTCAAGTAACGGCAAAGAGCGCGCACTGCCTGGATGCCCTTCCCCTTGTCCTGCCAAGCGCCCAGCAGCAGTTCCTCGACCGAGGCCTCTTGTCTAAACGCTTCAAGGAAGCAGCTAGCACATTTCTTTCGTTCGCATACTCTGGGCACACCAATAATACATGGTCCACAGTCTCTGGGATGCCACAAGTTAAACATTCCGGTGAGTCCATCTGTCCAATTAAATGTAAGTACTTGCGCGTGAAAGCCACGTTTAAACGAAGTCGATGTATCAAGCATGTCTGATGACGCGGAATATCAAGCGGAACAATAAATTTAAATGTTCGATCAAGCCTTCTTAGACGAATGTGTCGGGCGTCTGGTTGAGCCCAGTAAGCTGCTGTAGCAATATTCATATAACTCTTTAGAAGACACGTCGTATCCGCTCTTGAAAAAGGCACAGCTGTTTGGAAGCCATTGATGAGAGCGCTTTTCGCTTCAACATCGGCCTGCTCATTCCCATGGAGGCCGAAGTGGGCAGGAATCCATTGAAACATTATCATGTGGCCTTGCAGCTGGGCAGATGTGATGAGCTCCGTAATGTTTAGTGCCAGGGACTGATAGGCAGTGTGGCGTAAGAAGGTTTCCAAAATTTGTAATGCAGTCTTCGAGTCCGTGAATATACACCATTTTTGAGGTGGTTCCCCACATATATAGCGAATAGATTCCCGAATGGCTACAAGTTCGGCAGCGGTTGATGTAGAGGTATGTCCCAAAAGGAAATGCAGAGTCGTTTTCTGAGCTGGTATGACCACAGCTGCAGCGGATGCCTGTGCTGACACAGATGCATCGGTGTATACGTGAATATAACTGGGATATTCTGACCAGATGTGTGCCAGAGTAAGTTGTTTGAGTCCACTAATTGGTACCATAGATTTCTTTAGTATTCCGGGAACACGAAGGTGCACCAAAGGTTTATCCATCGTCCATGGTGGTTGGGTGGGACGATATGGGAGGGCATATCCTGTCGGTACTTGCGACTGATGGCAGCGTAGTGCAGTTGTAAAACTGCAGTCCGGCCTCTCATCCAGAATCTTGCTGAGTGGGTGAAAATGGTGTCTTGTAAGTGCTCGTAAATATACACAAAGTGGTTCGTGTGACAAGTATATGGACATTGGGAGAGCGTGTGCCTCTTCAATTGTGCCTTTGTTAGAGGTGCATCTGGGCAGTCCAAGGCATATTTTCAGTGCCTGCGCTTGCACGCTCTCTAAAGTCCGCAAGTAGGAAATGCTCATACTAGAGAGTACTGGGAGACTGTACCGGATGTAGCCAACAAACAGAGCCTCGTAAAGCCGTATTAAGGAGCGCTCAGTTGCACCCCATTTGATTCCAGCTATGTAACGAAGTACATGGCAAAAATTAATTAGCCTCTTCTTCACCATAGAAATATGTTTCGACCAAGATAGTCGGTGGTCAATAATTACTCCCAGGAATCTGTGCCTGGAGACGTATGGTATTACGACTCCATGAAGGGTAATCGGGTAGCGGCTGACACATTTTCCCGTAAACGCGATCACTGCACACTTTTCTGCCGCTAAAAATAAACCTTGACGCCGTAAGTACATCGATGTTGATGACACAGCTCGTTGCAGTCTCGCACGTAGTTGTGGGCGCGTCGAACCAGAGGCCCAGATGCAGATGTCGTCAGCATATGCACTTATGTGGATGTTAGTTGGCAGTTCACTCAACAGGCCAATTAGCGCAACGTTAAATAAAGTTGGGCTGAGAACTCCTCTCTGTGGAACTCCACGACCGACCTGAAAGTGTGTAGTATCTCCTTCAGGCGTAGTCATGTAAACAGAGCGGCCGCTGAGATGGCTTACAATCCACAAGTACAGTCGTCCACCAACTCCTACGTCGTCAAGTCCATCAAGAACAGCTTCATGGAAGACGTTGTCGTAAGCTCCCTTTATATCTAAAAATGCAGCAGCTACTAGTCGACGGTGACTCTTTTCGTGTTCTACTGTCGCCACAAGGTCGATGACGCTGTCAATGGAAGAGCGTCCGCGGCAAAATCCAGTCATCATATTCGGATAAAGATCATTACTCGCTAGATACCACTCAAGTCTTGCCAGCACCATGCGCTCCATAACTTTTCCAACACAGCTTGCTAGGGCAACTGGCCGGTATGAGGTAAGTTCGAGAGGAGGCTTTCCAGGCTTCAAAAGAGCAACCAGGCGGCTAATTTTCCAGTGTTCAGGAACAGTACTAGAAGCCCATATATCATTGAAATAATTAGGTAGTGCAGTTCTACCATCCTTGCCTAGGTTCGATAAGGTTGAATACGTAATCCCGTCAGGACCAGGTGCAGATGAATGCCGACAAGAAGCAAGAGCGGCGTCTAATTCAGCTATTGTAAAGGGCACGTCGTATTGATCATTTGGCGAAGGTGGTGCAAAAACCTCTGAAATTGGCAACTGTGCCTGGTTTGTGCCCACAACCATTTTACAAAAATCTTCAGCTACGTCAACTTCATTGCGGCGTTGGTAAAGGGCCAGGGCACGAAAAGGGTGCCTTTCTCGCGGAGGTGTGCGCAAGCTTCTCGCAACATGCCAGATACGCGACAGGGGCTTACGGGGATCCAGTGATGAGCAGAACTGTCTCCAACGTTGTCGTCCTAACCTCTCCAGGTGACGCAAAACTTGTCGTTTAGCTCGGCGAGAAAGTGCGATATCTTGCGCGGATTTCGTTCTTCTGTACTTCCTTTCAGCCCGCCGACGGATCGCGCGAAGCCGCTCAAATTCCACGTCGATGCTGGACACTGACACCGGCACACTAACATAGCGAGTGTTCTCACTGAGAGAGGAAGTAATGAGTCCCTCTATTTGAGATGGTGACTGGAGGTCCACGCTGGAAGTCTCCACCGCTGCCCTAAAGGCGGGCCAGTCTGTGTATTGCACACGAGGTGAAGTGGCAGGTGCAAACCACTTGATGCATATGTACGTTGGTATGTGATCACTCCCATGTGTTTCCACATCACTACACCAAGAAACGGAGGGATGAAGGTTTCTGGAAACAAACGCCACATCCAAGCAGCTGCTGTAGGTTGTTCCGCGTAGAAACGTCAGTGAGCCGTCGTTTATATTGACGAGATCTTGCGTATGCATAAAGTCTGCCAGGTCTCTTCCTCTATTGCTCATTATTGCACTACCCCACTGAGGGTGGTGAGCATTAAAGTCCCCCACAATAATACGAGGAGCTGCACAACACTGGATTGTTGAAAATAGATATGATTTGTCCAAGCCATCCCTCGGCGGAATATAAGCGCCAATTACAGAACATACTCGTCCTTTCAGGGTTAACGTCAAACAAATGTAGTGGTTCGTGTTGTGGGGCTGCAGAGCATGGCGGACGTGCGCAATGTCTTGGCGTACACCTACCAGCACTTTGCTTGTTTCGTTTGCTTCTCTAGACCATAGCAGAACATATCCAGAAAGGCGGAAAGCAGCCGGCACGTTGGGCTCACAGATCACAATCACAGGAAAGCGGTACTTCTGTACCCGCTGTCGGAAGTCACTCAGCCGACCACGCAGGCCTCGGGCATTCCATTGCATCACAACACTGCGGCGCAAATGCATCGTCGCAGAGGTGGGGTTAGTTTGCTGCGCCATTGTGAATTATTGCAATGCCGCCAAAAGCGGCTCAAATGCGTCCAAAAACTGAACAGCAAACTTTGCTGTTTGCGTGTTGATCCTGGAGAGCAGCACCCGCATTGAACGAACCAGCTGTTTCAGCATTTCTTTTACCTGCTGGCTGTCGGGGTTGTCGGAATTTTCAGTACGTGTGGCAACCAAACTTGGATTATGCCTGGCGTTGGCCTTTGATGGTAGAGCTGGCCACTCAGCATCCGAGGCGGTAGGTAATACAACAGCCTCTGTTTGATCCTTGGCCTGTGACACTGTCTGCGACATTACAGCAAGAGTACTCTTAGCGGGATTAGACTCAATCTGTTGTGGCACCTGAGCTGACGTTAACTCTGAAGTTGACTTATCCAGGCTAGGCTTGCCTTCCGATTCCTTGTGTCGGCGTCGGGAACGGTGCTTGCGACGACGAATAGACGCGGCCGCTTCTTGATGAGTCGAGTTATCTCTCACCATCTTTTTTAGTATACGTTTTTCATCCCGAATTTTAGGACAGTCCTTAGCCGTCGATTCATGGGCACCCGAGCAGTTCGCACACTTGACAGTCTCCGTCTCGCATGCGTCATGAGGATTGGTAGCGCCGCATCGACGGCAGGAGACCTCGTTTCGACAAACGGCGCTCACATGTCCGATCTTGTGGCATTTGTGGCACTGAACAGGTCTTGGAACATACATCCGAACTGGGTGTCTCACATAGCCCACTTTAACGTCTGATGGGAGGGATTCAGTTTCAAAGACTAATTTAACGCACTTTGAGCGGCCGAATCGATGAACATCCACAATGCGCGCCGTAGATTTGATCAGCGTGCAGAGATCGCTTTCACTTATCTCGGGGTCAACGTCGCTGATTACACCTGCAGTAGTCTTTTTCCCATGTGCAAGAAAGGAACGGACCGGCATGTTGCCTAGCGCACCAATTCCTTTCAGCTTGTCCACTGTAGCCTGGGATTTGACATTCATGGTCAGGACATTTTTCCAGGGATTAATTCTTACTTCGTCAACTTCACCGGGAACCAGCTGGTCGAAAAACTGCGTCAGGTGCTGTCTGTTTATCACATTCAGATGCGCCGTTGCCGTTCTTGGTGCGAAAGCCACGGAAAAGATCCCTTGCTTTTCAGCGTTCTTCTTTGGTGTCTCACTCATTACTGATGTTCGGCGCAGCTTCCTTTTCAGGCGGCGCGACTGTACAGGCGTGTAGCTGTTGTCGGAATCCATCTCAGTCACGGTGGAGTCATCTGCCGAGTCTGGAAGCTCCACGTCCGCGACATCAAGGTGACCCGTCGAGTACGCTGTAGCCTGTTCGATGGTGGCGGGTGGGCACAGGGGTCGTGCGCCCGCCATCCCGAAGGATGTCGAGATCACAAATAGCTCACACCGATATAAAATTCAGAAAAGTGGAAGAGCGCTAGCTTCAGACGTTCGGAAACCTCCACTTCTTCTTCTACCTCCGGAGAAGGTCAACTCAGGGGAAGTGTCTGCGCAGACTCTATTACTCACCCTGGATGGACTATTAGAGTCCGTCTGCAAGGTGAGTCCAAGCTTGGGCGCCTCCTCCTATAACTGCCTGCCTTTAGGAACTTGTTTAGCGTAACCCCATTCCGGGTGCACCGCAAAAAAGTCACCGACTATTAGCAAGGGTTTACTCCCGGCTGCCACAATTGCTTTGCGAAAGAGGGCCGTGGACCTCACTTTTCTATGCTGTGGGGTACTTTACAAGTTTAAGAGGAACACGTTCGGCTTCTCTTTACGTCCCGTAACAATTTCCAATAGCACTGATTCAATACGTTTCCAGTTGACTTCGCGCAATATTGCCACAATGTTCCTCTCAATGAAATCGCCTGATGATGTCATCACAAGTAGTGACATCATACCTGGATGTGACGTGACGTTCTGTTATGACATCACAGCCGTTGATATCACCACGTGATGACGTCATAGCGCCATTGTCATTACATTACTTTTAGTCATGACTAATGACTAAGTAGTAATAGTGACTAGTTAGTCATTAGTTAGTGCTGGTTAGTGACTAGTTAGTCACAAATTGGCTTTGGTTTAACCTTGGGTAAACCTGGTAGAGTAGCGAGTAGAGTAGAGTACGAAAGCGCAATCACGGGAAGAGGCAAAGAAGCCGGCGTAGTGTAGCTCTCGCTACAAAAGGAGGAAAATTTGAGTGAAAGCGCAGATAAAAGGCTGTAGAGTCAAGGTCTCCGGAATAATTTCGGCCACCTTAAGATTTTTGACGTGCACTGACAACGCATACCACACGGACGCGTTTTTGTTTTGTATCAGGATGTTCTTGCAGTTGGCTTGCGCGTCGCTGTGTAGGTAATCTGCTTCTCGCCAGCGCTTTTGTAATTTTTTTAATGTTTTTCTGACTCCTTGGCTGTTAACGGCAGTCTGAATGAACAGAAGTGACAATTTATTAAGGCGAAAGCCTGGGCGTGCGCGAGAGTTGTGCGCAAGATCTCTCATATTCCGCGAGATTTCGCTATATATTTTCTTCTCTAGCGTTCCTGGAATCGGCAATCCCAAGCTTGAATGTGCGCCAAGGAACACTGCACGACACGAGCGATGGTTCACCATCCAAACAAACTTGCTGGAGAAAATGTGGCTGATACAGCACCTTTCCTTTCCTGTAAACCATTTATAAATATAAGCAGCGCTGAAATCGACGCTGATAAGAGGCAAACGATCATAGGGAAATGATAGAGGAAGTGTTGGATTTCATCATTCTTCTCTTAAAAGACATCTGAGAGACCCTCTCATTTGTTAAAATATATTTTTATCTGTGCCCTAGATTTCCAATAATATGGGAATAGTATTTTGTTCAGTTTTGTTTTACATACAGATGTGCACTGCTTGTCATAGTCGTATGGTAGCAGGATATTCTTGTTTACAGATTCCTATGCGTCGCAATTTCCAAGTATTTTTTTTTATTTTCATCGCCCTCTTCTGTATAGATTTAATTTGATTGAGTAGAAATTAAAAAGAGAAAATAGGAAGCGTGGAAGAGAAGCATGGATAACTAAGAATGAAAAAGGAATCAATTCCACCAATAGAATTACGTTCCTATTAAAACATTCCGTAATTAATATTGTAGTGTGTACTTATGCATGAAAAGTTCAGCATACTGAGTACAGCTCGTTTTGTGTGTACGGCTTGCGAGTTGCTTCACTTGTGCTTTGTGTATGTAGCTTTACTTTTAGAAATACTTTTCAATATGGTATTTTCAGTTTTAGTCTTATGGCAACTCCTACAATTTTGTGATGCTCACCGATATCAACAAAATTTGTGGCAGAAGTTCTTCTCAACATCAAGATTTTATATGCAAACAGCACAGTTAAGGACGGTTTAGATTAGTTGTAAAGTAAATTTAAGCGTATCCACCCGGAAATCGCAGCTCGCGCTACCAGGCAGAAAGCACTCTGCTTGATGTGACAGTGTTGTAGGAGGTTCCGGCAGACAATGGCGACAGTGAAGCAATCCTGCTGGGCGCGGCTTGTTCGGTATGGGGTAGCCATTATATATCCTATTGTTGGCCGCTAATCCTGACGTCCACAATCTTAAACGGTGTTTGTGGCGCGAGGAAGGGGTTCGGCGGGCTGCTCGCAAACAGCACGGCATACCGCAGACACGGTCGACAGCTTACTTCCAAACAGCATCGATAGTGTGATTACCGAACTGTACTTTCGCTTAAACAGTGCATTCCTTGCATCTATGGGTGGCATCTAGCTTTTTGCTGTTGGCCACACGAGTTATTCAGTGAAAAACAGCAGCGTGATTTACCGGCCATCGAATTACAACTTCAACATACACTGACGGACATCGCACATTTTCATGCGCTGTTCGATCTAGTGATGGAGTAAATGCCACTAAACTTTATTTCCTGTAGCATTAAGTCGGTTTGTCGACCCGAATATTGACGGGACTACTCACATATTTAAGAAAACTAATACATAACTTCTTTTCGATGGTAAATGTTTTGTTAACTTCTTGTGAACCAATACACTGTGGTGCATTGCTGCGGTCATCTTCGTCAGCAATGCGTCCCTGAAATTTGGGCTCGGCGTAGTGGAACTCGGAGGCGGGAAGTGTAAAGTAGAAAATACCTACCATAGAAAATACATTCAAATTAGAGTTGTCAGTCGATTTTTTTAGGTTCACACAATGAATACCAAAGTAAAGCGCAGTAGACTATTATTTGATTTGATTTATTTTCACCAACAAAGAACTCTAAGATTGTGCGGGAAAACAACGGAAAAAAGCTGCAAAAAAAGCAGCGCGTCTGGCCCCAGGTTTCATTAACTATAGCAGCAGTAGGGTGGGTGGAAACGTTGTAAAAAATAAACATAAGTATAACATCCCAGGACAACATTCAGATAACCATTTGGAAATGGTATTGCAGGAAACAATTAAAAGAAAAGAAGAGGTAATGAAGGAACAGAAACACAAGCTATAACCAGAAAAAGTCATGGGCACAAAGGCACTTCATATTAATATCTCGAGGAACAAGTTAGATATCAATATTACAACTGGCCAAAGCATTTAGTATAACTGGAAAACTGTGGCACAACATTTGCTGATCATATATAGATCATATTTAGAGAAACACGCCAAGTCTCTGGAGGTCAAGTAATGTTCAAAAAGCCGATTTCAAAAGGTCAATAAAAATACAGAGAGCTAATTTGGGGGTCTCGTTTTTAGTGCTTATGTGAATGCTTATGTGTCAATTACAAATAGTCCAAATAAATCTGTTTTGAGAGTTTAAACAAAGCCGGAAAAATAAAAACAATTTTGGTGCTCTCAATAGGCTTCCTCACCCGCCTCTCTATCAAAACGTAAAGCTCGGAATGGACTCTGCGAACGAATGCTCTATGGGCATTTTTTTCTTATTTGGGCATAGAGGATATTAGCGGTTGCTTCAGTGCGAAATGTTTCAGCTTGTCAGGCTTGACATCTGATTAGAGCTCACAGCCCAGGGGAACAGGATGATGTTTTCTACCCCAATGGGCCCGCATCCCATATCTTGATCATATTTTAATGCATGTCTCTGTCCATTTGGTCATAAATTTTGACATTCATATATATAATCTTATACATAGAGGGCTCTCATAGTGCAGGCATATTACATTTAAAGAAACCTCAGAAGTGGCGAATGTATTGTCTGGGCATCAACTTGTACACGAATGATGGATTTTCACTGGAAGAAGTCTTTGCAACATAAAATTTAATTTCCAAAGTAGTCAGTCTAAGTTTTCTTTCCATGCTTGTAAAGCATATACTAGATATGCGAATATTTAATGATATCTTGGTGTTAACTTGTAGTGAAAAGGGTAATAAACTAGAGATTTTTTTCTAAACATACCGCTGCAATAAATAGGCGAGAGTTTTCGGTGGCTACAGCTTTCCTCCAGTTTTTTTTTTTTTTCGAAGTTTAGAGCAGACTCGTTACCTGCATTTCTTCCTCCTAGCTTTTTGCATTTTCACAGCACGTGCTTTTTGCAGTGAGTTCTACTTTCTCAGTGCCGTAACGGAAAAAAGACGTCAGACGTATTAGCATTTGGGCTTTACTACCCAAGCGTCACCGCTCTTTGTTTCCGACAAGTTTCGTACTCTGAGAA
The DNA here is from genome assembly GCF_055883805.1 of Amblyomma maculatum. Taxonomy (NCBI): domain Eukaryota; kingdom Metazoa; phylum Arthropoda; class Arachnida; order Ixodida; family Ixodidae; genus Amblyomma; species Amblyomma maculatum. The sequence continues at coordinate 104,747,260 of NC_139352.1, forward strand.
GTCCTAATTCCGCCCTCATTTCACTCCACAATAACATAGATCGCTTGCGCAAGCTCACCTGCCGACGTTGATTATGCTTTAAGGAACTTTCACTAGAGCGTAAGCTTGCCTGATTCTTTTTTGGCAGTTCCGAAATCGACCGCAAGGAAAGAGAGGGGTTACAAAAGATAGCGCCCAAAAGGAAATGAGTTTCTGCATGCAGGCAGAACTCGCTCACTTCGCGCGCCTTCAATTTATTTTTTTTTTCACTGCTTGAAAGGCAACATTACTGCCGCAGAAGACCGAAGGGACAGAAACAAACGGAAGCACAGAGCTAACATCGTAGGTATTTTGGGAGTTATCTTACCATATCTTTTAACTCAGTGTACAGACGGACAAATAGCGAGAATCGGGAGGTGTTTCTCCTTCTAGTTCCACTCTGCGTTTTTGTAGGATCCCCTAGCTGGAATATTCCACGTTGTTCCCGCTCTTGCATTCAGCGAAAACGAAACAAAAGCGCTTTTTGTATTGCCTTTGGCTGGACGGTAGTAAGGACACAATAATAAGGACCATAGTGTGAAGTCGGAGCGGCGACTAAGGCTCATCTAATTGAAGCCGAAGCAATCTGATGGCGCTCTGTGACGGTGTGCTCTGCATTTTGAAATGTTCTACCACTTTGGTCTTCTCCGCTATTATTCCTGCCTTTCTTCTTGATTTCTTATTTGCAGAGCCCACCTTTGGTCGACGTGCCAAAGGTCGGCATTGGTGGCAGAGAATTATGGCGGCGATAGCCAACAGGATAGGCTACAGTGTTCTGCGATTACGTCAAATCACATCTGGATGCCATCAGTATGTTTATTAAGCCTGAAACTAACTAATAAGGAACTAGCTTCGCCTATGATGGATGAGCGGGCTGCCCTGTCTGTTTTACGCAGTGAAGCAAGCTTTCTATAAAGTAACTTATTTGAGCGTCTGAGCTGCGAAACGATCTCGAGGAGGGGGCATCAGCATATTGTCGCTGCTCCCGATTCTTCCCCCTGGAGAAAGCCATGCAGCGATGGCAGCGTTGTAAGGGGACTCGACTACTGCTTCCAAGGATGCCGGACCGAATCTCGGCCACGGCGGCACAGGCGACCATGTGCCGCGCGATGTCACTGCCTGTTAAAGACCCTAAGCTGTCGAGATTTCTGCATTCGTTCACTACGGCATCTCTCATAATCTGAGTCAGTTTGTGTCGCTCAATCACGCAAAACGTTAACGTAAGCGTCTTCTTTAATTAATAAGCATTAAGTTGTTATGTTTGAGTTTGTCACCAGAACTTTGTCGGCAGGATTGCGTCTAATTGAGGGGAGACAGGAAAAAGCAGATGAATGTAATCGATAGAAAACGAAAATATGACCGCAGAGAAAAAAATTAGTTTATATGCAGTCGATGATTAGGTAATTATTCAATCTAATTAATTCAATTGTATTCAAGTTGCCAACTGGCGCAAAGGCGACCTCCAAAGTGATCACGTGATACCTCATTTCCGGTCATGTGGTAGCACACTAAGGTCACGTGCCCTGTAGAGACGTCGGAATATTGATGTATTTATTAGATGTCAGGATATGTCGTCACAAAAGCAGAAGTACACGGGTTTCGACATGAATGAGCCGAAAAATCAGAAAGTGGACACGTTTCGACAAGAATGAGCCCAATAAAGTAGTGAAAGAGTTCAGAAAGGGAGCATTGTTTAATCAAAGCTGAAAAAAAGCTGGCTGATTATTAGATCTGATTAACCCCAGTCGAACTGCGAAAGCAGCGGCGGAAGCTTCTTTTGCCTGCTACATTATTCCCCTGTCAAGCCCTATAAGTGTAAGGTGCTACATTATAGGGGACACTTAAGCTAATGCTTTAAGGGTATGACGCGAGAGCGTAATTTAACAGCCCACATATAAAATCACGCTTCAACCAACCCGTATGGACTTGCCTGCGTGTCGTAGGGGTAAAGAGAATGAAAACGATTCTGGCAGGCTGATTCTGATATCACCCTCCAATATGAAAGGAGCGACCCGAGTTGGTAGCTCCTTTGAATCCGACCTTAATTCAAATGTCATGGCAGGCTGACTCTAATGCCACCCTCTTATATGAAAGAAGAGGACTGAGATATCGGTATTGCGGAGTACATGCTCGCCCGAAATACGCCGCTGACGAGCCTATCACCATCACGCTAGTAAAGAATTAAGATGCGCTACTCACAGTCCCAGGCGTGACTCAGTTTGTTAAACCCGTCGGATGGGGATCCGAGGTTCTGAGGGATGGAGGTGCGATTACCGGTGGAGACATATTTTTTATGAGGAGACCGTAGCTAGGCCTTTTCACGTGCACGGCGTAGCTACGGCAACCCGAGGTCTCGGTTTGGCTGTCGGAGTGTTGCTTTCTGAACAAAATAAGGCAGAACATCTGGCGGGAGTGAGCGGCGCCGACTGCGGCGCCATCTGGCGGAGCTAGGCTGAACGGTTGCTAGACCACGGCTGTTCAAGGCCATTCGTGCCCACCGGCCACCGGCTACGCGACGAGGCGAAACCTGGCGCAATGTTGCTTTCACCACAAAATTGCCTATGTGGCCTCTGTTAAACCTAATGTGAAACGATAGCTGAAACGGCCATCTGTGCTACTCGTCGCTCACGCCTTGCAGTATCGTTGCGGCGGCTTTTCGGCATCCGCGCCTCCCGTTTTCTAGCGTTTCCGCCGCTTTTTCGGTTTTAACGACTTCGCAAACTTTCGGCTCGCAATGCAATGTCCTCCGGATCGTCAGACGCAGCCAACAGACCTTCATAACGATCATTGACCAAATACGGGGCGCGGCTCCATTGTGGGAAGACGCCCGAGTGGCCGGAACCTTCGAGACAGATTTCGGTGCATCTTGCGCTACAACAAATCTGATAAAGGTGTGACTCGCGACATCGAGCATTAGCAAACAAAGATTACGGAACTGATACGCGGTCCAGAATCAGAGTGATAAACCTGTATGCCGGCGGCTGTTGAAACAACAACAAATACTGTTTTGAAGGTTTCGCGGCATTACTCCCCCCTTAAAAAAACATCGCCTTGATGTTCCAAAACAAAGAAACTTAAACATAAACACTGCAAAGTTTAAACACCACAGATTCTTTAACGCGCGTAATATGGCTTCAGTCATACAACATGTACAATTTCTGGGCGTGCGCGTCGCGTTGTGATGCTGACGTTCCGTCGGGAATGACTTCATAGTCCAGTGGTCCGACGCGGCGAAGGATTTTGTATGGCCCAAAGTATCGACGCAACAACTTTTCACTTATTCCGCGACGGCGAGTTGGTGTCCAAAACCACACTTGGTCTCCTGGATTGTACTCTGCGTGGCGTCGTCGTAAATTGTATCGTCGGCTGTCGGTGCGCGGTTGGTCTTTTATACGCAGCCGTGCAAGTCATCGGGCCGCAGTTACGTGCAAGGACGGTCTCCTAGCCCCCGTAGGGGAAACTAAAGGCAGCAACCTTTGGAGGTGAGGTTGCGCAACGGGGAAAAGACGAAGATCCTCCACCGCCGACGACCACTAACGACGACGCAAGCATTTCATCGCCGCTCCACACGACGACATCGACGACAACACGACCAGAGTGCAAGCAGACACCGCCGCCCAGTGAAGTAACAACGGTATGCCCCGGCCATCACCTGAAGAAACGACGGAGCCAAGATCGGACACTAAAACCCACGTGTAATGCGAGGACGCGAACAAGTGACCTTGAAGTTGATATCGACGGTCGCAGAGTCACTGCCCTTTTAGACACCGGAGCTGACTATTCAGTCTCAGTCATCAGTGAACCGTTAGCCTCCCATCTCAGGAAAGTTACAACCGCTTGGGATGGCCCGCTGATTCGCACCGCAGGTGGCAACCTGATTACTCCATCGGGATGATGTACTACAAGAATAACGGTAAATGGGCGTACTTACCCCGCACCTCCACCAGATGTCACGTGGTGGTGACCAGGGTCGATGACACAAATGAAGACACAGGCTTGATGGTACTGAAATCAACTCTTTATTGGGCTGACTTGCGCCCGCAAAAGAACTAAGCAACTCGGCGGCGGCGATAGCAACAAACGTGCTGGTCGATCGTCGAACAAAGAATGCTCGTCACACTCGGCAACGCTCAATTTAAAGGCTGCACAGAACAATCTAGATAACGTCGCAAACAGCTACCAGCACGGGCTGGAACATTGTGGAAAGACGCCCGAGTGGCCGGAACCTTCGATACAGATCTCTGTGCATCCTGCGCTACTACAAAACTGATAAAGGTGTAACTCGCGACATCGAGCATTAACAAACAAAGATTTCGGAACTGATACGCAGTCAGGAATCCGAGTGATAAACCTGTATGCCGGCGGCTGTTAAAAAGCAACATATACTGTTTTGAAGGTTTCGCGGCAATATGCTCTGGATTAACGTCAGTGAAGAACTTACACACGTCACAGAAAATAAGTAACCATCAATTACAATTACTCCATCCCAAATATAATTGATTTCAGGCGTCAATTACGGCCCCACAAAAGTAAATGAACAATTAGAAGAAGAAGAAGACGAGGTCGAAGGCGGTAGCTGACATGAGCCAGCACTAACTGGACGTAGGCAGGACTGGTTATATCGGGCCTCTCCTTTCATATGGGAGGGTGACCTCACAATCAGCCTGCCAAAACTTTTGCATTCATGGTATTCCTAGGCCACACAGGCACGTTCATACGGATCGGTTAAAGTGGAGCTGTATATGTTGGCTGGTAGCTTATGCTATCGCGTCATCACGGAGGTCAGAGTGAACACAGGAAGAAAGAGGTGCCGTTGTGGAAAGCTTCACACGTACCAACGCGCAACAGATGCTTTCGCCTCATCAATCTTTAGTGGTCAGAGATGCTCCCTACGGCATAAATAAACCTAAAACCATAGATTAAGCTCCTATGTGTAAAAGCCATGTCTTTACTTTCAAGCCGAGCCTATGCGTAGCCATGCAGATAGCTCTGGCATAACTCCAAGTTTAACCACAAGCTAAACCACCGCCAAATTTTTTCGTACTCCTGTTCACGTTCTCCTTCCTTTATATTCCTCGTTAAGACCCATGGTACATGGAATGAAATGATAAAGTGAAAATTGGTAATGAACATTTCTTATTTCACGTGTTAAAATGCTACTACAATATTACATGCAATCAAAGTTATATTCTAGGCCATAGTTTGCATTATTAGAGTCGAAAATGCGATTACTATATAGTTTACAGCAAAATACGCCTTTGATACTCATTTATATTTACCTACGCTACACATATTTAAATCTTTCCTACGCGTATTATGTTCGCTAAATCCGGTTAAGTACCTCTGCGTCATAAATTGCGCACATTTCTTCTGTCTTTCTGGCAGTTAAATGCGAGTGACGTATTTTTAAATGTCCACTGCAGAAAATTATATGCCTAGCATCGGACGGTATCTTTGAAGTTGAATATTCCACATCACATTTTGGTATAAGAACGTCTAAAAAATATTTAATGCTTTAGCTTCAAAGATCTTCAGTCTTAAATATATCCTTGTCCTATAATATTAATGTCTGGAAATAATCCGTTTTAATTTCTTGTTCGTAAAACTAGCGAGACGTGCTAGCAATGTGTGCTTACGGCACCATTCAAGTACATAGACAGCACTAATGTCACTATATTAGTTATTAAAACACATTCATATATTTTAATACGATGCCGATCTATATATGCGAGTGCTATTAAGAGAGTTGGCATCATAATACAAAGCCCCCTCCCCCTCCTCGTGTCTGCGCGTGCCCACCAGTGATACAATTGGTATACGTTTTCACCTGCTCAGGTGCAGAACATTTTTTAAATAACTGCGTTGAGAACACGTCTGCTTTCTCCACCTTTGCGTAAATCAAGATACATTTTATGTCGTGGCGTTCTTGAGTCCTAGCTAGCTTTGCGTTTTAAAATCTACCATCGTGAAATGCAATTCCACCTTTAAAGCGGCAAGCTAAATCTAGACTTCGTAGAACTCTGAGTAAACCAAAAACCGTGGCATACCAAGTACCTGTAAGACTTCTGACAAACGCTAGGGTTTTTTTCATCTTTACGAGTTATTTATTGCGTTACCTTTCCTGACGGTGGCACAAAAAAAAAAGTTTTTGAAAATTTCGAGTTGAACAGTTTTTGAAACTATAGAGCAGCAAATCCAAACCTACAGTGGCTTTGTTGCCAAAAACGACGTGTCAGATGACGAAACGATAATGTCACATAGAGTAGTGGAAAAACACTCGCTCGCATGGTGAATGGCGGAAATAGTCAGGAAATCATGACAGAGTATATAAACTTCATGGGATAGCCTATTACATTCCTCAAACTTTTACAATCAAGGGGGAGCGGCAACTGGCTACGGGCATAATGTTTGTAACATTACAAATGCAGTGTTTCCCGCAGGAATCTTCTTAACTAAGCCCATGCAAACTGCAAATTTTAAAATTGTGTTGAACAGGAATAAATTATCGCACGGTTTCCAAATTTGGTGGAATGCGTCAGAGCGGAGAATAAAACAAAGGGTAATTTTTTCCAGAATATCTGATTATCTAAAACTTCAGATGGTGCATTCAACCTACGTTACCTAAGAGGCAATAACAAGCACGCACAAGGTCAGGGAGCCAAGATTATTTCAAAACAGTATTCCATTTAGGAAAATGCACCTTCTTTGTGAGTTACTGTTATGATAGCTCTTCTTAGGTTACCCTGGCCTCGAACCTTATGTACACGAGCTTAAAATGTTAAAGAAAACAACTAATATCCCTAAACACTAGAATATAATAAAAAATAAGAAGCATAATATTGTTAGCTGTATTCGCTGTTCGTGATGAGGATGAAGAAGTGCAACAGACTCCGAGAAGACGACGACGCTGAGTGTTGTGAAATCGGTGCCCTCATCAACGTTAGTTGTGCGGACAGCTTTGGGGCTGTAAATCTTCCACGTAACATCTCTTGGTGGAGGTTAATCTATGCGATCCCCTGTCACAAGCTGGATCTCCGCAGCGGCCGCCACATCGGAACCACAACGATGACTACCGACGCCTCTACCTCTACAGCCGCCGCCCCTGCTGTCGTAATGGCCCACCCCCTTGACCCCGGAACCTTCTGCGGGACCGACGACGTCGACGTGGACGACTGGCTAGCCCTATACGAGCGCGTGAGCAAGCACAACAGGTGGGATGCCACACTCATGCTCGCGAATGTAATATTTTACTTGGCTGGGACCGCGCGGGTGTGGTTTGAAACCCACGAAGACGAGCTAACATCTTGGGATATTTGCAAACAAAAGCTGCACGACCTATTCGGAAAGCCTATTGGCCGCCACATTGCCGCCAAAAAAGCGCTCGCCTCTCGGGCCCAAACGTCTACGGAGTCATATCTCACTTACATCCAAGACGTCCTGTCTCTATGCCGCAAAGTCGACCAAGGCATGCCTGAGGAGGATAAAGTCGGCCATATAGTAAAAGGCATTGCCGACGATGCCTTCAACCTCCTGTTGTGCAGGGATTGCTCCACCGTGGACTCTGTGCTGCAGGTGTGCCGATGTTTCGAGCAGGCCAAACAGAGGCGCATATATCACCGTTTCGACCGACTGCCGAACACGGCTGCTAGCTCCTCCTGTATCGATATCCCGACTCCTCGACCGCCTGCGAACGACAGCACTTTGACACGCATTGTCCGCCAAGAGCTTGAGGCAATGACTCCCGCGGCCTCGCTGTCGCATACACCCGACAACACCCTGGCTACCATATCACTTATTAAGGCTGTTGTTCGCCAAGAGGTCGCGAATATGGGCCTCCCTTCTACCAGCACCACCGACACCACGGATTCAGGACCTGCCCCTCCAGTAATTGCTGCCACCTCAACCAACGCCGGTTTCTCGCCCCGATATCGTTACCGCAACCCAAATGAATGGCGTACCCACGACAATCGCCCCATCTGTTTTACTTGTTCTCGCGTTGGCCACATTTCCCGCCACTGCCGTAGTCGCTGGTACACGCCATCTCGTCAGTACACCTACGTTGACCGCCGCGGAGACTATGCCCCTCGCTATTCCCCACCTCGCCCCGACCAGACCCTTGCTGACCCCGGTTCCACTGTCCGTCCTGCCAACCGTTCACCATCCCCGCAAGCACGACGTTCGCGTTCTCCTCATCCTCGCCGCAGTTCGCCAACGTCCTACTCTGGCCACTTACCGGAAAACTAGCCAATGCAGCTCCCGGAGGTGACGCTGCATTTATGACCCGGACTGAAAAGCCTCTGTTGACCCCTGCCCTACAAAATAACCGTATCGACGTCCTTGTGGATGGAGTTCCCGTTTCTGCTCTAATTGATACAGGCGCCCAACTGTCCGTTCTAAGCTCCTCATTTCGTCGTCGCCTCAAGAAAGTCCTTACGCCAGCCGTTTCGTCCACAGTTCGCGTCGCCAATGGCAGCCCTGCTGCCGTGGTTGGCATGTGTACGGCGCGAGTTACAATTGCTGACCGTCATGCCCCAGTGTTGTTCACCGTCCTACATGAATGCCCCCACGACGTTATCCTTGGCATTGATTTCTTAACAGCCCACTCTGCCCTTATCGACTGCTCTAGTGGCCTACTTCGCTTGGACCTCCCGCTCTGCTCTGAAGACCCCTCCGGCTCACCCCGACTTCGATCAGCACAGTTTAGCCGCCTTCCTCCAGAAACTGCCGTTTACATCCCTATGTCGCCATTCCCACCCGTCCCAGATGGCGACTATCTCGCTTGTCCCATTACTGATGTCATGCTGCAGCGGCACGTCACCCTTCCTCATCTAATTGTGCACGTCTCCCATAACCGCACCACTCTCCCAGTCCTCAACTTCAGCTTTTCAACTCAAGTTCTGCCCGAGGGAATTTCATTAGCTTCGCTGTCCCCGATGACAGATTGTGCCATTTCAGCTCTGTCTACAGATCATACAACTGCCGTCCCTGCCAACACCCCCTCGTCGTCCACATCGCGCCCTGATCCGCTTGACAGCATGATATCAGCTGATCTGCAACCTGAATTCGCCGCTGATTTACACAAGCTTTTGTTTACCTACAGTGACCTTTTTGACTTCGGCACCCGCCCATTGGGTCAAACGACAGCTGTAACCCACCGCATTGACACCGGGGACGCCAGTCCTATCCACAGGCGGCCCTATCGTGTTTCGCTTGCCGAGCGACGCGTCATTCAAACGGAGGTCGAAAAGATGTTAACGAACGACATAATCGAGCCTTCCAGTAGCCCCTGGGCATCCCCTGTCGTGCTGGTCAAGAAGAAGGATAACAGTTGGAGATTCTGCGTTGACTACCGTCATTTGAATAAGATAACCAAAAAAGATGTATATCTTCTTCCGCGCATCGACGACGCGCTTGATAGTTTGCACGGAGCCAGCTACTTTTCATCCATCGACCTTCGTTCCGGTTACTGGCAGATTTCTGTCGACGAGAGAGACCGTGAAAAGACAGCGTTCGTCACCCCTGACGGCCTCTATCAATTTAAAGTCATGCCTTTTGGCCTATGTAACGCCCCTGCAACTTTCGAACGGATGATGGACTCATTGCTGCGCGGCTTCAAGTGGACGACTTGTCTTTGTTACTTAGACGACGTCATTGTTTTCTCGTCCACTTTTGACAGCCACCTCTCTCGCCTTTCTACCATTCTCGAGCTATTCCGCCGCGCCGGCCTTCAACTCAACTCAAAGAAATGCAGTTTCGGCCATCGGGAAATCAAAGTGCTTGGTCACTTGGTTAATGCTTCCGGTGTTCAGCCTGACCCTGACAAGATACGTGCCGTCACAGATTTTCCCACTCCGCGTTCATCCAGCGATGTCCGAAGCTTTATTGGCCTATGTTCCTATTTCCGACGATTCGTCCCGAACTTCGCAGTCCTTGCTCGTCCGCTCACCCAACTCCTCAAGAAAGACGTTTCATTCTATTGGGGGCCTGAACAAGTTGCAGCTTTCTCAAAGCTTATTGCTGCTCTTACTACTCCCCCAGTCTTGGCCCACTTCAACCCTATCGCCAATACTGAACTCCGTACCGACGCAAGTGGCCATGGAATAGGAGCTATTCTCGCTCAGCAACAACACGGCCGTACAAGGGTGATTGCGTATGCCAGCCGCCTCCTGTCAACGCCCGAACAAAATTATTCTATTACAGAGCGAGAGTGCCTGGCGCTTGTCTGGGCTATTACGAAATTCCGCCCTTATTTGTTTGGCCGCTATTTTACTGTGATAACAGACCATCATGCCTTGTGCTGGCTTTCCTCTCTCAAAGATCCTACTGGCCGTTTGGGGCGCTGGGCGCTACGATTACAAGAATACACCTTTTCCGTCGCCTACAAGTCCGGCCGGCTTCACCAAGATGCCGACTGTTTGTCACGTCATCCCGTCGACTCCCCTAGTCCTACAGACTCTGACGATGATGCATATGTCTTATCTGTCTCCGCCTTCGCCAACATTGCCAAGGAAGAGCACCTAGATCCTTCTCTGCATTCCATTATCCTCCGTCTTACCTCCGACCGCCCTGACCCATCTCTCGCCTTATTTGTGCTCCACGAGAACACCCTATACCGACGTAATATGCGACCAGATGGCACAGACCTTTTGCTCGTCGTTCCACAACACCTGCGTTCCACCCTCCTTGAACAGTTCCATGATGCTCCCACGGCTGGCCACTTGGGTGTCTCTCGCACATACGACAGCCTCCGCCGACGTTTCTACTGGCCGGGGCTCTACCGCTCTGTCCAGCAGTACATTGCCGCGTGTGAACTGTGTCAGCGTCGGAAGAAGCCCACAATTTTGCCTTCAGGTCATATGCAGCCAATACCCATACCAACTGACCCATTTTCCCGTATAGGCGTCGACCTCCTTGGCCCCTTTCCAGTTTCCACCTCGGGGAACAAATGGATCGCCGTCGCCACCGATTACGCTACTCGGTACGCTATTACCCGAGCCATCCCGACCAGCTGCGCCACAGACGTCGCTGACTTCCTTCTAGAAAACGTAATTCTTCATCATGGTGCTCCTCGCGAACTACTAACTGACCGTGGCCGCTGTTTCCTGTCGCGAGTGGTTGACGAAATTCTCCGTTCGTGCTCCGTCCGCCACAAATTCACCACCGCATATCACCCCCAGACCAACGGCCTCACGGAACGTCTAAACCGTACCCTCACAGACATGCTGGCCATGTATGTGTCTGACGACCATCGAGATTGGGACGTTCATCTCCCCTTTGTCACATTCGCCTACAATTCATCTGTCCATTCTACCGCTGGATACTCCCCATTTTATTTATTATTTGGCCGACACCCGTTACTACCCTTCGACACCTCTCTACCCGCGGCAGACGCCACCAGTACTTACACCAGTGATGCCGTCACCCGTGCTCCTGATGCCCGCCGGTTAGCTCATGCCAGGCTCTCTGCATCCCAAGACTCTCAAAAGATCCGGTACGACAGCCGCCACCGTGATGTCCACTACACTCCTGGATCTCTCGTTTTGCTGTGGCTCCCGTGCCGTCGAGTGGGCTTGTGTGAAAAACTTTTGCCCCGTTACACTGGCCCTTACCGTGTTTTGCGCCCCGTGACCGACGTCACCTACGAAGTTGAATCTGTGGTTCCGAAGTCCACGTCCACAGCTCCAACCTCCGAAATAGTGCATGTGTCCCGTCTGAAGCCCTATCATCAACGTTCTATTTCGCTAACATAGACCGCACCGGGACTGTGCTTTTCCCGCGGGGGGGTAGTGTTAGCTGTATTCGCTGTTCGTGATGAGGATGAAGAAGTGCAACAGACTCCGAGAAGACGACGACGCTGAGTGTTGTGAAATCGGTGCCCTCATCAACGTTAGTTGTGCGGACAGCTTTGGGGCTGTAAATCTTCCACGTAACAATATATATAAACTTTCTTTTACCCCTTGCGTGTCCCCCAGAATAGATCACAAGATAAAATTTCTGATATTCTGGAGTCATATTAAGGGATATAGCTTCTCTTCCCGAGAGCGCTATCAAAATTGAATGTTATCTGCTCATATCACATGTGCATGTAGCATGTTCAGTTTCTCTACCATGTGGTATTCTGCACAAGCGTTTTATTTTTCTGCGCGCAGCATTTGTTTTTAATGTCTGTTAACCACCTGCTGGAGAAAGATTTGATGTTGGGAAAGGTTGAGGGTCACCTAAGAAGGGGTAGGCAGCAAACGCGATGGTTAGATGGCATCGTCGAAGCGCTGCAGATGACGTTATGTGATGTTAGGAAGATAGTGAGAGACCGGAAAGCGTGGCGTGATATGGCCCATAGGGTCACGAAGAGTTGGACCCGACTGAACGACTGAACTGAACTGAAGCACCTGCTGAAGCCCGCTCTAATAAGGAATACCTCAGTAGTTCGAAGTAAAAATAAATATTAAAATAACAAAAATGGGTGAAAATAATTTTATGCAAAAAAAAAGCAACCAAACAGTTACTATAAGGCAATAAAAATAAGGTCTTTTGAGTGTTTCAAAATATTAGAAGCTCATCCTGCAATGCATATGCTCTTCTCTACTAACATTTCTCGAAAAGAACATCATTTTGTAATAGGTATTTGAAATCATATTTGCTAGCACTTCTTTAATACACGAAGGACATTAGAAAGAATGAACACACATGAACAGGACTGACGGCAAGACAGATCATTTGGGCTAAAAAGCACCAAACGCAGTTCGTTCAGTGTAAAGTAGGTGTCATGTGCAAAATCCCGCTCACTTGTGGCGAGGTATATATTGGACAATCAGGTCGATGCTAAAATGAAAGGAGATATTTATATCAGCTAGGGGAAATCTCACTGATTACTGCAAACGGTGCCTTATCAAAAGATACCCTGGCGACCCAAATCCTATACCCTGCACACCGATCCTTCCGAACGCGTGCGTACTGTCAACAAATAAGGCTCAAACATAAACTGAAATTTTCGAAGCCCTGTGTATAAACAAAAAAAAGCCAAGACTGTGTCTGCACTACATCTCTGTATCTGTCTGAAAAACAGTTATCCTACCTTAAGCGTGGCACTCCCCCCCCCCCCCCTTCCCATTTCCCCTGCCCATGTGTGATGGCCATTTTTAGAACGTATATATCGCGAGTTGCTTCAGTAAAAGACAGTTGAAGACTAGCGTCAGTCCTGTTCATATGTGTTCCTTCTTCTTTCTAATGCCCCTTGTGTGTTAATTGAGCGCTAGCATATATGCTTTCAAATGCTTTCCAAATTGCCCAAGTATCCGCATTATTATAATAGGTAGCAATGCACTGGAAGTGGTAGGCAAATATGTCTACTTAACACAGGCAGAGACCGAAGATCCGCACCATGAAAGGGAAACAACTACCAGAATAACGTTGATATGGAGCGTATTTGGCAAGCACTCGCAGAGTATAACTTGCTGCCTACTGGTACTGCTCAAGAAAAAGGTACCGAACAGTTGCATCTTTCCTGCACTCACCTATGTGGCTGAGAGGTGGAGGCTGATGAAAAGGATTCTATTTAGGTTGGGAACAACGCAGAGGGCTACGGAACGAAAATTGGTCGGTGTAACGTTGAGAGGTAGGAGACGTGCAAATTGGGTAAGAGAAATCACTCGAGGTAATGACATTCCAGTGAATTCAAAAAGAACAAATTGGCATGGGCAGGGCATGTAATACAAAGGCAGGATAATGGGTGGCTGAAAACGGTAACAAATTGCATTCCAAAGGCGGGAAAGTGCAGCAGGGGCGGCAGAGAGTGAGATGAGCGGATGATGTTAAGAATTAGGCATGGGTCATTTGTATGCAGCTAGCACAGCACCGGGTTATTTTGAGGAATGTGGGAGGGGCATTCTCCTGCTGTAGGTATAGTCCGACTTATGACAATGACATAGATTTGTTTTCGAAATGAGTAAAATGTGTCACCCAGTGGGTTTCATTCTCTGATTGAATGCTAGAAGATACTTCTCAAAGCTAAAATAGAGCTAAATATCATAAGCGGGATGGCTATCATTATTTAAAACGCATAAGTACGAAGGGCGCCTTCGGGTCTTGGAGGCTTTTAGGCTCGCCTTGTAGTTCATGCTGTTTTTATTTTACCATGCGATGATAGCTGTATTCATAACAGGTAAAAAAGGTTTAGCTTAATTTTTGATGGTTTAATCATTAAAGCGCCGCCGTTAATTTAAGTTTGGTGAAACCAGTTTTTAGGAGCACACGAAACATGTTCTTCTCCTCAATGTTAAAAAAATTGAGCTGATACGCAAGAAACACCCTTCACAGCATGGAGTGACAGTTCAATTTTCTCAACGAGGTGACAAGACGTTCAATTTAAGCACTACCCTCGTTTTATTTTTAATGGACCTTTCCGTGGAGCTCGTTTCAGTAATGACGGCCCCGGCAGAGGTGCGAAACAGGATAAACCCTGAGCACAAAACCTTCATGAAACGAAAGGCATATATAATGGAAAAGAACACGGGTAAGAAACTAAACAATATACAGTACTTAACTGTGACAGTGTCAATGTAAAGCGGGCCTTGAAGCTCTTGGAGAGTTTTGCTGGAACAGGCGTGCTTGTTTCATGTACGCGAAAAATTTCTTTCTAAGCGTGTAGGTCGTGGCATACCATTATTCGAACGAATATTTTACAGCACAGGAAAGAGCAAGCTTCATATTTTTCTGAGAATTCTAGGTCATCACGTCCCTATAATTTCGTTGTTGTGAGATGCGGTGCGAGCACGTGTATTATCCAAGATTTACATGTTGTGGTGGCCGACACAAGCTTAATGTTGACGTTACCCCTCCGTAACCTCAATCACATCAATGTACTGTATAAATTCGGCGGCTGGAAAGTGATGCATAAACTTGTGCAATGTGTCTATTTCAAAATGTTATCAACATGTACCTGAAGAGTTTGAAGTGGACTTTATCTGTTAATTATTTTATTTGTGAAAAATTATAAATATCATGTTACAAACGAGACGTTTTTGGGGTTATGTACTATTTACTAATCAAACTTACAGATCTAGCGCACTAATCTTCGAGTTTGTTTTCAAACCAAAATTCTGAGCAGCACCTTCCCTGCGTCCGAGTCAGATATCACGCATTCCTACATTGATGACAACTTTAACGCAGACATTAGACCTGTACACAACTATCGCTGTTGTAAATCTTACATCCCGTTCTAATTACTTTGATCTCACTCTCTGTCATGACGCAAGAGCTGATAAATCATTTGGAGAAAAATAAAGCTTCATTTGTAAAAAATGTTTTTAAATCACTTGGGAGCACCCAAGTGAAATTAGGCAAAATCTTTGTTTATAACGCCGCTGATTTTGCTTTATTGCATCTCATTCTGCATGCTGTGTGGTGCGGCTCTTCATGAAGCGCCAAAATAAAGATCCGGATCGAACGCCCTGTGGGGTCAGCTTCGCATACGCGTGAATAGCCTGGTATTGTCATCGACCATGAGCGGACACACGACTTCATGACCAGATGTGATGTAATAATGACAGCAGTTTCAGTTTTTACGTAACAAATGGGACGCCATGATGACGTTACGTCCCGTTATGGATGATGACGTCACCTGGTGATGACGTCACAATCTCGTGGTATCGCGCGCAATCTCGCGAAAAATAGTAAAACTTCCCCCGGACAGACATTCATTAGCCTATACAGACTTTGACCCTAATAAATTGGTAATAAACGTAATGACTGCCTTAGGGCAACGGCCTGTGTGACGAGTTGATTCATGAAGCGAAAACCACAACGGCGCAAAGAAAACAACAGAAGACAGAGAAGGAACATAAGACAGAGAAGGACACCACACTTCAATTCAATTCAATTCAATTCAATTTTATTTTTCAGAAAGCTTCTGAAGGGTCACCTGGACTAAAAGCTGTCATGTCAGCTTGACGAGGCCCAGGTGCCCGAATGTACAAGGCAGGGCATGGTGGCCTACCATGCATAGGACAGTACAATGAAAAATAAAATACACAATATTCATGGTACAGATTTGTACATGTGAAAATATCAACTATGATAGGACAAAATAGATACATGTTTGCAACAAAACAGCAATGACGTCATTCAAAGAATAGATGCGAGAGAGAAAAAAAAAATATCTAAAGATGCAATACAAATAGTGCTTCTAAAGGGAAACATACAGGAAACAAGTACATTTTCACAAATAACGGCTTCTGAAAATCAGGATAGCAGGAAATATCACCCACTAAAATCTAATGGGATAAAAAATACTGCCGTAATCGGTTGAGGTTGGGGCTGCTAAATTCATTATACTTATTGAGAATTTGTGGAAGATTATGTTTCAAAGACTGTAGTTTGTAATTGGTGCGGAAGCGTGGAATCTGCCAAACATCAGTGCTGCGTGTAGAGGCATTGCTTTGATAATGTTGTAAGGATGCGATAGACGTAATGAACTGCCTGAAAGCGGGTGATGATAAATAAAATGAGCGCAGCATACGAAATTCATAAATGTTTTGTATCGGGACTATATTGTATTGAGGAAAATACTGTTCAGTTGAAGAGAAGTAGTCAATGTTAGCTATAATGCGCACAATCTTCTTTTGCAACATGTAAACCTTCTTAGTGTTGCCTTTAGTTGTTGTCAACCACACCAAATTGCAATAGTTAATGTATGAGAAGAACAGCGCCTGATATATTTGAAGTTTAGTGTGCACTGGAAGTAATGAGCGGCAGCGAGATAAGGCCCCGGTTGTTTTACTGAGTTTTGCGCAGATATTGGTGATGTGCGAGTCCCATGTTAATGAATCGGAAAACGTCACTCCTAGAATCTTATGTTCTTTTACAACTGAAATTTCTTCACCATCACAGTGAAGAGTGGTAGCCAAGCTTACTACTTTATTTCTCGGCCGAAAAATAATTACTTTTGTTTTTGCCGGATTAATTTTCAATCGGTTATTCTTTGACCAGAAAACCAATCTTTCGAGCAAGTCGTTACATTGTGTTGCAAGACTGTTTTCTTCTGGGCCAGATAAAAGAATGCTACTATCATCAGCATAAATAATAAATTTTCCCTCTAACCCAGTCGTCACAATGTCATTAATATAAACATTAAAAAGAAACGGCCCTAAAATACTACCCTGTGGAACTCCAGTTGCAATGGGTAAAAAAGAGGACTGTCTGTTACCTAAGTGTACGCACTGACTTCTGTCTCGAAGGTAAGATCTGATAAGGTTTAAAGGTGTTCCTCGAATTCCATACAAAAATAATTTATCTAAAAGGATATCATGACTGAGTGAATCAAATGCCTTGGAAAAGTCAATAAATAGACCAAGACTAAGCAACTTATTTTCAATATTCTCTAAGATCTTCTCTTTGAGAATCAGCAGAGCATGCTCTGTCGAGCGCCCCTTTCTAAAACCAAACTGGGCATCAGAAAAAAGCTTCATCTGGTCAAAAAATTCTGTAAATTCTGTTGTTGTATCCTTCTCTGTCTTGTGTTGTTTGCTTTGCGCCGTTGGGGTTTTCAAGTAATGACTGCCAATATACTGAATTTGCAAGCAGTTCAAGAGGAAAACTTGGCCAAGCTTAGAAAATATATTGGATGTTTCCACTTGCTATCGTCAAAACTCTCGGTGCAGTAAACTTGCCCGCCATGCGCAATGGTCGCAGGCGCTTCTTACTGCAGAGCTTTTTGGCAATTCTAATTCACGACAAATGTGGTGCCACACGTTCAATGTTCTCTGTGTTAAAACAATTGCCGCCTTCAAGCAATGCATATTTCCGGCAATTTTAAATTTTATGCGCACACCTGAAGCTAAATACAAGTTTATATGCACGGGGCTACGCGTCAGGCTCCTGTGGAAAAGTATCGTGATGGCGCAGGAAAGAAATAAAATATATAGCGCACTGTGTTCACAGCATATATTGAGGAAGCCTTCAACGCGAGATGCTTACATTGTGATAAAAAATTACGGCCTCGTATTTATGGGCAAACAATGTGCATGGAGCGCAAAATTACGGGTGCATCGTTGCAGACAAGATTTGCTGTTCAGAGTAGAGATACTTTGTCTTTTAACAGGACTTCGGTTCCATGATGTCAAACAACCTTCCATTGCGTCGTCAATCAGACTTGCCAGAGCATTCTCTTGTATGTCGAATTGTATACGAACAGATAAAAGCGCTCTTTAGAAAAGAGTTATGCAAATCATGAGCCAATGTTGGCTCATAATAATTGTAGTGATTTACCTAAAGTCTTCAGTTCAACTCCCGACATCAGTCTAACTTTGCGCCACAGTTGCCGCTTAACAATGCTATGCGGCTTATACGTAAACCACATGTTACAAATAATAATCTGCCATCTGTGATGAGGGATGGCGACATTGGTAACGACGTTTCTTCTAAGGTATGACATGAATGGGCACTTAAAAAAATGACCTTGGAAACTGAAACCTCCGTAGTACATGAGTTTACATTGCGCATTGCTTTCATGATGTCGCCTACAAAGGTTTGAACTGAGCTCTCAACTCGACGTATATGTATGCTTGGAGATCTTTCTTTATTTCTTTCTCTCTTTCTTTATTGCGTTCTTTTTTTTCTTTCTCTTTGTTTCTCTCTCTTTTTCTTCCTTTTTTTCTCTCTTTCTTTCTTTTCTTCTTTCTTGCGTTCTTTTTTCTTTCTCTTTGTTTCTCTCTCTTTTTCTTCCTTTCTTTCCTCTTTTTTTTCTCCATTGTTTCCTTACGTGCAAATACATGTTTCATGGATTCAAACACCATACACAAATGTGTACGCAAATGTGCATTCGTTGAAGTCTTTGTACGATGTATTGGGCAAGACCAGTCCCCTAGTCACCTTGTTCTCGCAGCCTAAGCCGAATAATAAATTTTGCGTTTTTACTGCACGTCATGAAATTACGAAATATAAAGTTCGTGCATTATTTTCACGCTTACCCGATATTTTTAGCACTTTACCTAGTCTTTCATCTCCTTTCTCTATATTTCCAAAATCTCTTTTGCTTAAAATGCCACCGTAGTGGAGCATTGGTTAGGGAGCTCAATTACTGCGCACAAGGATGCGGGATGGAATCTCGGCCGCGGCGGGCGCTTTTCGATGAAGGCAAAAAGCAAAGCGCCCGCGTGCTGTGCGATGTCAGTACACGTTAAGGAACCCCAGGTTATCAAACGTTCCTGAGCCCTCCTCTACGCCGTCTCTCATAACATCAGTCGCTTTGGAACGTAAAGACCGAACAAACCAAATTAAACCATCTTTTAGTTAAAATAGTTTCTGCCCAATGAGCAACGATCTTGAAAATTGCTTGAGATGTTTGCTTTCCTCACTTATTTTTTGCTTTTATCAAACAATGCGGATGTACACATCTTACCCTGAGGTCACAGATCGAGATAATAATGATGTACCATCAATCCCGCAATGTATGAAAGGAAAGCCTGTATCGGTCTTCACACATTCATCCTGACTCTGTCTTTCACTCGCTGAGATTTACGCTTTTTTTTCTCCAACGGTTGGTTTTGCGGTCTCAATTACAGCTTCATTTCGACACATCGTAACAAGAAACATCATAGGAAATGTGGTGTCCGGCTCATCGCCGCAGTCGCTAATGCGCATGCGCGCCAGAACGAATAAAAGGCGTGTGCCACAACCTGCTCGCGGGCTCATCTCGACCAGCCACGCACAGATTCACATATTGCAAAAAACGTCGCTACGCCCAGGGAAACTTATCTGCTCCTTCGCATGAACCACGCAACACAACAATTGCCGTTGAGGATGGGATGCTGTTTCCGGAGCGTTCAAAATGCACTTTGGATTTGCGCGTTCCTGTGAAGTACGTTCCGCTGCAGAGGATACACTTGGGAGTGCAATTCTGCATTTTTTTTATGGATTGAAGACGCCGTTCTTCCGTTTGGAAGGCAAGTGTTTCCAAAAGTTACCCAGAGAAGAAAACTGTCCTTTTTGCAGTGGCGGAGCCGGTGATTGTCGTCATGACTGAGGCCGAGACAGCAGTGACGCACTTTGCTGGGCGACTGGGCCAGTTGGAACCCTTTGACGAGTCCGCCAACGATTGGCTTCGTACGAATAGCGTCTTACGTCGTTCTTGATTGTCAACCGAGTACCCGACGGAGGCAAGGTACTCGCCTTTTTGAGCATTATCAGTCTGAAGACCTACGGGCTGTTGAAGTCATTAACTGCTCCAGAATTGCTTTCTACGAAGAGATTTGAAGTCCTCAAAAAAGTTTCGAGGGACCACCTGTCCCGTCATCCGTCATTGGAGAACGGGCCAAGTTTCACCGGAGGTGTCAACGAGAAGGCGAGACCTTATCTAGTTGTATTGCCGAGATTCGTGAACTGTCGCAAACGTGCGAGTATGAGACTGCCCTTGACGAGTCCCTTCGGGACCGCTTCGTGTGCGGCCTGCTGCGAGAAGACATTCGGTGAGTACTTTTCACAAAAGATAGCAGAAAGCGGTAGAGCGGGCTCTTGCAATGGAAGGGGCTGAAAAGAGTGCTGCTGAGGCACGCGGCACAGACGCCGTAGTCGGCGTTGTGCACAAGGCGCAGGCTTAGACGCAGAAAACATTCAAAAGCTGTTTCCGCTGCGGTTCGCCAAAAAATACGAATGAAGCATACCCTCAATAGGACCCAACCTGATTCAGTTGCAACAAAAAATGGCACATCCAGAGAGCCTGTCGAAGCAGTGCCAAGAAGAAAAAGCCGATGAAAAGAAATGTGAAGATGCTGACGATTGTGACTCGGAAAGCTTTGCAAATGTGACCATTTGTTCGCAACACAATATGCGGCCCTGTCACTAATTGCTTTCCTGGAGCGCTTGGCCATTAACAGACGCCAAAAGCCGTGACGGTACCGCAAATATCCCCTCTGACGATATCACGCTCTGCAGGCGACCATAGCGACGAAACGTTCTCGCGGTTGACAGTGTGTGCAGAGTAAACATTACCGCCGAGATCCTGTTTTTCCGCCAGCTAGAATTCGCGGGCACCACCAACTTCCGGCCCCTGTCCCATTGCCTTTGATCGATCGACACGTCTCCGCGCCGGTATTCTCAAAAAGCCGTCGTGTACAAGGCGTTCTGTTGGCGATGTATGTACATGCTTGAATGCACTTGAAAGGTTCTGCTGATCTACCAGTTTTGAATACAGTATTAAAATCTCTCTTCTTCGCTTAGGAATGTCGATGCATTCTAGGAACTTCGCAGACATTTTTTCAATAGAGTCAGCTATTATCCCTGTGGCCGAGCAGCTGAGCATGGAGGAGTCATTCTCAGTTGACCCCAGGGCTTAGCTTGTGCTTTACCATTACTTACCCATTTCTTGAAAACGAGCACGCATTAGCGCTATTAATAGCCTAGCAGCCTCGCTCATTTTGAGTTCGAAGCATATTCGGTGCAACGAAATATAAGCTCCGTACCCTTTTACAGAGAATGTCTTGCCTTGACAGCTTCTTCATGCATGTTGCTTGCAGTCGTTGACGCAGCCCTCATGCAAGCACCTAAATGGAAGCGACATGTTGAGTGCTGATTTTTATGAAATGTGCAGCTATCAACATCCTTACAATTTCTAAATAGTTTCAATTGTTTTCGAAAAGAACGAAGACAAAACAAATTACACGCAACGGAGGTAACAAATACATGCTGTGTAATTAATAAGAGCATCATTATATTTGCATAAAAGTACTGCAGGGTGATGCATTCATCTACGCGGTAGCAGAGTTTATTACGCTTGGTCGGAGTTTCAATAACACAGTGCTACACCACGAATGTACGAGTGCTCATACAAAATCGCCTAGCGCCATTATGGGGAGCACACTATACACTCAGTGCTGCAAATGCGAAGTGTGGTCCATTATCTGGTAATAACCGCCCGGAGTCTACATCGAACATATGTACTGCCTGAAAGTAGGTTGCTTTGGTTGGTTTGTGGGGTTTAGCTTCCCAAAGCGACTCAGGCTATGAGAGACGCTGTAGTGGAGGACTCCGGAAATTTCGACCACCTGGGGTTCATTTACGCGCACTGACATCGCACAACACACGGAATTCGATTTCGCATCCTTGGGAACAGTAGTCGTGTGCCGTAACCACGGCGCCACCTCGGCGGGTGCCTGAAAATAGGAGGTGGCGGTTATGAGGCTGAGAAATTTACCGTAAAGAGAATAAAACACAGCAAAGAAATACGGGCTTACTCTTAGTAATTAAAAAATTATCTTCTCGAAAAACGGTCTGCGACGTCTGGTTTGGTTTCATTTTTTTTTTTTGGGGGGGGGGGGGTGGCGTCCCAAAGCGACTCGGGCTATGAGAGACGCCGTAGGGGAGGACTCCGGAAATTTCGACCGCCTGGGGTTCTTTACCGTGCACTGACATCGCACGGTAGCCTTCCGCCCCTACTTAAAAGCGGCCGCCGGAGCAATGATTCGATCCTGCGGCTTTGGGCACAGTAGTCGAGCGTCCTAACCACTGCGCCACATCAGCAGGGTGGCTTTGGAATGATAAATTTGTTGAACGAACGAATGAACGGATGGCTTGCAAGGTCGGCTTTCACAATCAATACAGTACATTTGTAGAGGGTTTTTAACCTTTTCATATATGTCTTCACCAACATGAACTTCGTTTATTTTTTCAGTGCGATAAACTTGTTGATGATGGTGTACATGTTGTGAAGATTTTTTAGGCGTACATTTGGGCATCTCTCTGGCCTACTTGGGCTCTTAATGTGTACAAAGTGATCTATGTGGTTTACGGAGCCTTTTTATGCAATGAAGTCCTTTTTTTTTTCAAATCTCACCAAGCTTTTCGGGCGCCGAGATTACAACTTCAGCTTTTACTCAATCGCCTGTCTTTTCAATCTCTCTGAGAGGTGGTGAATATGCGGAATTGCTATCGTTCTTTTTTCCGGATCTGTCGCACGTGGGAAGGCATTTCTGTTCATATTAGGTGACCCCACACTTGGAAAAATAGCTTTGGCTATAAAAACAACCTGTTTAGTATAACTAGCTTTTGCAAGGCGGCAAGTTTGATAACTTAAGATTTCCTGGTTTCCGTCGCTCTGTGTCAACAGAATGGAATCTTAGATTACTTTCAACGATGGCGCGGCCGAGCCTGAGCCTTCTGATAACCCGGACCTTTAAGCGGCAAATATTAGTCAACATACGCTACCTGTTTCTCTATGATTTACAGCTTAGCTCTACTTTGATTTCTCTCCCAGCAACCAGGACCAGCAGATAAGATAGGACCAGCACCTAGGGCAGGTCCACCGCGCTTGCCGAGAATCTAACGACCGCATTTCGCTGCAATGAATGCTACCACTAGCTTATGGGCGAAAATTCGTTCCAAACTTAGCATTCATTACATTTTTCCATCCCAATCAGCATGGTTTTCAGAAAGGTCTTTCATGTGATACAGAATTTGCATTGTTTCTAAACAACATTAGTTCCAACTTAGACCTTAATATTCCTACTGATTCACTCTTCTTATATTTGGAAAAAGCGTTTGATAAGGTTCCCCCAAGCCACCATCGCTAAAAATTTCAAGAATTAACCTAAATGCATCTGTATTTATTGGATTCAAGATTTCCTTACTAACCGCTCCCAAATTGCTCTCGCTAACGATTATTCTTTCAGCTTCACCCCTATTTTCTCCGGTGTACATCAAGGTACCGTATTTGATCCTATTGTTTTCCTTGTATGTAATTATTACTTACCCAGCTGCATCTCTTCTAATGTCCGCCTTTTTGCCGACCACTATGTTATTTCCGACGACTGTGTGTTATAATGTGGCTCTTCAAGCCGATCTGGCTTCAGGTCCCCCGGACAGTATATACTTTGGGACCTCCTTCTGTAATACTAATAATCCATGTACATGTACCTCACAGTGTAAATAAAGATGATGATGATGATGATCTAACAAAAGTCGTGGAATGGTGTCGAAATTGGTTAATGACCCTTAATATTAACAAAACGGCCCTAATTACCTTCCACTGACGCCAGCATTATTTTCGCACAACTACTTACTAAGCGGAACTACTAGATCCTCGCTATCGTCTTTGAAATATATAGTACAGTATAGGGAACCTGCACTGCCCAGGCGGCGCTGCAATTGTTCCACAGAGCGCCTAAAACCGGCTGCTGTTAGCCGCTTGGTTCGCGATAAACAAGCGACTATATTCTGAAGCATTACAGATGCATCACGTAATGCTAATGAGCGTGTTTGAGATATTACAGGTATGAATTATCTATTAAGTAATTGAGCGAAAAGCAATCAGCATGCACTAAATCAACAATCTGCAAGGACATCCCCAAATGAAAACCAATGAAGCTATCGAGTCGCACCCTTGGAGGCGCAGCTTAAGTGCCTTCAAACTGTTTGGCCTTTATATGAGATGAGCCGAGGACTTCTGCTGTTCAGACGACCACAACGGAAGACAAAACTAGCGCTGAGAAACGCCTGTTTGTTTAAAGAGCGCGTAAATAGCGCAAAATAGCATCCAATTTAGTTTGCAAAGTTTAAACAAGACAAACTGCTAGACTGCATTGCTCCGACGAGTTTGAACCACGCCTTTGCCACATCATTGTAACCTATTTGCACCACTGCGCTTGGGCCTCTCAAGGATAGCCGCACCATGGAGCGTTCGTGGCGTTCTGCAAATATCTTACCTAGCACCATTGTTGCATCATAATCATCAGCACGATTAGGGTGCTTGAAAGCGCAGCGACAATTCGAAACGTAGATATCAAAATCTTGCACGGCATCGGAGTTATTTCTTTGTTGTCAAGCCAAAGTGTTTTTGTTTAGTTACCACCGCATTTTGAATCTTGTGACTACTTCACGGCAGTTTCCCCACACGGACGATTCACCGCAGACGTGTAACATCGCGGACAACACTGAACGTAAACGTTTCTGCTGATATTGCAAAGAGGAAGATAGGTATAAATGAACACCTCTCTTTGTGAAAGGGTGGTGTAGAGGTTCTTATTTCCTTGATGTGAGAATTTTCCACAAGAAAACTTCAACTTCCCGTAGACAGACAAATGCAGAATCGAACAAGACACTTCAAACTCAAGACGAAGAACTGATGGTGAAGTACACATTCCGGGTACGAAATGGCCAAGAGAGGAAAATGCCAGCACGCACGATAGCTTTTGTACAGCGCGGTCCTAGCATGTACACGAAGGAATCCAATAGGCGCATTCGATCATAGTTTATATTTACTTGCTGCGTTTTCATCTTCTGATGTACACTACTTTACTGCAAACTCCTCCAGGTGTGCAGGAACTTTCTTCTATGCGGCTAGGTGCACAGAAACGTATTTTTACTACTTGCAGCCGTTTCCTGCATAGAAGCTTTGCATGATTCAATGGAAGATTCGAGGCTTCCAGAACAAGGAATTGAAAGCCGGCAGAAGATTGTGCATTGTGCAGACTAAGCCCCAAATTGGGCGCTGTGTTCTCAGCTAAGCAAAATATTCCCGCAAAATTACTTGTTTTCTCTACAGTTTTTACCCTTGCTTTCAATAACACTTTGTGGGTGTGCAAGCAAATAATTTTCATGTTAAAATATATTTGTTTTCTTCTGACCCCATTTTTCCGTACGACAGATAAGAAAAGATCCCAGCTGAGTAAGATGCGACTAAATTTAGATTTTGCTTTATTTGGAGTTTTTTCTCCAAAAATAAAGCTATAGTGCAATGAAAAGAGAGGAACTACATCTTTCATTTATTCTCGCTTGAAATAAATTTATTGTTGTAATTTTACGGAAAGACCTAGTGAAAAGTTGGTTTCAGTTCCTGGGAACCATACAATTATTTTTTTTTTCAAGAAATTACGTGCCCAAACAAAATAAACGACGAGGTCAGAGGCTCTGTGAAGTTATTAAAACTCTGCCCGACCAGTCAATAAAGACGCAAAAATAAATAACAGTTTGGACGTTGGATATGTAACTGAAAACCATTGCATTCAGTGCTCCTATACCCCAATCTGAGCGAACAGTTCAAGCTAGTGAGAAATGACGTTTTGTGTAGTTTTGGCAGTGTAGATCGTATTGCGATGGCGGATATGAAGACTTTTCTTGCTCTTGTAGAAGCACGTGTGTGCAAATACCTGTTTCCCTCTATTAAATATTTCTGAAAAATAAACAAACGTTGCAAAAAGCTCTTGTGTGCAACAGATATCTCTAGGAACACAAAAGAGCTCCGAACCATTCCTGGGCCATCAGCTGCACACCCATGCAACCTCGTCTCTTATTTGCAGCCGCACATGAACAGCGGACGTCTTGTTCAACCGAAAATGCCAACACATTAAACCAAATGCATAATTTCTTGAGTCCGTACTGAAAAAGGTGTCGTGCTTATGACTCGTTGTTTTCCCGGATTTTTTTATTGCTTCTCGCTGCTTGGCTTGGTCCTCGCGTCATTTCTCGACAGACCACGCCTCCTGGCATTAGTCGTCGCAGCCTTAGTGTACCGAATGTGTTAAGCTTCCCAATATTCCTAGAAATGCTATTTTATTAACTTGCAAACGCTCATTAGACTCGGAAAGCAGTCCGTGGCTTTATACACTTTACACGAATTCTCTATCCCACACGCGGTAGCAGTTCAATATTCCTATTTCAGAATACTACAAATAATCGCTAAGCTCTCCGGCTGTATTCAAGAAACGAATTCATCGGCTTTGAGTAAGCTTAGGTGATTAGCGGAGCAGTCTCATCCCCTTCAGCGCTTACAGCGCGATGGGCCAACTACAGGTTGTGTGGAAAGCAATACTGTTCTGTTTCTCACCCTCGAAAGATTGAAAGAAATAAAGTGATTTCGTTGTGACCCACACCTAAAACAGTTGCACCCTGGCACACATGGTGGAAGAGGGAAAGCATCAATACAGTGGTGACGCCCTGCATTCGTCGACTAAGAAACTTGGCCGCGTGTATGGCTTTCTTGCCACGTCCCCAGTTTTGAAAAACTATCAGGACGACGGCCTTTAAAGGTCTTCAAATCATGGCACAACCCGCGTGAAGAGGGAGGTGTGGTGTAAGCAATATTTACCAATATTTTACCCGCGTGGACAAATTTTTGAGCAAAGTCTCTGTCTTGAGCTAACGTATATGGAGCCAACCGGACGTTGTTTGAAGCTTAGGATAATGAGCCTTGCGCATGACACTTGATTTTGGCGACACTTCGAGTACTTTCGAGCTGTATTGTGGAAAATTACGCAGCAAAAATTCAACGAAAGAAACTTCTTCGATATATTTAAAAACCAGGGCTCTGTTCCATAATCGTGGCCGTATGATCAAGACAGAGTGGAAGCTTTGCTTTTCGAAAATATTGGGCATTATTCCAAATCCAACGACTTCTACTGTTTTGGATCTGTTCATCACTAATGTTTTTACTCCCGTGGTGGCAGCTGGCACTATAAGCTCTGCCATTAGTGATAATTGTTCCATATTCATGACATTATTCACGCTCCACTCCTCGAGCAAAGGCACGTGTGCCCATAATTAAGTATCAAAGCACCAGTAATTCTAGCTTGGACTTATTTCGGAACAGGATACAGAACAACGACTGGTCTGCGGTTTCGAAAGAAAGCACTAAAGACAACGCCTATGCTTCTAAATATTTACAACTCTTTTTTTTTTTCTAAAAAACCATAAGCTTCATAGGCGTGCGCGAAAACCTTGGATTCACCCGGACCAGATTCATTTAATTCGTCAAAAGAATAAACTCTAAATGCATTTTTAAAAGCCAAGGACCCATCAGCGTTTGTAGCATTAAAAAAACTTCGCAATAAAATTACGGCCGAACTGAGAAAAGCAAAAGCACACTATTACCAACAACTGTTCAGTGAAGTGTGTATGGGTCGACCAGACCGAACTTGGTAAAATATCAATGACGCGCTTGGAACGGGCCCTAACCGCCCTGATTTTCTCGAGATCATCGTTGACGGGGAACAAGTTCCCGGATCTGCATTATCTGACCGCTTTAATGCCCACTTCGCCGCCAAACCAAATAAAGGCTCATCACGTAGTAAAGTTTCGTGCTGCCTACAGACAAATTCCACTGAGGCCATGTTTTTAAAACCCACAGATGAACCTGAAGCGTCTAACACGTTTCTATGCATGAAGAATAGTAAAGAATAGTAAATAGTAAACATTGACAGCATCCAGATTAAACATATCAAACATATCCTTGATCTCTTATGTCTGTACGTAGTACATATTGCTACGAAGATGACGAAGCGGGCAGTGGCGCGGGGCGGAGCGCTCGCGCCAGGCCCGCTGGCCATTAAAGCATATTTCATTGTCATGTCATAACGTCGCTGTTTCTGTTGTGTCGCCGTGTTCCATCGCTTGTCACCACGACACAATATGTTTAATCTTTTGCTTGCATCTTAAACTTTTTCTAACGACATGAAACGTGCAAAAGCCTCTGTTATATTCAAGGGAAGAAACAGGAACGAAGTAAGCAACTACAGACCCATATCTATATTTCCCATCTTTTAAAAGGGTCTTGAGGAGGTTATGCTGACCCGACTAGATGGTTTTTTATAAGCACAATATTTTATCAGACTGTCAGCATGGTTTTTGTAAGGGTAGGTCAGCAAAATCTGCCCTTCTGCTGCAGAAAGAAATCATCATTAAAAACATTAAAGCTAATAAATTAACATTGGGAAATTATATAGACTTCAGTAAGGCCTTTGACTGAATTTGTCACACAACCCTCCTTAACAAGTTAGATTACTATGGTGTTCGTGGGCTAACAAATACTCTTTTGCAGTCATACCTAACCGGCCAATTCCAGTGTGTTCACTTTAATGGCTACGGTTCCGCTTTCCAATCGATTTCATGTGGTGTCCCATAAGGCAGTATTCTTGGGCCATTTTAATTTAATGTCGATGTTAATAATTTTATGTGTACTGATGATAATGCCGTATTTGTATTATATGCGGATGATTCAAGCTTGTTCTTAAGCTCAACTAATGAAGCAGATTTGTTTAAAATCGCGAATAGAGAGTTGGAATAACTATTGAAATGACCCGAATCAAACAGCTTAGAAATAAAGGGTAAAAAGAAAACTATAAGCCTTATCAAACCTTGAAGCTAGATGATATATAATGCGGATATGTTTATTACCTCTGCGTATAATCCAAAATACCTAAAATACAAGGCTACGCAAAACACGATCTGAGCGAAAAGAATTTTGAAAGCAAAATTTTATTAGCATTAAGACCCTTTTTTTAGGGTGTAATGCGACATCGTCACTGGTTTTCGTCCGCATCCCCTTGTGGAAACCAGTTCGCATGCTAGCACTTCCATACCGGCCAAAATATTATCCCATTGTTTTGTGTCTCTGTAATATAAAAGAACACCAGGAACAGTAGCAAGTTAGTGCCATATGAAAATTCCACCAGTATTGGTTAATGCTTAGGCAATTACTATACGCGTGCCTATGTGGCCTATGTGACACTCAGGACCCGAATGCACCCTACCCGCTGTTGATCTCACCCTCCCATCCCGAGCAGCTCCTGACGCTTCCAGCTGCGATGAACTCGAGCATGTTTTTGTGGTCATGGCGCACAAACCAATAACCGATCAGCAGCCGGCATTATCAGCTACCTTCTGTAATCATCAAGGAGCATGCCTGTGATTTTGTTTTGTGCTCAGTTGTTTTGTTGTTTTGTGCTGTTGTTTTGTGTTGTTTTGTGCTACAGTTGTTTTGTGCTCAGAACGCCGACAGCGCCCACAGCGCCGACTTGGAATTTTCTTGGGAAAGAGAATTGACGCTGTCCCAATGTTTTCCAATTTAACTGTGCCAATAATATATGATTGCATGCTGGTGACTTAGCATGCTATATCATAGGTATCATGGATGAAATTCTAACTTGCAATAAACAGCATGCATAGAGGTACTTACTAATCCAGAATGCTGTAAAAATGCCAAGATGCGTAACTTTAGCTCATTAAGGGGAAGATCTCAGCCTCACTTATGTTGACTGCATGAAATTGCTAGATATCAAAACATAATGCATCCGTTGCCATATGCGATGTTGAGACTTAAATTTGATATATGTGAGATACAGATCCTGGTTTGTGGCCTACAAGAAGAAGGCCGCATGTCAGGCTCTCAGTTTTAGAACTTTTGAAGTGCGCTACAGTTGTTTAAAGTAAGAGTTTTGATGTTTTACTGTTCAGACGACAAGCTCTAATTGTGCAAAATACGTATACCCACTAATATAAACACGTTAAAGTTAAGTTATTTAGTTTATTTACGGCGCAGTGGTTACGGCGTTGGGCTACTGTTCCCAAGGATGCGGGATCGAATCCCGGCCTTGGCGGCCGCTTTTCGATGGAGGCGAAAAGCAAGGCGCCCGTGTGCTGTGAGATGTCAGTGCAAGTTAAGGAACCCCATGTGGTCGAAATTTCCAGTCCTTCACTAATGCATCTCTTATAGCCTGAGTCGCTTTGGGACGTTAAACCTTACAAACCAAATAAAACCAAACTAATTGTATCATTCAATCTCTTACATGATGCACGCTGCAACCCCTAATGCAGTACCAGAGTTATATTTATTTTGAAATGGGATGTTTACCGTCTTTAAACAGGTATAATAGCCCTCTCTAAGTTGCACAGAGAACCACACAAGAACACAGCTAGTCTAGCAATCCACAAGCGAGCTCGAGCAGCGCAGCGGCACTTCGTCGTTCTTCTCCTCGTCTTCATAATATCCTCGCCTAGTTCATCCTCGTCTTCGTAATATCCTCGCATAGTTCACTACAATTTCCCCCAGAGCGAAGAGGAGCCATCCTGGCGACTTATGGTGAGGGCAAGAGGAGCGGATCGTAGTACGTTTTGAGGCGGCTCACGTGCACAGTTTCGCGGCCGCGATGACGCATGTCCGAAGAGGGAGTGAGTGCTCCACGATGTAATTCACAGGGGAGGTTTGGCGGACAATGCGATAGAGGCCGTGGTACTCGGTTCAAAATTTTGATGACAATCCCGGTGGGGTGCCAGGAACCCAGAACCAAACAAGGGATCCTGTAGGGAAAACGTGTGGTGTCTGATCTTTGTCGTAACGATACTTTTGGCGGCCTTGAGATTACGATGTTAAACTGCGGGCTAGCTGGCGGCATTCTTCCGCATGTTTGGCAACGTCTGAAAGGAGAGTCCACTCGGAGGAGTCGGGACGATATGGTAAAATAGTGTCCATCGTGGACGATGCCTCACGCCCATAAAGCAGGAAGAAATGGCTAAATGCGGTGGTTGACGGCTTGGCGGCATTATATGCGTACGTCACGAAAGGAAGAACAGCGTCCCAGTTAGTCTGATCAGCGACAACGTACATCGTGAGCATATCTCCAAGAGTACGATTGAAGCGCTCAGTCAGCCCGTTAGTTTGAGGGTGGTAGGCTGTGGTGGTCCGATGTATGACGCGACATTCGGCCAGTAGCGCTTCAACGACGTTGGAAAGGAAGACGCATCCTAGGTCACTCAGCAGCTCTCGCGGTGCGCCGTGGCGAAGAACAAAATGGTGTAGCAAGAACAGGGCAACTTCACGGACAGTAGCGGCGGGTAAAGCGACGGTCTCGGCATACCGAGTGAGGTGGTCGATGCCGACGATAATCCATCGGTTCCCAGAGACCGTAAAGGACCCGTAAAGGACAATGCCAACGCGGTCAAAAGGGCGGGCCGGACATGGAAGTGGTTGTAAGGGGCCAGACGCACGAGGTGTGGATGACTTGCGGCGCTGACAGCCAGGCGATGCCCGACTACTCTGCCGGAGTACCTGGGTTCGAACCCGACCTCGGCGGCTGCGTTTGGATCGAGGCGAAACGAAGAGGCGTCGTTTGCTGTGCGATGTCAGCGCACGGTAAAGATCCCCAGATGGTCGAAATTACTTCGTAGCCCTCCACTATGGCTCCTCTTTCTTTTTTTCCACTCTCACTCCCACCTTTCTCCCTTCCCTTACGGCGCGGTTGAGGTGTCCACAGAAAACAAGTCAGACAGTTATCGCGCCTTTCCCTTCCTATAAATCAATCAATCAATCAGTGTACTTCGTTGAAATTGAAAGCAATGCATTACCATTTGCGAGAGGAGCATACACCTCAAACATTTCCCTACATCAGGTGCCGATGATGTGTTTTTGAAACGGACATAAAAACGTCAGTAAGCATTGCTGCTATCCTCCGGCTGTAGACTTATTTAGAAATTCTGAAAAGAAAGTCTTATTTAATGCTGTCTCTCGTGGCTTAAGGAAAAAATATGGCGTAACATGCTTCTGTGCGATCAACGCTGCATGGAACAGAAAAGCGTTTGCCCACGTAAGCTGATTTCATCAAATAAACGCTTTCTTGCGGGCGGCATTGACGGTTACATGGGTTGCTTTCGGTAAGGCTATGCAATGCGAGACATAATCGCGTTGCGATTTAATGAACTTTAAGGTAAACCATAAGAAAGCGTCTAGTTATACGGTTGAGCATTTGTGCTGACACAGAGCAAAGAAAAGGAAGAAAATACTGAAAGTGCATAAAAGTCAGTTAGCATGGTTCATTGTTTTAAATACTGAGCAAGGTTCCCCCAATGTTTTACATTTACCGGAAACGTCTGTGTGTGAAACGGCCGCTAGATGAAGAGAATGAGTATTATGCAAGTACTGAGTATTGATTCTCCACTGCGGTGCCTTAAAGGCATATATCGTCGTGTAATATATTTAGCCGGATTGTTAATAAAATTGTCATTATTGACAAAATTGCCAATTATTAGTATTGTTTATCACTGCATCCAACAAGACACCAAGGAAGTTGGTAATTTCAAAAGGCGCAGCACAGCAACCGCAACCGAGAAAACGTCCATTGGGCTGCGTATATACACTGTCCAGAGCTGGATATAAAACGCAAAATCTGAATATCTTTTGAGTGGAGCTTTGCTCGACTTAAAGTGCCGGTGAGTGAAGCATCATGTAGAAGAGGCTTTGAAAATGAGCACTGTTGGACACTCGACAAACGGATTAACGAACATCCATCTCGAGGCGCCCATGAACTGTCAATCGGTTAGCCAAAGCCATTGTTGCACAGATACGTGGAACAGAAAAAATATTCACATAACTAAGTATGTTGCTGGTAAGATGCGCAAAGTGACGGAGACCTCAGAGGAAGCGACGAGACTGAGTCGTTAGTCCTGGACTACACCAGCATCATACAAGCAGCCGGTGGTAATAGAGGAAGTAATTTGCGCTTATCGCTTGCAGTGGAAATAGCATTCACGGCCTAAATGCTCTGATGTATAATCTGATAGAACTCAAATCATTGCTGATTTCTGCCTGTTAGAGAATAAAGCCACTCTCGTCTAATTATGTTTTGCATGTTTTCTCAAACTTCCAGTTCTTCGTGAAAAAAAAAACGTATTTTTTCTCGAATTCCAGAAATTTTGCACCTCCAACTTTCTTAGCGCAAATTTTTTCCCAGCTCTCTTGCAGCCATGTTCTTAGAATGGCCAGTGAAGACTTTTTTTTTCGTCTGACGCTGTGCTTGCCAAAGCGTTAGATATCAAATGTAAATAATTTAGCCTCGTAAGCGTATTGTGAAATTCCAGATTCCATATAGAATGTTCCGGCGCCTCTATAACCACCCCCTTTTGTAGAACGTTAAATTTAGAGTCTTCTCACTGACCACCAAGTTTGAATCACAGTACTCCCTTCTTTACGTGAATTTGTGCCGAGTCTACATTTCGGAAACTTCAGTCGTCACCTGCAATTTCTCAGATGAGCCCGCATTTATTCTATCAAAAATATTTTAACTCTGTAAAATCAGGATTTTTGAATCTCCAGTCTCGCGGAACTGTTGGAATTTGTGTGAATGAATACAGGAGCACAAAAAATTGGCTGTGGTAGAGCTCTGGTTAACCCTAGTTGAATTGCGAAAGACGGCTGCGTTTCTACGCTTGTGGTTGTATCTTATGGTTAAGCGCTTGGTCTGGCTCAGTTTATATTGCCACCTGGTGTCCCCATGTTCTAGCTGCGCCTGGAAGAAGAGGACACTGAAGTTGACTCTCGTGCTGTGCGCCCAACGTTTTGCCTGCTGGTACAGCTTCGTCCCGTCGTTTTAGTCAGTCTAGCCCTGTTGTCCGTGACATATCTTGGTGTCGGCGCAGG
This sequence comes from Amblyomma maculatum, assembly GCF_055883805.1. Lineage (NCBI taxonomy): Eukaryota > Metazoa > Arthropoda > Arachnida > Ixodida > Ixodidae > Amblyomma > Amblyomma maculatum. The sequence goes on from NC_139352.1 coordinate 104,781,449, forward strand.
GTATCGATCCCAGTATATGTCCCGAACTCCTCCGCATACCCAGGATTCAGGTCCTGTGCCAATCGACACTCCTATTCACCGCGCTAGCCGGAGGAACCTAGGCCTACCACCTGAGCACGGGCCGTTGGAATTCACCACCGCAGCCACCCCTCGACCTGTCATGCAAACTCCGACGTATTACACTCTACAGAACCCGCGACTGCCTAAGGCTTTCCACGGCTGTTAGACGGAAGACGTCGAAGACTGGCTCGCCCAGTTTGAACGGGTCGCCGCATTTAATCAGTGGGACGACGCCGCAAAGCTCAGGAACGTCTTCTTTAGCCTGGAAGATGGCGCTCGTGCTTGGTACGAGAATCGCGAAGGCGCCCTAACATCGTGGCGCGAGTTCTGCCGCTGCATCCTGGACACCTACACCAGCCCGGATCGCCGAGAACGAGCGGAAAGGGCTTTACGTTCTCGCATACAGATGCCGAACGAGACCATAACCATGTACGTGGAGGACATGACTAGGCTGTTCCGACGATCTGACCCGGCCATGCCCGAAGAGAAAAAGGTACGCCATCTCATGCACGGCCTTTAGGAACAACTGTTCGCTGAGCTCGTGCGCAATCCGCCGAGCACAGTTCCCGAGTTTCTTTCGGAAGCAATCACGATGGAAAGGATGCTCCAGCAGCAGTCTACGACCTACGACAGGCCAGTAATCGCCGCTTCGCTCACGGAGCCGCATTCGGCCTTCGGGGCTAGTCCGGATCTTCTTCGCGACATAATCCGCTCCATTTTGCGGGGAGAGCTCCAGAAGCTTTTCGGTGCTCCCCAGCCGACGGTCGCCTCTGTCGCTAGTATTGTACGAGAAGAACTCCAGCAGGTACTTCGGCCTTCGGTACCATCTGCTAACCCGCCATCCTTTTCCAGCGAGTCCTCTCGACCAACGTATGCGGACATCTTGCGACGTCCTCAAACTGATTCCACACAATTACTGCCACCCGACCAAGGCTCACGTATTCAGCCCACCCCGAGCCGTACATCGACAACCGCCGACCACCCCAGCGAAAGGCAGACCTGTGGCGTGCCCCAAATCGGCAGCGCCTGTGCTTCCACTGCGGAGAACCTGGTCACCTGTATCGACAGTGCCCATATCGTCAACTGGGACTGAAGGGTTTCCCCATCGACATGCGTAGCCCTCCTTTAGGCCAACGACCCCGGGATATTGAGGAATATGTATCCCAGCAGCGCATGGCGCCAACTTTTCGACGACCGTCACGATCTCCGTCTCCACGCCGATCATCCTCGCCGCCCAGCTCCTCCGGGATGGCGCAGCGACGGTCGCCTAGTCCGATCCGGGAAAACTAAAGACAGCGACCTCAGGGGGCGAGGCCGCTTCAAATCGACGCGACGAAGACCCCCCGACAACGCGGCCTGTGAGCGACCGCGACTTGACGGCCCCGACGACAATTCGTACACGTGAAGATAGACTATCGCTCGATATGCCCTTGCTCCTCGACGGCTATAAGGTTAGCGCATTAGTAGACACTGGTGCTGATTTTTCGATTTTAAGCGGGAAGCTAGCGGTGCTTCTAAAAAAAGTGATGACGCCATGGTCTAGCACGCAGATTCGAACCGCTGGCGGACATGTCGTAACTCCGAGCGGTCAGTGCACGGCGAGAGTCCAAATTCGCAACTCCACGTTTGTTGTCAGGTGCCTTGTGATACCTGACTGCTCCCACGACTGTATCCTTGGTGTCGATTTTCTCCGAGAGTATGGGGTCATTATCGATCTCCGGAAGCGTACCGTGACCTTTTCGACCGAGAAAGCTGATGATACTGACACCGCAGACCGCCAAAGCCGTGCCCCTCTTCGAATTTCTGCCGAGAGCGTTTATATTCCGCCACGTTCCAGTGTTTTTGTGACTGTTAACTGCGATGAACTACGTGACGGAACGGCGGTCGCTGAGGGCAACCAGTCCCTTTTGCTCACCCACGGCTTCACCTCGGCGCAGAGCCTCATCCATCTGAGTAGCGGCCGATCTGAGCTCCTGGTGACTAGCTTCACGAACGAACCCCGCCATCTTTTCCACGCTACCGCAATCGCATTCGCCGTCGCCTTAGCGGACGTTTCTGAATGTTTTACGTTCGGAGAAGTTGAAAATGTGCGCCCATCCCTTGATTGTCTGGATATTAGTACAGATCTCTCGGAAACACAGCAGCACGACCTGCGTTCTCTCCTTCTAAAATACAGTGCTTGTTTCGCGACGTCATCGAAAATTCGGCAAACGCCTCTTCTGAAGCACCGTATAATTACTCCCGACGATGCCCGCGCTATACGCCAGCAGCCGTACCGCATCTCAACGACGGAACGTGAAGCAATTCAGACACAGGTTCAGGAGATGCTTCGTGATGATGTCATCCAACCCTCCAACAGTCCGTGGTCTTCCCCTGTCGTGCTGGTGAAAAAAAAGGATGGCACCCTTCGCTTCTGTGTTGATTATCGAAAGTTGAACGACATCACTAAAAAAGACGTCTACCCGCTGCCTCGTATCGACGATTCGCTCGACAAGCTTCGTCGCGCCCAGTACTTCTCCTCCATTGACTTGAAGAGCGGGTACTGGCAGATTGAGGTCGATGAGCGGGACCGCGAAAAAACAGCTTTTGTCACCCCAGATGGACTGTATGAGTTTAAAGTGCTGCCATTCGGCCTATGTTCAGCGCCGGCTACTTTTCAGCGCATGATGGACACCACTCTCGCCGGCCTCAAATGGCAAATCTGTTTAGTTTATCTCGAGGACGTTGTCATGTTCTTTGAAACCTTTGGAGAACACCTCGAACGCCTTCGCGCAGTATTAGATGCCCTCTGGTCAGCTGACTTGACGCTCAAGCCCGAGAAGTGCCACTTTGGCTACAAAGAGTTGAAGTTTCTCGGTCATCTTGTGAGTGCCGCAGGCGTTAGGCCAGACCCCGACAAAACTGCCGCTGTCGCCAAATTTCCCGTCCCTGCCACGAAGAGGAGTTTAAAACGTTTCCTGGGTTTGTGTGCGTACTACCGCCGCTTCATCGCCGACTTTTCCAAGATAGCCGCACCCCTGACCCGCCTCACGCGGGAGGATACACAGTTCGTGTGGGCCGCCGAGCAACAGGAGGCTTTTGCGGAGCTGCGCAGACGACTGCAAACTACCCCTGTTCTTGCGCACTTTGATGAAGACGCTGCCACCGAAGTCCACACCGACGCCAGCAACATCGGTCTTGTCGCTGTACTCGTTCAACACCAAGCTGGCGTGGAAAGGGTCATTGCGTATGCCAGCCGCACGCTCTCCCGCGCTGAAACAAATTATTCCACTACGGAAAAGGAATGCCTCGCGGTTGTGTGGGCAACTATGAAATTTAGGCCTTACCTCTATGGCCGTGCGTTTAAAGTCGTTACTGACCACCATTTTTTGTGCTGGCTGGCCAATCTCCGTGACCCATCGGGGCGCCTAGCACAATGGAGCCTTCGCCTCCAAGAATTTGATTACTCCATTGTGTACAAATCTGGTCAGAAGCACGAAGATGCTGACGCGCTCTCCCGGGCACCCGTCGGATTTGTCGATAACGTCACGGATGACAGAGGTTTTCTTGGACTAGTGAATGCCTCAGACATAATGACCCGACAGCGAGCTGACCCAGACCTTCGACCTGTCATTGACCACCTGGAGGGTCGCGCTGCTGACGTCCCCCGCCAGTTTGGAAGGCACCTGTCTGCATTCTGTCTTCGGAATGGCGTTTTATTCAAGAAAAACTCCAGCACTGTTCATCGAGCGCACCTCCTTGTCGTGCCGGCCGACCTTCGCGACGATATTCTTTTTGCTTGCCACGATGAGCCCACCTCCGGCCACTTGGGCTTTGCACGCACACTCGCTCGAGTTCGTCAAGCCTATTATTGGCCTAAACTTTCTGACGCCGTCCATCGCTACGTCAGAGGCTGCCGCGAGTGTCAACGTCGAAAGGTGCCTCCTCTCAAGCCCGCGGGTTTGCTCCAACCTATTATTCCACCTCGGACGCCGTTTGACCAAGTCGGCATCGACCTACTGGGCCCATTTCTGCTGTCATCGATGGGTAACAAATGGATTATAGTCGCGACCGACTATCTCACACGTTATGCGGAAACCAAGGCAGTGCAGCGGGGCACATCAATTGAGATCGCTCAATTCTTTATGCAGCAAATCGTGTTGCGTCATGGCGCGCCGTCCCTAGTCGTAACCAATCGAGGCACCGCCTTTACGGCACAGCTCATGCACGACGTGCTCAAGCTTAGTCATACCAGCCACCGAAAAACTACTGCATATCACCCGCAGACGAATGGCCTCACAGAGAGACTCAACAAAACCATCGCCGACATGATCGCAATGTACACAGACTCGCAGCACAAAAACTGGGATGAAATTCTCCCCTACATCACTTATGCCTACAACACGGCTACCCAAGAGACGACGCGTTTTACACCATTTCGCCTAGTCTACGGACGTGACGTTCAGACGATGTTGGATGCCATGCTTCCGAGCTGCCCAGATGATCATCCACTCACGCCAGACGCCGAGCAGTTTGCTCAGCGCGCTGAGGAAGCACGTCAACTTGCCCGCATTAACATTCAACAACAGCAGGGCACGGATGCAAGCCGCCACAACCTCCGTCATCGACACGTCGCATACCATCCTGGAGAGAAAGTTTGGGTGTGGACCCCGGTGCGTCGGTCCGGCTTGTGTGATAAACTGATTTCCCGTTACTTCGGACCTTACGACGTTCTGCGCCGAGTCACAGAAGTGACTTACGAAGTTCTTCCAGTGGGTACTGTGCAGCCCTCGCGTCGGCAACCACGCTCCGAGGTCGTGCACGTTGTCCGCATGAAGCCCTATTTTACGCGGTAGTGCGCTATGCGCTTGTTTCGTTGTCGCGTAGGACACCTTACCCCGCCTCCGTTATCTATGCTATCCATGTGCTGATCTTTCTTTTCGCTTACATTGGCCATCGCTCGCGCTCCGTCCCTTATTTCTTTTTTTAAGAGGGGGAGTAATGCCACCTGGTGTCCCCATGTTCTAGCTGCGCCTGGAAGAAGAGGACACTGAAGTTGACTCTCGTGCTGTGCGCCGAACGTTTTGCCTGCTGGTACAGCTTCGTCCCATCGTTTTAGTCAGTGTAGCCCTGTTATCCGTGACAATATAGAGAAGACAAATTGTTGAGGTAACGACTAAGCTTTTATCTCTTCAACAGAATAGCTAAGCGGGCGAGTATGCGATACATGGTTATTGTTTTGAAATTCATTTTACAGCTTTTGTGATGTGTGTTTTTATTATTTATACCAATGATGACCCTGCGATGATCAGTGAAGTAGTGTGACTTGGTTTGCACGCTGCTGACTACGTGCTCTGTATCTGCCGAGGCTCTGTATAAACCCAAGTCTAAACTGCGTCCCCAATATGTAATGATTTGAGGTTGCTGCTGGCTCAATTTGAGTAGAAGCCGCTCTTCTGCCGCTTGAACGAAGGCGGATTTCTTCCCCTGTCACGAAAACCAACTCGTTTTTAGTTTGGCTAGGCATTGCGGTAGCCAGATCGTCAAACGCAGTTTCAACGCTGGCCTGGGATGATATGTACACCCCGGTTACTCCGGTTGTCTGGACAGACCAGCCCACATATAAATCCCCGCTTTAACGAAGCTCTATGAACTACCTTAGTAGGTAACGTGAATGCCAGGGTCCTAGCAGGCTCATTCTGACATAACCGTCCCATGTGAAACGAGAGACCCAAGTTGGCAGCTCCTGCCATGTGCGGTTGCGGCATACGAGCATACGCAACGAGCCGAACTGGTTGGCGTAGTGTTGCCATCGCAACAATATTCTAGAGGGCGATCTGGATCACTAAACTGTGATGAGGCGAAAGTGTGCGGTGGTCCTAAGCTCTCCACCAGGGCACCTCTTTCTCTCTGTTTTCACCCCCACCTTCGCGATGACGTGACTGTGTGAGCTACCAGCCAACATATAAAGCCCCGCTTCAACTGAGCCGTATGTATGTGCATGCGTGGCCTAGGGATAACGTGATTGGAAGAGTTTTGGCGGGCTTATTGTGATATCCTCCTCCCTTATGAAAGGAGATGCTCGAGTTGGCAGCTCCTAATAATAATAATAATTGGTTCACAGGAAGGGAAAGGCGCAGTAACTGTCACACTGTGTCTGTGGACACACGAACCGCGCCGTAAGGGAAGGGAGGAAGGTGGGAATGAAAGTTGAAAGAGAGAAAGAGGAGCCGTAGTGGAGGGCTACGGAGTAATTTCGACCACCTGGGGATCTTTAACGTCAAACGTAATGTCAGGAAGCTCTACGTTCAGTTAGTGCTCGGCCATGTCAGCTGCCAGCTAACGCCTCCCACGTAAAGAAAGCGTTACGGACGTACGGATAAACGGACGGATGGATGGACGGATGGATGGACGGACACGATTCGTGAGCATGAGCCATTAAAGGCTATCACCTTACAAAGATAATCCTGTGTCCTATCGTGTCGACTTACCATAATTTCAGCGAAACATGAGCCTGGCCGAACATTTTAAAACAAAGAGCACTAAGATCCAAAGGGCTATCTGCCTGAGGCCTTAAAAATAAGTGGCTCAAAGAAAGCAACGAGACAATCAACAATGAAATATAACCGGCGGCAAGTGAAATTCATGATCGGCTGTAAGACGCAGACCGTTAGGAAAGTGCGCCTATGATAACGAGCCTAAATCATAGGTTCAGGGCCTTGCTCTCGAAAAGAAAATAGCCTCGGAGCTAACGTAACGATCTCGAGAACGCATATATTTCACTTCCCCGTGGTATTTGGGCGCTATCACCGCTGTACAGCTTGCTCTACTTTAGTGAGTAGGCCAGGGGAACATAAATCAGTCAGTTAGTACCGTGTTCTCTCGTGAAAAGTCTCGTGCTTGATTTATGCAAACATCTGTACAAGCATGATGACTCAAATTGATGCTACATTTATTATGCTCTTGTATTTGCATACCTGTTTCGTTAGAGTATCATTGGCAACTCTGTCGTTGAGCGCAGAAAAAAGCGCAGAACTGACGGCACACTCCTGAAAGATGATAGATGCTGTAATTGAAAGTGACGTCAAGCATTTCGAGGATATCTTGTATTGTTGAGAATTTATGAATTGTTAAAAAATACTGTTAATCAAATACTGGCGGAAATCGTTTGAGCATTTGACGGTAAATATAACGTGCCAACTTGCTAAATTTTCACGGAGAAATCAGTAGGTTGAATGCTGAAAAGTAATAATTACACTTCTGTTGAAATATCGTATTTTTGTGAACATTTCTAGAGATGGTCTATTTTTCCAATGACTACCGAAATTTGTTATGATGTGGGTCGAGCTCGTACGAGAATTTACGATTGCTTTGGAAAACCAGTGGGTTTTAGCGCCCAAAGCTGCGACATTAAAGTACCTGTTACGTTAAAAAGTTTAGAATCTTCCTCTATTTTGCTTCTCGAAATTTACGTTACTATTGATCATTGCTTATGGTCTTTTTCACTGAATTTCGAACAACAACGAGCAAGGGTCGCCGAAAAAAAAAGTCAAGTGAAAGAGTAGAAATAAAAGCGCGCTCAGATGTTTAAGTTTCGACTTAAGCCTGAAGGCCTCGCCTTTAAAAAACGGGTCCGCGAGCCATGGTCTCGCCCGACGAGTGAAAAATCCAGTCTCTTAAAAAACACCGGTTTATTCCAGATAAACAAAAAAAGGCAAAACAGAGAAACATAAGGCGCTACTGCGCTGAGAACAGGCTGTTCATGCGCTCGACAATAGAACAACGGAAAGCGGCAAGAATGTCAGGGCCTTACCGCGGCGAAACAACGCACACTGCGGAGCGAATAAAACGAGCAATGGGGCCAAAGCGCTAACGGCGACACAATAAAGATTGCCCCTCGCGGCACAGCAACTCACAGAAATACGGCTAGGCTGTTCCTGCAGGCACTGCTTCAATCTTCGCGTCGGCGATCTTCTTTCGGTCGTCCGTGCGCACCCTGCTGGCCCATGACGCTCGCCGGTTGCCCCGCGCCGGCCTTTCCGCCGGCGCAAAAAGCCCCGCGCCTCGCTTCTGACGCGCTTATCTACCCTCGTCTGTCGCCGCTAACATCACGCCCCCCAAGATTACCTGCTTGCTCATGCGCACTCGCGCTGCCCGTGCAAACACAATACAAATAGAAAAACGTGCGCGCGGTTTGAAACACCTTAAGGGGCTAAGGAGCCTCACAAGCCTTTTAGATCAGCGATAGTGTTTTGTGTTTGAATTTATCTGCAAGAATTTCGTCGAAACATAGATTTCAGAAAAAAATGGTGCGGTCCTCCAAGTCTAGTGAAGAAAGACAAGCCTGTGGAAGAACGTTCTCCAGATTTGTCGTTTTTTGTATAGTGAGACGAAAAATGGGCAAAACAATTGCGGCGAAAACGTTTCCCACATAAATTGCAAATATGTTGATAAGACGATCATATTAGTATCAGTAAGTTTACTTTAAATACCTGTCTGAAAAAAAGTTGGAAACTTCCTCTCTTTTGATCTGAGAGTTTTGGCTCCTACTCATCATTGCTTTTTGTCCTGTGCATAGAAACCCGAACCGCTGCAATTTAAAGGTAAAAATAATTGTTGTCATTTTATTTGTTTTCGTCCCTTCAAGCCAGTGCATATTGATCAAGGATACGAATGACGAAATGTTTCCCTTCGTAACCGCCTAAGCCTGCATGTACAAAGCTAGTAGGAGTACTCTCTATATTGCTGATACTAAACGCTAGCTAAAACAGAAGCATGGAAATATAAGCGTAAACAACTAGCAGCAGCCTGCAGAACAGCCTTGAGTGATGTCAACAGAACTTTCGCGATTAAGATGGTCAGTTTACCCTTCGCGTAGGTCTTTATATGCTTATCTTCATCAACTGTAAATAATTAGTTCGAGGTTATAATGAAGACAGGGAAGATCTGAGCACTCAACGCGAAAAGCAACACATCGTATCGAATTTTGATGATATATCGGTAGCGTCCAAATATGTCATGAGAGGCAAAACTGTGATTGCGCCAAGCAAAAGATAGGGGTAAATTAGAGGTACAATACGCCGTATGAATATTAGAATATTACCCTTGTGGACAGAATCACATCAATGAAGGCATTTCGAACCGATGCTCTTGATGCTCTGTACAGGGAAGTTTGCAGCTTGAGCGTCATTACCTCAAGGCGATATGCGCTCAGTCATTTTAAAAGGAAAATTACCTGGAAGAAGGTGCGAGAAAAAGAAAGCGAAAATTGCTGTGTTGACTACCGCAAAATAACACGCCAGGAATGCGATTTGAGCCAAAAAAAAAATCAGTCCATCATCATTACGCGAGGAATGCGGAACAACGAAGTGAAGTGTTCGTGGTTAATTTAGAGTGCCTGAATTTCTGAACCATGAGTCGTGATTAAGCGGCCAATTGGCGTCGTTGTATTTTGCCTAAATGAAAACACGACTGCCACAGACCGGATTGCTGCTAGTAATTTCGGTACAGCAAGCGAATGCATGTACTTTTGGTGATCATCTGACCAAATCACCTTACATTCAGGCTACATCACTTAGTGAATTGATAAACTGGGATCATGTATGAAATGAGCAACGCGAAATAATCTTCCTTGCTCACCCATGTGATGCAGATGGAAATTGAAATAGTGCGCAATGATAAAGAGATGTGTGGGGAAACTTCCGCAGTGCCTTTCTTCTCGCAATTTAATTGTCAGTTTGCGGAAGGATAAAATGAACGCTGCGGAAAAAGTAATGGTAATTTTAGACACATAGTAGGTGTACTTGACTTTAAAATTTATTGCAGCCATGTAGCGTTATCTATAAGACAAGTAGACGATTTCCACATTTTTTTCCGTTGGTGGAAGCTGACTTAAATGTATCTTTTGAAGCTCTCTAATTTTAGTCGTCCTCTAATAGCAACAAACATTACAGAACTGTTTTAAACGACCTGAACCCTCTCAATACTTATGAACTAGTCCATCCTTACTCCAGCAATAGCTTCGATAGCGTTAGGTATACAGGGTGGAAATATTTCCTGGGTTCAAAACGAACTGTACTACAAATCGCGTCTCTCATAGCCTGAGTCGCTTTGGGACATCAAATTCCACAAACCAAACGAGTCCTCATCCGAATCTGCAAAATAAAATGGCATTTTTAATGTCACGGCTTCAAGATTCAAATAACGTCTTGCCGAAAGTTCAAACTGTCATGCAAGCGATAGAACCACAATCCAGGAGACGAAATATATTCCGGGAAATTGACAAATCTTATGATATTCTTTTCGAAAACGAAAACTTTACAGCTGTAACTTACAGCGTATATACGGATCATTCTACCTGTTTTTGAGCCTGAGACTTAAAACAGGAATCAACCGGGTCTCAGAAAACAAACTTCTATTCGGTAGTCCATCGAGCGATGCTTTCTTCCACCGGCCAGCCTTAGGCCTAATGCTATGAAACGTCTCCTATTTACATGGAAAAAAGAATGCTTGAGTACTAAGAATTCTTGTGGAGAGAAAACAGCATCCTGCTTTCCTAGAATAAATGACACATTTGCAATCAGGTATTTTGTTCTCGACTGAGAAAGCCGTCCCGAGAAGAGGCACAACAAACCAAGCGATACAAGCTAAAAATACTCTAAAATAAATAATGGACTCACGTAGAAGAAAACATAGCAGCGAGCAGGAGCAAGCAGTCAAATCTCATCTGAATGCAGGCTCCGGAAGCAGAAATCCGCAAGGCGATTCCTTAACTGCGGAACTGGTGAGAGCAAAATGCAGCCTGTTTCGCTTCCAAGAGAGATTGCGATTTGAAGTCGTCTTATTCTTATTCTTTTGCAAATAATGATTGATGACCTAGACAGGAAAAGTAGAAAGGTAGGCTTGAAAATCAATATGCAGAAGACTAAGGTAATGTTCAACAGCCTCGTGAAGGAACAGCAGTTTGCATTAGGTAGCGAAATACTGGAAGTAGTGGACGAATATGTCTACTTAGGACAGGTAGTAACCGCAGATCCGGACCATGAAAAGGAAATAACAAGAAGAACAAGATTGGGATGGAGCGCATTTGGCAAGCACTCGCAGATTATGACTAGAGCAAAATGCAGCCTGTTTCGCTTCCAAGAGAGATTGCGATTTGAAGTCGTCTTATTCTTATTCTTTTGCAAATAATGATTGATGACCTAGACAGGAAAAGTAGAAAGGTAGGCTTGAAAATCAATATGCAGAAGACTAAGGTAATGTTCAACAGCCTCGTGAAGGAACAGCAGTTTGCATTAGGTAGCGAAATACTGGAAGTAGTGGACGAATATGTCTACTTAGGACAGGTAGTAACCGCAGATCCGGACCATGAAAAGGAAATAACAAGAAGAACAAGATTGGGATGGAGCGCATTTGGCAAGCACTCGCAGATTATGACTAGAGCAAAATGCAGCCTGTTTCGCTTCCAAGAGAGATTGCGATTTGAAGTCGTCTTATTCTTATTCTTTTGCAAATAATGATTGATGACCTAGACAGGAAAAGTAGAAAGGTAGGCTTGAAAATCAATATGCAGAAGACTAAGGTAATGTTCAACAGCCTCGTGAAGGAACAGCAGTTTGCATTAGGTAGCGAAATACTGGAAGTAGTGGACGAATATGTCTACTTAGGACAGGTAGTAACCGCAGATCCGGACCATGAAAAGGAAATAACAAGAAGAACAAGATTGGGATGGAGCGCATTTGGCAAGCACTCGCAGATTATGACTAGCAGCTTACCGGTATCGCTCAAGAGGAAAGTACACAACAGTTGCATCTTGCCTGTACTCACCTATGGGGCTGAAACGTGGAGGCTAACCAAGAGAGTTCTACTTAAGTTGAGAACAACCCAGAGGGCTATGGAACGAAAAATGGTAGGGGTAACATTAAGAGATAAGGGGTAACATTAAGAGATAGAAAGCGTGCAGAGTGGGTCAGAGAAATAACTCAAGTTACCGACATTCTAGTAGAAATTAAGAAGAAATGGACATGGGCAGGACATGTAGTGCGAAGAGAGGATAACCGATGGTCGCCGAGGGTAACAAACTGGATTCCAAGGGAAGGAAAGCGTAGCAGGGGGCGGCAGAAAGTTAGGTGGGCGGATGAGATTAAGAAGTTCGCAGGGGTCAAGTGAATGCAGCTTGCACAGAACCAGGTTAAGTGCAGAAATATGGGAGAGGCCTTCGCCCTGCAGTGGGTATAATCAGGCTGATGATGATGATGATAATGGTGATGATGATGATGATGATGATAATATTCTTGGAGGAGCCGTCGCCATCGAAATGCACTGCTGGATGTCCCCAGATTTGAAGATATGTGAGGGCAACGAATAAGTGAAATGGCATAGGAAAGCGTGCGCAGGCGACCATATTAAACCGGCTTGAATAAAGCGATTTCCCCTGCATTCCGCACATTGCTTCGCCTGATAAGTAGGAGTCTCTGGGTGAAGTGACTGCCCGTATTACGTATGCTTGTCAGAGAGTTACTGAAGGATCATCAACAGCGGCAAGATGCACCTGCTTGACTGAACCCACCAGCATCAAAAGCTTCTATAGTGCGGCCCTGGAACAGCTGCGGTGAATGTTTTTTAAAAAATACCTTCTTTTATTGTGATCCGCCCAGCTATCTTCCTCTCGCGTGTGCTATGCTTGCCTTGCCTTGAAATGGAGGTTTTAAACTTTATAAGTTATCGTTTTTTCAATGAACCTAACGAGCTGACGTCCTCAGCTTTTTGATTTTGGGTAGAATATCATTACCCAGGATGTACAATCTCCACGGCAAAAAAAAAAAAGAAAACAGAACCTGGTGTTTTTTGGAGTTAATGTCCTTTATTCCTGTGCTTTCCGTTCAGAGCTGATATTTTATTGTTCTTTTTATACTGCTACTTTATTGGTTCTTTCTTCCCTGTTAAGGTGTTTCCAAAATACCTCGACGTGGCATGAACAAGATATCTTACCTTGACCAGTTTCCGCATAATCTTCACCACTCCAGGTGTCACACACGATATGAATTCTATTTGCTTTATTTTGTGACTATGTAGTGTTATCAATTTTCACCCCTTAACCTGTGGTTTCATGATACTTAATTTATATTTATTGCCTGTCCCAACTACCACCTCTTACTCCTGACACTGTTATAGCCAGCAATTGCATATTCGCAGTACGCTTCACGCTGACATTTGCATTAGTCGCCGCCACGACAGCGTAATTTGTTGTAGTTCGCACATTGTCGATTCATGCCTTCTTGGAAGATAACAAAGCGTAATGCTACTTTTAGATGGAAGTCTCTGTCAAAGCGATATCTATTGTTCTCGGCTAAAAACGGGCAATTTTGGGCCTCTTACTATCAGGGAGAAAGATTGCGAGGTCGCGTCACCAAGAATCGGAGCTCAGAGCTGTGTTGTTAGCTAAATCGGGCGCCCAGACCTGTCAAAATGAAAGGCAGATTCCGGTGCTTTCAATTGAGCTACTTAAATCAAGTGGTCGCCAATGAACGCAAGCCTTCTAAGCAAAAATTCCTTTTCTACTTTCCTGGAACCGTTTTTTCCGATATGCAATGAGCTATTCTCTCGGGTGTGTGACGCGGCTATCTGTGTGTAGGTAAGCAGGATTTAGCCATGTTTATTTTTTCTTGTTGTTTGAGTCTGTTAAAACTGCCAAGATTTAGTTAATATTACAGGCTACGTTGGCAGGCACGGCTTTTTCAGAGGTATCCCGCCGATACTTTTCACCGGTCCGCTAAACACGGATATCATTTTATGTGCCCGCAATTTAGCACCGTGCATGCTTCACAATGTAATCCTGTTATACTGACTAAGAGATGTGACATATAAATTACCAACTGAGATTCTTCCCCGAATAGTATTGCAAGACCGACATCGGAGAATAAGGCTCTAGTTTTAAACGTTGGCAGATTCAGTTGAAAGTGGTGTTAACTCCTTCCACTACGCTGCAGGCCCTATCGCAGCCATGCATGATCATTTACTCCGCAGTCCCTGGGGACTGAGGGCCGAGGGTTAAATAGTGTGTTAATATAGGAAGCACTGGCCAAGTGGAATGCCAGAGTGGTCAAATCCTATTCTGTTACTGGAATAGAATATAATAGATTAGAATAGCAGCGATGTTACAGAGCCCATCCCAAGGATGGGCTCTGTAACATCTGGAACAGCACAGCAGAAACATCTGCAACAGTCTTTCTCACGAATTCATGCTGTGACAGAGACCTGAATTAAGAATTCAGTCGATAGGCTGGCTTTATAATGCAAAATAAATGCTACCTCTATTACGTGAAAATCCGTCTGGCGTTGTAGATGGCGTTGTCAACACGCGACGTTAACCATTAAGATGCCGCCAAGTGTGATGGCCGGAATTTAGAAGTAATACAATAAAAGAAATTTATCTGCATATCAGGTTTGAACCTAGGCCGCCTGTATGCTAGAAGAGAATGAAACGCATAGGCAATTTGGTATTCTTCGTTTCATTATTGCATAGAAAATGCACCCAGAAACAGAAACCATAAAGCTCATGTCTCACGTCATTGGCTACATAATGCAAGCAAGCTATAACCGGGTAATTAACCACCGTAACAGATTTCAATATTCAACTAGGTACTCACAAGAATCAAGAGGCGGCAGCCAACTATGCGGCATTTCAAGGGCAGCATACACTGCCCGCACCAAACCCAAGCAGCACGCCGTCAATGAACCGCCACTGGTCCAATATTGGGATATATTGGTCTCAATATTGGACAATATTGGCGTCTGATTGGGGCGCACAAAGAGCCAAGATATATGCCAACCAATTTGATTGGCTCTCCTATCAAAACCAGTATTGCCATACTACCTTGTTTACTGGCATTCAATGGCACTCAATGGCTACTCAATGTCTTCCACCCAAGCTAACTCACTGGTTGTTGTATCACGGCTATCCCGCCAAGCTCACTGGCCATCCAATATATTGTTTCCATGCTTATTCACTGGATATTTACAACTGGCATCCAGCCAGATTTTTCGGCTACCATTATTTCCAATCCAATCTTGCCCAGTGGTTTTGCATTATTGGCATCCAGCCACAGCAATTGGCAATCCGGCACATTATAGCGCTGCATGTTTCAATAATCAGTACTACGGCTAGTTGCTATTTCGTGCTATGGCTAATAGGCAACTACAAAGCCATCCCATGCGTATGCAATGCTGATATTTTTCATGTAGCTTTTTATTGAAATAAAGCATGCTGAGAATATCCATTCACAGAAAATAATACAGCTGAAAGGTTCATTGCATGGTGATTTATTAGGTGTGCGTGGGTTACAGGGAATGGAAATATTTAGGCAGAACTCTTAGACTTCAGTGCTCCTCCTGTTTTTGCGTCCCTTGGCAAGGTGTTCTCAGGTCCCAGGTTGGAGGAAGGTGCCGAGTTCATCGCAGCTTCTTTTGTGGTCGGTTGTAGGGGCAGCAGCTCCCAGCATCCTTTAAAGATATGGACTTGAGCAGCGTGCATAACAATGTATTTCCTTTCGCAGATGGCACCTGAAAATAAAAGCAACATTCATAAATCCCATTAAGAGAGAAAACTTTTGGAAAGTGAAAGTACAGCTAGACCATGGAGTAAAAATGCGAAATGAAGCACCACCTGTTCGCCCTCAGGCAACTTTCTTGTCTGGTTTACTCAGGTTGAAATAAGCTGCATACTCGGTGAGGCCGGCCATATCAACTTGGTTACATTGGTTTCGACATCTGGCAGTGCACGGCTTCCCATGTGGATGTGCTGTTGACGCTGAAAACATAAAACAAATGATTCCGTTACCTATTCGCTAAATGGTAGTCAGTTTGCCCCCTTCTACTTGTAGTGCCTTTGTGATCGAACACCTGTAGAAGAAAGACGTCGTCATAACTGCATGCTTCAGATCAATAGCTCTCCTTTGAATAGTTTTCGTTAGGGTAGATTGCCGCAAGAACTAAAAGAAACTACAAAGAAAAAAGAGGCGCAAAAAATGGCAGTCGCACTCCGACTGCGGCTGCTAAAATTAGTGTACACCGCATCATTACTGCAAACAGAAAATTTTAAAATTTGTCAAAGCTGCAGCCAAAACAACCTACTACACAGATGCTTTGGGGTTTGTATGATATACTCCAATTGAAAAAATAAAGAAATCCGTAGCTTAGCATCACGTTTGTTGTGGAAACAAGTTTGTACCTGTGGTAAAGTATAAGAACAATGGTAGCAACTGTAAATAAGAATCCCCTTTTCAGAATTTTTTTCATAGAGTTCTTCGCGCGGACAGTAGATGCTCTTGCACGTAGAAGATAAAGTATCATGTTTCAGGCAAGCCCCTTTTTTCTGCGCAATATAACAATCAATAATTGTGGATAAGTGCATGTTTGAACGAAAAGTTTTTTTTTATTATTTCCGCAAAAATGCAAATTTAGCAGTAAGAATAAGTGCGTTGGCAGATCTTTTTTCCTCACGCTTTTAGTTTTCTACAATTGATAGTAAAACTGCACCTGCTGGCTATTTTATGACACTTCTACTACTCGGGATTTGCGCAGGAGAAAGATCGAACACGTGAATAAGCTAAAAGTCGTTTAGACCAATGCAAACGCTCATTCATAACAGCAAATTAAAATATTAAATATTCGCTCGTAACTAAAAATCATGTTCCAGAAAGCTCAACTTAACCATGAGTTTTGAATATAGTATGTAAAAGAAATTGATCTCTTCAGACACACAACACGCGCGATGAAGTTGTACCCTGAAAATCACACAGAACACGCATCATGTTTTACAGGGCCATATTTTTCTTATGCAATACAAATTGGCCACCTCTGCGCCGTAAATTTAGTCTTTGTGACCAGAGTTTATGCATACAAAATAGTGCGCTGAAAATACAGTTCAGAATTGACTAGCGTGGTGTGGTCCAAATAAATGGCTTTCCGTTCTCGCAAGCATATCGGTTATTGACATGATGATCAAGGCTGACAACATACAGCACCAAATCATGCAAAAAAAGGTATCTTACCGCAAGGCTAGCGCAGATTCGCAGACCTCAGTTGCAACAATCCAAAATGAATGTTGCCAGGCAAAGTACATCCCAGGGGTCTGATGCTTTATTACACGTGGTAGGAAAAAAATAGCGATCTTACAACGAGACAAAGCAAGAAATAATCTCAGAAAGCTCAGTTCAGTTATGAACAAACAACTTAAAATGCTGGTGATACTCACAGATATCCTCTTTCAGGCATGGTCATTAAACGAATTGGAACTTTCACAAGGCTTGGGTTTTCGGTTCTGCTGTCCTAAGCTGCGGGAGCTCGAGCAGCTCGAGCGGGTGGGGATTGTGTGGCCGGCCGAACGCCTCTGAAGCAACCGCTTGTGTCGAGTTTCGAGGCACGGTTGGAAGGGGGCAGAAGCGACGTTGTGTTTTCTCTCTCTCTTTTTTTTTTTTGCTTGAGATCTGTCTAAAGAGGAGGCATAAAGCTCGAAAGGCGGTGAGAGAAATGAAAGAGGTCCCGTAGGACCGCGCGAGCCCAAAAGGCTGCCAGCCAGGAAAGTTCGCTCCCCCCACCCCTCCCCACGTCCCATCTCCCCTTCCCCCGGACGCCAAGAGTGCCGCAGCGACATTAGGCCGGCATAACCCGCGTCCGGTATCCACCCCCCCCCCCCCCCCCCAAGAATATCTCACAGATCCTAGGAGAAAAAGTGGGCGGGAAGGAAGGGAAGAGTGCGGGGGAGTAGACTGGGGGGCATTGTGCGCAACGCATGCCTAGCCGCCGGGAGGAAAGGGCAGTGAAGGTCGCTGTCCTTCCGCGATGACTGCTTCACGGGGAGAAAAGCCTACAAGAGGTGAAGTTGAAAGCAGTTCGGAAAATTGCTTTAGTCAAGGCCCTCGGGCCGGAGAGGCGACAAAAGGACGAGAGAATGGAGACCATATGTTCTTTGCGCCAAGCATGTGAGGAGGAATGCGCAGAGTTTTGCCCTCGGCTTCGCTAAAACAACGAGAAGTGTGTTCGGAGCTTTTTGGTTGCCTCGGTTGCTGGCTCGGTAACGTTTTCAGTGGCGTGATAATTTCGCTACATTTTTTTTGTTAATGCGAAATGCGGTTTACCTATGTGTTTCAGTAATAATCACATACTTAAAACAATCTTCAGTTTTCACGGAATTGTTCTCGGTTCGAACAAATGGACATAATATTTTTACTAAAGATGGCACACAGGTTCATGACGGAGTGCTCTTGAAACGTCCTCACGCGCAACTGAGCGATGCAGCAGCCCATATACTTGCTGTATTCCTATTAAGGAAACGAAAAGCGAAAACGACCATAACTACGGGTGCTTCAAGGTTAAAATTCCCATGTTATTAAGTTTTATTTTTTTCAAATCAGGTCGACGTTTAGAGCAAGAAAAAAATCCGCATAGAACTAAACGTGGGCATATAAAGCAGCAAGAGATACAAAATACTCGACGAGCTAAGATCTGAAGAACTAAATTGGCAGTAAAGAAAGAATAGAAAGAAAGCAAGGGTCAACAATGAAACTATATCTACGAACTTGGGACAAGGTGCAGTCCTCAGAAAGAAGCGTGGTGAAATAATCTTTCAGCCCGCCCGCGGAAGCTGCGCTTGTGAAAACGGCAGAATATTTCAGAGGAAACCTAATTCTCAATCATGTGTTAGATTCTTCGAGAATGATGTTCTCTAAAAATGCCCAAAAACTGCTTAAATAACGCTCTCGGATTACTTTTAATATATATGAATTGTCATTAGCTATCTGGTTGACACGATGGGATAGAATTGTTTAGTTCTCTGGAGGGAAACGCCTTTGGTGCGTTGATTATATGGTTGGATAATAAGGCATAGAATGCCTGAAGAATAGTTTCTGATCAGTGCTTAGGAGAACGCTGTCGAAAGCTGTAGTCAAATGCATCATTATGAGCCATGTATTGCAGCTTTCGAACAAAATTAACTTCCATAGAGGGCATCGTTATTATGCAATTTCAATTTTGTTACCATATATGCTGGCGACACATGAGCTCGCGTTCATTGCATTGTAGGTTCTTGTTTTAAATTCTTATTTTTTTCGTTTGCCTTGCCACATGTAGTGCTGTTGATTTTTTTTTTATTATCTTCCACATGCACACAACGTTTCGGCAGTGTGCGATTTACGTCGCATTAGAATACGAACCATTCCAGAGTTCAGAGTTCTTTTCTTGTCAAGTGAATTAGCTAGACATAGCATAGAATATATGTTGCTTGTATTTTTCCTTTGAGCTGAAATATTTTATGCGCTGCTACACGGATGACCAAAGTCTTTCAGTCTTTATCTGTCTATTGCTGGAGCCCACAGCAGAGCGCTAAAGAGTACAGGAAAAAGATGCAAATTTGTGTTTAGTAGATATTAGAACTCGAAGGCCTTGAAAGCAGCCCAGCATACCTGTCTATAAGAATAGCTAGTACTGAGGCGTGGTATAGTCGGTGCTGATGCTGAATGCAGGAAACAGCTAGCGTAATGGGGAATCATGCAGTGAGTGTTTCATTGCCTAGTGCGATCAATCTCTCCCACCTCTGCTATCGCTTGAACATATGTTGGGTTTCTCTCTATTGCGTAAAACAAGGCGGAAATAATGAAGCTACGCGTGCGTGTTTCCAATCATGGACAAACGTTTACAGGATGTGGATTCACCGGATATATTCGATTGTTTCTGCGCTTACTATCCAAACGTAGCCACTGGTGTTTGTTCAAGCGACTCACACGTTCTGTTGCTTTCTTTGCATTTGAGTATACCTTGCGTTTCTTGACTGCGCAGGAGGTTTTTCGCGGACACGCATCTATTAAACGCTTGCTTGTCAGATGTGTGCTCGAGCGTGTGCGTATGCTTGTGCACTCGTATGCGTATATATAGGCCCATGAAACGAAATCCCATGCGCGAGAGTTGTTGTCGAGATGTGTTCAGGATCTGTGCACTGATGTGTCTATCACTTTCAGTCATCCTGGTTTGACGAGATCAGAAAAACAAATCGACTCCACCGGGAATCGCACTCCTAGTCTAGCTAGCGCTTTAACCAACTGCGCTAAACCCTGGATCGCGAAACTAGCACCATACGTAATTCTCCTTGTCTACCGTGATGATAGCGACGAGAATGACGCTGCAATTAGTGATAATAACAATGATGACAGTATCAATATTAATGACGCTGCGTCTAGTTGATAACTATAATGATACGTGATGTACCGTATACAGCAGCATTAATCTCGCCTTGGCAAATTTCTGCAGTGCAGATTCCACGTGCTGTCAGAATTTTTTCAACACTTGGCTAAAGTTTGGAACGCAATTTGTGTTAGCTACGTCCACGCGTGATCGACATCCGGTTCTCTAGTCTGCAGGAATTGTCTCGAAGATATTATATGCAGAATATTACATGACAATTAATCGTGCCTAAAATCGTAAATAAAAGAATACTCTACCAAAATTGTCAACTATAATCGCAGGTCATCCGCAACAATTAGTGAATCAGTTTCAGTTTAGTCGTTCAGTCGTGTCCGACTCTTCGTGACCCTATGGACCATGTCACGCCACGCTTTCCGGTCTCTCACTATCTTCCTAACATCACATAACTTCATCTGCAGTGCCTTGAGGATGCCATCTAACCAACGCGTTCGCTGCCTACTCCTTCTCCGGCGACCCTCAACCTTTCCCAACATCAAATCTTTCTCCAGCGACTCCTCTCTTCTCATCAGATGACCAAAGTAGCTGAGCTTTAACTTTAGAATTTGACCCTCCAATGAGCAGTCAGGGTTTATGGTCGACAATATTGACTGATTTGATCTTCTGGCAGTCCAAGGAACTCTCAAGAGTCTTCGGCAGCACCACAGTTCAAACGCGTCAATTCTTCGGCGCTCAGCCTTTTTCACAGTCCAACTCTCGCATCCATACATCACAACTGGAAAGACCATAGCACGAGTTATACAGATCTTAGTTGGCAGACTAATGTCTCTGCTCTTTACTAGGCGGTCAAGGCTAACCATTGCTCTCTTTTCCAGAAGCAGGCGTCTCCTAACTTCATGGCTGCAGTCTCCTTCCGAGGTAATCTTGGAGCCCAAGAACAGAAAATCTGTCACAGCTTCGACTTCTTTTCCATTGATGCTCCAGGACTTGATAGGGCAAGACGCCATGATCTTTCTCTTTTTAATGTTCAGTTTAAGCCCAAACTTCTCACTCTCTTCTTGTACGCGGATCAGAAGTCTCTTGAGTTCCACTTCACTTTCTGCCATTAAAGTGGTATCATCCGCATATCTAAGGTTGTTGATACGTTTTCCAGCAATCTTCACTCCAGCTGAAGACTCCTCCAGACCGGCCTTCCTCATGATGCACTCTGCATATAGGTTAAATAGGCAGGGCGACCGTATGCAGCCTTGCCTCACTCCTTTCTCGATCGGAAACCAATCAGTAAGACCATGCCCAGTTCTGACTGTGGCCTCTTGCCCTTCATACAGGTTCCTGAGGAGACAGATGAGGTGAATTGGAACTCCCATCTCTTGGAGAGCTTGCCACAATCTGCTGTGATCTACGCAGTCAAACGCTTTCGCAGAATCAATAAAGCAGAAGTAGATGGGTTTCTGGAACTCTCTTGCTTTTTCCATGATCCAGCGAAGGTTAGCAATTTGGTCTCTAGTTCCTCTGCCCTTGCGAAACCCAGCTTGCACGTCCGGAAGCTCCAGATCCACATACTGCTGCAGCCTACCTTGGAGGATTTTCAACATCACCTTGCTAGCATGCGAAATAAGCGCGATCGTGTGGTAGTTGGAACAATCTTTGGCACTGCCTTTCTTTGGAATGGGGATATAAACTGACATCCTCCAATCCTGTGGCCACTGCAGGGTTGTCCAAATCTTCTGACATAATGTATACAGAATGTTAACAGCGTCATGGTTGAGGTTTTGAAGCAACTCAGCTGGAATGCCATCAATTCCGCTAGCTTTGTTCTTAGCAACGCTGGCTAAGGCCCATTCAACTTCACTCTTCAGGATGCACGGCTCGAGATCAGTAATCACAACCGTCTATGTTGGGTTTGCACATTCAGGTCCTTCTTGTACAGTTCTGTGTATTCCTGCCACCTCTTCTTTATCTCTGAGGCTTCAGTGAAGTCCTTGCCTTGTTTGTCTTTTATCACGCCCAGCTTAGCACAGAAGCTTCCTTTGATATCTTTGATTGTCTTATACAGAGCTCCAGTGTTCCTTAATTGGCTGTTGTCCTCAACTGCTTGGCACTGTATGTTCAGGAAGGCATTCTTATCTCTCCTTGCTATTTTCTGAAAATCCGCATTGAGAACCTTGTATCTTTCTCTTTCCCCCATAACTTTTGCCATGCTCCTTTCCTCAGCTATTTGCAAAGCCTCTTCAGATAACCAGTTTGCTTTCTTGCATTTCTTTTGCTTTGGAACTACCTTAGTAGCAACTTCTTGTATTATATCACGAACATCAGTCCACATCGTTTCGGGCTCTCTGTCTTCCAGATCTAATACTTGAAATCGATTCCTCACTTCCACAGCATATTCTAATGGAATTTGATCCAGATTATACCTGAAAGTCCCTCTAGTTTTCTGCGTTTTCCTCAATCGAAACTTAATTTTGGCAAAAAGAAGCTGATGATCGGTGCCACAATCGGCCCCAGGCCTTGTTTTTACTGCTTGTATAGCGCTTCTCCATCTCTGCCGGCAAAGAATATAATCGATCTGATTCCTGTACAGACCGTCCGGTGAAGTCCATGTGTACAGGCGCCTCTTGGGCTGTTGAAAATGATTATTCGCTATGGTCAGGTTGTTTTCTTGACAAAACTCTACTAGCCTCTGCCCAGCTTCATTTGGCTCGCCAAGACCGAACTTGCCTATAATTCCGGATATTTCTTCACTCCCGACCTTAGCATTCGAGTCTCCTATGAGAAAAACGACGTCTGATGATGGGGTGCGGTCTAAAAGTAATTGTAGGTCCGCATAAAATCTCTCAACGTCAGCTTCTTCAGCAGCAGTGGTCGGTGGATAGACTTGGATAACTGTTATGTTGAAAGGCTGATCTTGGATTCGAAGTGAAATCATTCGGTCGTTTTTGGGGTTGTACCCTAGCACTGCTTTGCCCATTCTTCTGTTTACTATGAGAGCGACCCTATTCCTTCTCTTGGATTCGTGCCCACAAAAAAAGACATAATGGTCCCCGGAGTTAAATTCTCCCATTCCGGTCCACTTGAGCTCGCTGATACCCAAGATATCAATGTTCAATCTGTCCATTTCTCGCTTGACGACGTCCAGTTTACCTTGCGTCATAGATCTTGCATTCCATGTTGCTATGTGATATATCTCTTTGCAACATCGGACTTTCCGGTCGCTTCCCGACACATCCACAACTGAGCGTCCTTTTGGCTTTAGCCCAGCCGCTTCATTCGTCCTGGAGCTACTAGGAATCGCCCTTTGTTCATCCCCAGTAACATGTGGGACGCCTTCCAAATTGGGGGGCTCATCTTCCGGCGCCATATCATTAATGGTATTGTGACTGGCCATAGGGTTTTCTTGGCAGGAATTACTGGAGTGGACTTGCAGCAATATTTGTATTATGAATGTGCATGCGTGGTCTCTATTTGGAAGTGTTGCTGCCTTTCTATGCCGCCACCTTTGCCAACCACTTTCATTGTGCCGGAGCAACTGCTTATAAACATGGGCGTAAACAACAGAAATTTGAGTTCTTTTAGATGGCAAAGGTTGGCGTGCGCTGCCAGGCAACAACCTTCAAAAAAATGCAGGCTCGTCAATGCAACGCGGAGGTTTAAACAAAAAAAAAACTTGTTTATAATTCGCGCCAAAGTACACGCATGGTTGACGTCATTTGACGTCATGACCCCCCAATTTTCATTGGTCGCTGGAGCCCATGAGCCGCCATGCTTTGTACGTATGGGCGTCTATGGAGCCTTCGCTACCATAGTACATATACCTTGGTAGTCTGATAGTTTTCGTGACGATGACGGCAGCGCAGCGGACAGTCCGCTTGGCGAGGCGGAGTTCACGATCGTCAGATGTAAACACTCTGCCGAGACTGGCCAAGTGTAAAACATACGGCGGCGGTGCTCGCGTTCAAAAAGGTGATCGTGAATCAAAAGTCGCCGTCAAACTTAATCTCCAGTTCGTAAACTGTGGGGACACGTCGTCGTGGGAGCTTGCCGCGTGTTTGTGCCAGTCGGATCGCGTTCACAGTCTTTAGTGAATGTGCTTGCTTCCCGTGCAATGCAGAGTATTGGGAAGCAGCAAACAGCTACAAATTACTTTTTTTTTTGCGGAATGAATTTTCCGCACCGCGGTGTTGATGCGAGAACGTGGCAAAACGACGTACGTAGAAAAAATAAATAAATAAAAGATGCTGCCTGCGTGTGACTCGCGCAGCAGAAAAAGTGACAACTGGACGTGCTGCAACTGCAAGTCAAAATGAAAGAGGTGACACTTGGACGTTGGAAACAAAGAGACTACATCCCTTAAGACTTTTAGCCATTTTAATATTTAAATGTGTGCATTGCATCAGGAAATGCCTGTTAAATAATCCCCCATTTCTTTTGTTGCTCTTTTCTCAAAACCTGCATTGTCTACCATTTGCAGTTTTGTGGCCTCAATATCTCGGCGCCCAAACCACATAGAGCTGAAATTCATTTTGCAATGGGAAGCTGAATGTATGCTGTGTGAAATGTTGGAAGCAGATGTTTTGTTTTTGAAAACTAAAATTAATTATTTTGATGAGTTTATTCTCACTTGGTGCACACGTTTTTTATACTGAAATTAATAAGGCTGCAAAATGAGTGCTAATTGACATATTGGGAAACTGCTCCCAACATTTCATTCTTTGCTCTTTTGGCTACCTACCAAAATTTTAAGTCTTTAACAACCCATTATTTCAGGATTTAGGCCTTAAATAATGGAAGTTGATTAGTAATTATCCTGCAAACTAATTGGGTTATAGGAAAAAGGACTGCATATTTGAAATCAGCATAAACCATTGCTATATACTTGCATTCAATTGGTCAGAGAACAACAAAAATTGCTAGGGACTAATATGTTCCTCCTTAATGCGCAAGCATTAAGTAAGTATATCGTCACTTTTGTGTAGCCAGAATAGTTATCACGATTCCGTTCGAACAAAACGTGTTGTAAGAAGAATAAGGGCGCATTTGATAGAGGACCGAATCTCGCTGGAAAAATAATTTAGTGCATCGCAATCATCAGCATCATTATCATCCGCAGGCTATACCCACTGCAGGGCGAGGCCCTGTTCGACACTCTTCCAATAACCCGGTCTTTTGCTAGCTGCATCCACTTTAGCCTCCGAACTTATTAACCTCGTCAGCTCACTTAACTTTCTGCCTGCCAGCTGCTACGCTTTACTTCCCTTGGAACTTAATTTGTTACCCTAAGCGACCATTGCTTGTCCTCTCTGCGCACTAGAAACCCTACCATGCCTATTTCTTCGTGGTTGCCACTCTAATGTTATTCTCTACTTTTAGTTTACCGGGGCCGTCTACCGTTGCCACGAGCCGTCAGCATAGCACGTGCTGGTCGGACCCTGCTTTCGGAACTCCGCCGGGGTGGCACAGTGTTTACGGCACTCGACTACTGCTCCCAAGGATGCGGGATCGAATTCCGGTCTTGGCGGCCGCTTTTCGATGGAGGCGAAAAGCAAGGCGCCCGTGTGCTGTGCGATGTCAGTGCACGTTAAAGAACCCAAGGTGGTCTATATTTCAGGAGTCCTCCGCTACGGCGTCTCTCATAGCCTGAGTTGCTCTGGGACGTTAAACCCCACAACCAAACCAGCTTGTGGGGTCCACCGGAATTTCGCAGGAGCATGGCGCCATCTGTCACCCACAGGGTGATCTGTGCATGCCAATGCGTCCTGGAACGGCGAGCCTCCGTGCCCGCTACACATCTACTCACCACACAAGACTTACGAAGACTGGACAGCCTCCCTTACCGACGCCAAGCACAAGCGTAGTGCCCAGCTAGACTTCCTGTCGGAGTCTGGCGCCCTCAACCTCGCCTCACCCACCCCCTTCCCCTCTCATCCTCGTGATTAAAGATGTATGAATCAATGACCTAACATCGTAGCGGAAGGCGGTAGCGCTAAACTGTCTGTGTTAATTAGTTATTTGTCTGACCCACTCTTCGTGCTTCCTATCTCTTAACATTACACTACCATTTTTGTTCCACATCTATCTGCGTCGTCCTTCGGTTGAGGGTTAATGGGCTATTAACCATGTGTAATAATTAGGTAATAATTACACTCATTTTAGACGTCGAAATAGCTGGGAGGGGTAATGGCGACGTCCAAATGTGGTCATGTTGTACTCGACTTCCGGGTACGTAGGCCTAACTTCCGATTGCGGGAATTTTGAAATGCTTGAACATGAACGAGCGGGGAAGGGCGTCATTTGTGCGCACATGTAGTGGCGATGGTTAGAATGTGCGTAAAAAGCGACATAAAGCAAATGCGCTCTCAAAAATTCTGAGAGCTTCGTTTTGTTTGTGGGGTTTAACGTCCCAAAGCGACTCTGGCTATGAGAAATTCCGTAGTGGAGGAAATGCCGTAGTGGAGGCCTCCGGAAATTTAGACCACCCGGGGTTCTTGAACGTGCAATATTCCGAGAGCACTGTGGAATCTACACCGCAGAAATGCAAAAGCTTAAGCGTTGCGTTGGGATATGGTGCATCACATTCGCTCTCATTATCATTATCAAATACATTTACCGTGATTATTACTTCTAATGTCATCATCACCACTATTTGTAGCGTCATTGTCATCGCTATCATTATCCTCACGGTAGACAGTGGTATGGTGGCTAACATTGGTGCATTTAACGATCCCGGATGTGACGCAGTTGGTTAACCGCTCCTCTGGGGATCCGGCTGTTGGATGTTTACTTACGAGTGCAGATAGGGTTTTCAACTAATTAATTATTATTTAGCGACCAATTATCGTTTCTACACTGCTGAGTTACGCCAATTACGTGATGAGTTTCATTAAGCAGACTCGGGCTAACAAAAATTTCTAAATTGCCGCTTGACCGTATATCAAGTCACATTATTTATAGTATTACAGAAAAGTGCGACACAATCGCTGCCGACATAATGAGCCGTTAGGGCTAAAGTATAAAATTACGAGACCACGACAGAAAACGCAGTAGAGAAATGCAAACGCTTCAGCGTTGGTTCTGCTATGGCCGGGCTAAAGGAGAGAAAGGCGCGAGCGCGCGCCTCTCTCCCCTTTAGCCCGGCCATGGTTCTGCATATAGTACATCGCGCGCCCCTTAACGCGAACACAACCAGCGTTTCGTCGAACGCATCAAAGTTCACCGGCGTTCGATAATTATTCGCAGGGAAAGAAAGTAGCAGTATTTGTCACGCGGACTATGTTAACGCGATAGCGTTAAGGGCCCCGCGTCGCAGAAAAGTGGGTGTCGTCGTGGGCGGCCGCCGTCCTGCGTCGTCCGGCATTGGCCGTGAGCGAAAAGTCCCAGGAGCACTATTAAATAAAAACGAGTACGAAAAATCGCCGACCTGAGAAATCGAACGTGGGCCACCGGGGTGCGAGACGAGCACTCTAAACACTCCACCACGCCAGCTTTTTTTTTTCTTTATTGCCTGACTTCAGCACAATACACAAAACCACTTACGGGGCACAATGAGCATTCATTAATACAACAATCAGCCAGGTGAGTTGTGGCGTCGTCGTGCTAAAATTCTCTTAGGGTCACTATAATGGCTCCAATCTTCCGAGCCACTCGGGAGCGTCAGGAGCAAATTTCTGATTTTCAATATATCTATTCATGCCTTCCCGAAAATAGATCCGTGCTGGCCGTGCATCAGGATCGCAATGGTATCCTGCCATTCTCGAGCGCCAAATACAGTGCAGGGCCATTAGCATAATAAGGTCAAATGGCACCCCATCCTCATTCTCTACTGGCAAGTACCTGATACCACACCAGTCTAATGGAAATTCCTTTTTTAAAGTCCTTTGTAAAATATCCCAAAAGTATACCCCTTCCCAACAATGTAGGAAAACGTGGTCTATAGTTTCTGGCTGTTTAAAATTAAGCAATGCGAACCCCAAGGTAAAAATAAATTCTTCCTTTCCAAGAACTTCTTTACTGGCAGTATTTCCGTGTGTAACTTAAAGAAAAAAGTTTTTTCATTTGACGGGACCTGCATCGCCTTCACCCGCTTAAGTACGTCGCTTCCTGGTCCTCCACTGTATAAGGCCCTGTACATTGGTATGGGTAGAAGTACGTCGCACAAATCCTTGTACAGTTTCTCCCTGCTTACACAACATAAATATTCGTAAGAAAATCGAACAGACAAGAATCGCACACCAGCGACAACTTCTCTAAAATAACCAAAAATACGTCCCGATACACTTTCGGTCGAGACAACAAAGTTCGGCAGTTCATTTCCGTGCCTTAATTGGCACACAGTACGCAAACATAAATCTTTTACATCGCGAACAAAAAGAAATCTGATGACAATCTGTCGTAGAAACAAATGCCCCAAACCCAGTCCATCGTCCTTCACCCGCCTAAACAAACTCGTCCGGCTACAACGTTCCCATTCTGCTGCCCACACAAAAATGGCAAATATCCGGTGCAGTCTCTGTACGTTCATCCTTGCACAATGCAACACTTGCATCACGTACCACAGCTTCGACATAAAAAACATATTGCACACTGTGGCCCCGGCGAAAACTAACAATGGCTGCCCTTTCCACCCCTCCACCTTTTCCCGCATGGCTTGATTCTGTGCCCTCCAGTACGATTCGCTATCGCGATAACTATCTAGTGGGACTCCCAAGTACTTTACTGATGTTGTCACCCAGGACATGTTTGCGAACTTCTCGGGCGCCGTTGGCCATTCTCCGTGCCAAAGCCCCAGGGCACGTCTATTGATTGCGGTGTTGTCCCTTAGAGAAGTTGGTTTGGTTTGTGGAGTTTAACGTCCCAAAGCAACTCAGGCTATTAGAGACGCCATTGTGGAGGACTCCGGAAATTTCGACCCCCTGGGGTTCGTTAACGTGCACTGACATAGCACAGCACACGGGCGCCTTGCTTTTCGCCTCCATCGAAAAGCCTTAGAGAAGTGTATTGTGGCGTATAATAATATATATGAGCATGTAAATTACAGAACACACAGTTAAGCGAGTGGCAAATTACTTTTCCGCTGTACTTCCTCTTCGCTTGGCGTGCACGTAGCGCCATCATGCGTGTGGCGCACGAAATAAGACAGACAGGGCATGGCCTCCGAGATCTTCATCGCGCCGGCTCGGATCGGCAACGATGTTGCCGACGAACTACGACTGCACCTTGAGGCCCGCGCATTTCGGCAAGGTGGCCGGTAGCGCTCCTACGTCCCGGAAGGATTAATAAATAAAAATGAGTATAGCAAGCTTAAGCATCCAATTTTCTCGCAGACAACACAGCAATGCTGAGACTTACGCATTTCTTCAGAGCTCATTATGCAAGGCTCTCGTAAATTTTTAGAGCTCAGCTCTTCGGCGTCCGTTCCTGGGTTTCGCGTCGGCGTCGGCGTCGGCCTCGTAACCAGCTCCGCCCCCCTTTCATCCCCACAGCGCTAGCAGCGACCGACTAATACCTCTGGATGCCGCTGACGCCGAGAGTCAAGATAACGTGACTGCATAGAACACCGTCGCCGCCATGCAGAAAGAGGATGGGAGGGTCCCCCCCCCCCCCTGTTCCTGTGTGGCGGATAGGGTGCTCTGCAGTTGCCGACGCGCCGGTTATGTCGCCCCGGCTGCTGCTGCTGCTGCTGCTGCTGCTGCTGCTGCTGCTGCTGCTGCTGCTGCTGCTGCTGCTGCTGCTGCTGCTGCTGCTGCTGCTGCTGCTGCTGCTGCTGCTGCTGCTGCTGCTGCTGCTGCTGCTGCTGCTGCTGCTGCTGCTGCTGCTGCTGCTGCTGCTGCTGCTGCTGCTGCTGCTGCTGCTGCTGCTGCTGCTGCTGCTGCTGCTGCTGCTGCTGCTGCTGCTGCTGCTGCTGCTGCTGCTGCTGCTGCTGCTGCTGCTGCTGCTGCTGCTGCTGCTGCTGCTGCTGCTGCTGCTGCTGCTGCTGCTGCTGCTGCTGCTGCTGCTGCTGCTGCTGCTGCTGCTGCTGCTGCTGCTGCTGCTGCTGCTGCTGCTGCTGCTGCTGCTGCTGCTGCTGCTGCTGCTGCTGCTGCTGCTGCTGCTGCTGCTGCTGCTGCTGCTGCTGCTGCTGCTGCTGCTGCTGCTGCTGCTGCTGCTGCTGCTGCTGCTGCTGCTGCTGCTGCTGCTGCTGCTGCTGCTGCTGCTGCTGCTGCTGCTGCTGCTGCTGCTGCTGCTGCTGCTGCTGCTGCTGCTGCTGCTGCTGCTGCTGCTGCTGCTGCTGCTGCTGCTGCTGCTGCTGCTGCTGCTGCTGCTGCTGCTGCTGCTGCTGCTGCTGCTGCTGCTGCTGCTGCTGCTGCTGCTGCTGCTGCTGCTGCTGCTGCTGCTGCTGCTGCTGCTGCTGCTGCTGCTGCTGCTGCTGCTGCTGCTGCTGCTGCTGCTGCTGCTGCTGCTGCTGCTGCTGCTGCTGCTGCTGCTGCTGCTGCTGCTGCTGCTGCTGCTGCTGCTGCTGCTGCTG
The DNA here is from genome assembly GCF_055883805.1 of Amblyomma maculatum. Classification (NCBI taxonomy): domain Eukaryota; kingdom Metazoa; phylum Arthropoda; class Arachnida; order Ixodida; family Ixodidae; genus Amblyomma; species Amblyomma maculatum. The sequence continues at coordinate 104,812,179 of NC_139352.1, forward strand.
CTGCTGCTGCTGCTGCTGCTGCTGCTGCTGCTGCTGCTGCTGCTGCTGCTGCTGCTGCTGCTGCTGCTGCTGCTGCTGCTGCTGCTGCTGCTGCTGCTGCTGCTGCTGCTGCTGCTGCTGCTGCTGCTGCTGCTGCTGCTGCTGCTGCTGCTGCTGCTGCTGCTGCTGCTGCTGCTGCTGCTGCTGCTGCTGCTGCTGCTGCTGCTGCTGCTGCTGCTGCTGCTGCTGCTGCTGCTGCTGCTGCTGCTGCTGCTGCTGCTGCTGCTGCTGCTGCTGCTGCTGCTGCTGCTGCTGCTGCTGCTGCTGCTGCTGCTGCTGCTGCTGCTGCTGCTGCTGCTGCTGCTGCTGCTGCTGCTGCTGCTGCTGCTGCTGCTGCTGCTGCTGCTGCTGCTGCTGCTGCTGCTGCTGCTGCTGCTGCTGCTGCTGCTGCTGCTGCTGCTGCTGCTGCTGCTGCTGCTGCTGCTGCTGCTGCTGCTGCTGCTGCTGCTGCTGCTGCTGCTGCTGCTGCTGCTGCTGCTGCTGCTGCTGCTGCTGCTGCTGCTGCTGCTGCTGCTGCTGCTGCTGCTGCTGCTGCTGCTGCTGCTGCTGCTGCTGCTGCTGCTGCTGCTGCTGCTGCTGCTGCTGCTGCTGCTGCTGCTGCTGCTGCTGCTGCTGCTGCTGCTGCTGCTGCTGCTGCTGCTGCTGCTGCTGCTGCTGCTGCTGCTGCTGCTGCTGCTGCTGCTGCTGCTGCTGCTGCTGCTGCTGCTGCTGCTGCTGCTGCTGCTGCTGCTGCTGCTGCTGCTGCTGCTGCTGCTGCTGCTGCTGCTGCTGCTGCTGCTGCTGCTGCTGCTGCTGCTGCTGCTGCTGCTGCTGCTGCTGCTGCTGCTGCTGCTGCTGCTGCTGCTGCTGCTGCTGCTGCTGCTGCTGCTGCTGCTGCTGCTGCTGCTGCTGCTGCTGCTGCTGCTGCTGCTGCTGCTGCTGCTGCTGCTGCTGCTGCTGCTGCTGCTGCTGCTGCTGCTGCTGCTGCTGCTGCTGCTGCTGCTGCTGCTGCTGCTGCTGCTGCTAAACGAGCTGCCAGAGCAGAGGCCCAGCGCCGTCTCCGCCAGAATCCAGAGCAGTAAGCGAGGCTGAAGCAGAAGCTCATCGCCGCCGTCGAGAAGACCCTGCCGTTCGCACCGCCGAAGCGGAAGCTCATCGCCACCGTCGAGAGCAAGCAGGTGTAAGCGAGGCTGAAGCAGAAGCTCATCGCCGCCGCCGAGAAGGGAGTCTTTGTTAAAGGAATACGTGTGAAAAATAAAAAAAAAACATTCTGTGATAGCGCATACATGTGTTGCCCGATTTCTTTGCCTCAATCTATCGAAAAGGTGAAACAGCTTATTTGCTGCGCTCTAATTTCGCATTAGGAAGTAACGTAATCGTCAGTAATTTTTAGGCATCCTTGAAGCGATGTCGAAATAGGACCGGGATACAATATCAGGGTCCTGTTTCCAGTCATCTACGCAAGGAATGACATTTAGGAGAATACCTAGTTTGCTTTCAGACCTTCTACAGGGCATAAACCCTAACTTCTGTGTCAAACAGTTAATTGCGTTGCGGTAGTGCACTGGTTAGAGTGCTAGATTACTGTGGGCAAGGCTGAGGAATCTCGTGGTAGTCGGGCCTGTCCGATTTTCGATAGTGGCGAAAAGCAAGGCGCCCATGTGCTTTCCGATGTCAGCGCACGTTAAAGTACCCTAGGTATACTCGAAATTTCCTGAGCCCGCTGCCGCGTCCATGGCGGCATGTGCTTCAAGCAGCTTCGGAACCTGAGGTGTGCTCTGAAATCAAATCATCCAAACCTCTAGGGTTCTGATTTCTACACGCAATGCTGAGTGACGCAAAACTATCTCATTTACCACAGGGAACCTCAAACGCGAGGGGGAGGGGGGGAGGGGGTGTAGCGGCAGATAGGTAGATAAAGAGCTACTGATTTCGAAACCCAGATGTTAAAAAAATGAATTTTTCGCGAATATTTGGCCGGAAAGACCCGTGTCCTCCGTAACCTAGACTAAGGAACATGATTTGCACACAGTGTGAACCGCGCAGATGACCTCTCCAACATGCTGCATTGGACCACGAACACATCGCCCCAGTCTGACAAGGTGTGTTAAACGATGAATACTCGCGCTGTACCTCACCGCATACCACTTCCAATCGGGCGGATCAGTCCAAAGCAAGACTACGCGGGCGCTTGCTCATACAAACGAAAATTTGAAACTGTGTCGCACGCTCTAACGACTGCTGCCAACATTATTTCGTTGCTGTGGGATACAGTAGAAACAGAGCAAATCCAAGTATCCCTGTTCTGACCGCAGGTTACAACCATTTACCAGCACATAACCTTTCGACGTCAAATCCCAGTAAGCTTCCGTTCCCGAAATTCGCTGCAATTATGTTAACCCCATCAAAAACCCTACGCTACAACCGCATTTCGAGTTGGGTAAATGCAGGTGAATGTTTTATTGCCACGTGACAAAAAGCACAAAGGTGAACTAAGATACATTCGTAGTTTTTATTGGGAAATGAATTTCAGTGCAAGCACTGCCATCAATATTGCTCCTCCTATATTTTTTGCTCCGAATGCACAAAGCTTTAATTTCCAAAGGCATGCATGTAAAACGGAATCCACAAGAAAGAAATCAGGAAATAATGCTCAGCGCAAGAGATAACTTTCCATGGGTAGTCGTGTGGCACGAAAATGTGGCAGCTGGCTGTAGGGGGAAATTCCGAGTACTCTGAACCAGTTGGCGAGCATCTTATACACTGAGCCACCACGGCAGAACGTGAAATATCCCCAGGTGATCGATTTATTCCACAGCCTTCCGCTCCATTACCTCCCCAAAATGAAAAATTACCCTTCCACGGTAGCGCAGTGGTTAAAACGTTGGGCTCTTTTTCGGAGTACCTGGGTTGAAACCCGGGTAACAGTTGACGCATTTCGACGGCGGCGAAGCGGTAAGATAGTCGCGTGCTGTCAGTTGCGACTGTAGGAAGAAGGAAAAGAAAATTTGGAGGACGCTTAAGCTTCGCCTTCAACAGTGGAACGCGATAGTGTTATTGCACCTCGTTCGCACCGCCCACTCATTCACTCGGTATGCTCTTGAGTCACACAAAGACATAGTTTTCATACTCAACACTTCAGAGCACCACGCAGAAGCATGATTCCTCGGAAGCAGCTCTGCACACATCGCAGGGGACGCTTTCCCAGCAGCAGCGCTACGCTACGGCGCAGCGATCACGTCAGAGGCGTCCGGCATCAGACGCTGCACCTAGCAATCGCGCTGTGAGCGGAAAGAGGAGCCACGTCGCCTAAACACCACTGTTCGAGTGACACAAGCTGGATGTTGGAAGGGGAGAGAGCGAGAAAACTTATTAAACGCAAGGGTATTGGGGCATCCTCGCACCGGTACCCGCGTGACCCGAAGGGGAGAAGCGGGTGAGCGAAGATAATCTAAAGAAAGGAAAGACGCTTCATTCTACAACCCGTGAGGGTGCACGGCGAAACGTCAGGGGCGAGTGGCGCGCCACGTGTCGGGGCAGCGCCGCCCATTGCGAGGAGGGGTTCTTCTGTGTTTGCCGCAAGATGGCTGTGCATTTTCGCAGAGCGGAGAAGAAATGTAGCGGAAAAGTACTTCGCTACTCGTGTAACTGCGACTTCTGTAAGTAACATGCTCATAATTACCTATATACACCGCAATATAACGTTCTACGGCACGTTTCTAAGGCAACACCGCATTCACTAGAAGCGCCTTTGTACCGTTTTCAAGCATCGAACTCGTGGCTGAGTGGTAGCGTCTCCGTCTCACACTCCGGAGACCCATGGTTCGATTCCCACCCAGCACATCTTGGAAGTTGCTTTTTATTTATGAAGTGCATGCCGGGATTTATCGCTCACGGCCAACGCCGCCGACGACACCGGCTTTTCTGCGACACGAGCCCCTTAACGCTACCGCGGTAAAATGGACGAACTGCAGGGACCTGCTACTGGCTCTGTAGCAGAGCCACTGATTTATTTATTTATAGGAAGGGAAAGGCGCTGTAACTGTCTCGCTGGTTTTCTGTGGACACCTCAACCGTGCCGTAAGGGAAGGGAGGAAGGTGGGAGTGAAAGTGGAAAGAGAGAAGGAGGAGCCGCAGTGGAGGGCTACGGAGTAATTTCGACCACCTGGGGATCTTTAACATGCGCTGACATCGCACAGCACACGGACGCCTTTTCGTTTCGCCTCCATCGAAACGCAGCCGCCGAGGTCGGGTTCGAACCCGGGTACTCCGGAACAGTAGTCGGGCGTCTTACCACTGCACCACCCCGGCGGCGCTGTAGCAGAGCCACCTCCGCTGCTTCGTGCAGACAAGAGAGGGGGTGAAGGGTGGCGGTACCTGGCCTTACGGGGGTGGGGCGGTAGGTCGACGCCACTTGCGGTGGGGGCTAGCCTGCCACCGTATATTTATTTATCTGTTGTAGGCCATTATTTCACCGCTATCATATCGGTGGTGGACGACGACTGTTGCGACCTGCGTCATTCGCTGTCTCTTCCTTTCCCTTCTCTCGTTTTTCTCTTTTGCCGGCACGAGGCAGCGGAGGGGGCTCAGTATGTGTGGCGGTAGGAATAATAATAATAATTGGTTCACAGGAAGGGAAAGGCGCAGTATCTAGGTGTTAATCTGTCACCCTCGCTCTGTGGACACCTTAACTGCACCGTAAGGGAAGGGATGAAGCTGGGAGTTAAAGTGGAAAGAGAGAAAGGGAAACCGTAGTGGAGGGCTACAGAGTGAGTGAGTGAGTGAAAAAACTTTATTGAGGTCTTTTGGTTAGTCTCGGAGAGTCTTCCTGCAGCCGCTTCTTCGCCACCGTTGGAGACTCCTTAGCACGGGTGGTTCCCTCATTCCAGGGCTCCACTGGTCCTGGCTACCTAGCATGCGTGCTGCACCAATGCCCTTTGGGCGGTGAGCTCGCAGCTGGTTAGCAGGCCCTCCCATTGCTCCGCACTCGGGTTAGTTTGTTTGTGGAAAGTGTAGTTGTGTTTACATTCCCATGTGACGTGGTGTAGGGTCGGACTGTCTCCGCACCTGGGGCAGCTATCTCTGTACTGTGTGGGAAACATTTTGTTTAGAATGTATAAGTTGTGGAAGGTGCCAGTCTGCAGTCTTCTCCAGCTGGTCGCTTCTACTTGTGTGAGTCGCTTGTGGGGCGGAGGGTATTTTAACCTGCTGCCTCTGTAGTGATTTAAAATATCTGCGTACGTCGGGTCCACTATCACGGGGTCCACGAGGTCTTCTGTCAGCAAGGCTCGGTGCGTGATTTCGCGAACCAGGCTGTCTGCCCTCATGTTGCCCTCTATGTTGGTGTGCGCCGGTGCCCAGAAAACTACTTGTGTTGCTTTATAGCCCGAGGCTCGTGCGCCGAGGAGAATGCGTAGGGCCTCCCTGCAGATCCTTCCTTGTTGGAACCTTCTGCAGGCTGTCTTGGAGTCTATTATAACCTGTGATTCGTTTCTTCGATAGCCCTCGGCCGCTGCGAGTGCCACAGCGAGTGCCACACGGAGTAATTTCGACCACCTGGGGATCTTTATTGTGCACTGACATTGCACAGCACACGGACGCCACTTCGGTGTAAGTAAAGAAAATACCCGGGCCTGTTACTGGCTCTGCAGCTGAGCCACCTCCGCTGCTTCGTGCGGACAGAAGAGAAAATAGAGATTGGATTGGATTGGAAAACATTTCGTCGCTCAAGCAGGTCGATGGAGAGACGTACTAGATAGCCGCTAGTCCATGGCTGGCGGCGACCTTATTAGCCCGCTCGATGGCCCGTAGTTGAATCTGCGGGTCCGAGCTGACCAGCACGGCTTCCCACTGCTCGGGAGAAGGGAGCTGTATTAATTCCACCGCAGGTGGATCATTTGCGCAGTTCCACAGAATATGATCGTATGTCGCTCTTTCGCCGCATTTACTGCAGGTTGGATTGTACTGGCCTGGGTACATGAGGGCAAGCACCGCCGGATTTAGGAGAGAGCGTGTTTGTCGTCGGCGCCAGGTGACTTCCTGTGCCTTTGTTAAAGATTTGTGGGGGGGGGGGGGCGGATATGTGCGCCTTTCCAGCCTGAAATGATGGGTAATGTCACGAAAAGAAATTAACCCGTCCTTCGTGAAATTCGGGTCGGAGGGCGCGCTCACTGCCCGGTCGACGAAACCTCGGGCTTGCGCGTGAGCCGCCTCGTTCCCCGGATTAGACGAGTGGGCCGGGACCCAGATTAGTTCAATTTCCCTAACCGGAGTAGGGGTGCTTTGGAGGATGCGGAGGGAGGTAGACGTGATGCGACCCCTCGCGAAATTGCGAATGGCTGTTTTAGAATCACTGAATATAATATCGGCGGACGTGTTTGCAATAGCTAAGGCTATGGCCGCTTTCTCCGCCGTCTCGGAGGAGGTGGATGCGATTGATGCGGTCGCCAACGGAGAACCGTTCCCATTCACAGCGGCCAGTGCGAACGCTTGTATCTGGGTGTGCCGATATTCCGCCGCGTCCACGTATGCTGCATTGACGTGTCGGCCGTACTTGGCATGTAGGGCGCGAGCCCTCGCCATGCGTCAGCCTTCGTGGTGCGCGGGGTGCTTAATCTTGGGCAAGGGTTTAATGAATAGAGCTGTCCTAATGTGTGTAGGTAAGTGTGTTTTCGCGTCCTTCTCTGGAAGTTGTTCGCACATGTGCAGTCTGTACAGGATTGATCTTCCCGCGTTCGTGCGAGTGAGTCGTCCGAGCTGGGAGACAAGGTGTGCCTCGCACAGCTCCGAAAGTGTGTTGTGAACCCCAAGGGCCACTAACCTTTCCGTAGACTTGCTGTGCGGGAGCCCAAGGGCAGCCTTGTAGGCCTGTCGGATTAGGCTCTCGACCTTCATTCTTTCCGCGAATTGCAGTTTCAGGTACGGGAGAGAGTAGACAATTTTGCTCAGTACGAAAGCCTGGACTAATCGACAGAGATCTTTTTCTTTCATTCCTTTTCTTTTGTTGGCGATTCGTCTGATAAGTCGTACAGTCTGATTCACCGTGGCAGTGAGTCTGTTGATTGTTTCGGTGTTTTTGCGATTGTTGTGTATGTACATGCCCAGTATGCGCGTGGTTTGAGCCTCCCTGACCGGTCGGCCTCTCAAACATACGTTCAGGGCGATCGGAGGGGCCTGGTTTGCATTTCTTCCTCGCGGCTTGGCCCTGAAAACCAGCAGTTCTGATTTTGCGTGCGAGCATTCAAGGCCCGCTCCCGACGCGTAGGTTTCGATTATGTCGACTGCCTGCTGCAGCGTATCCTCTATTTGGCCGTCATTCCCCGTGGTTACCCACAGGGTGATGTCGTCCGCGTAGAAGGTGTGCTGCAGCCCCGGCAGGGCAGCGAGCTTGGGGGGAAGTGTAAGGAGTGCAAGATTAAATAGGTAAGGCGAGAGCACCTAGCCTTGTGGTGTGCCCCGGCTTCCCAGAGGAATGGGATCTGATTTAAGGCTACCTAGAGTGAGCTCTGCTGTCCGCTCTGATAGGAATCATCGGACATAATTAAATATCCGTTCACCAGGGTCCAATTGAGAAAGATTCGTGAGGATTGTCTCATGCGAGACGTTGTCGAAGGCTCTGCTCAGGTCTAGCCCGAGTACCGCCTTCGTCCCAGTTCCACATGGAGGGTCCAGCACATTCTTCTTAAGCTGTAGCATCACGTCCTGCGTGGACAAGTTTACCCGAAGGCCAATCATTGTTGGAGGAAGTAAGTCGCTGTCTTCCGCGTAATTTTGCAGTCGGTTAAGGATGACATGTTCTATTAGCTTTCCGATGCAAGACGTGAGGGAGATGGGGCGCAAATTTTCGATCGAGAGTTTCTTGCCTGGTTTCGGGATGAAGGTGACCCGCGCGTGCCTCCATTCCTGAGGGATCTCGCCTTCCCTCCAGTAGGTGTTGATTAGTTCCGTCAGGGCCGCGACAGACGTGTGGTCTAGGTTTCGGAGCGTTTTGTTTGACACCCCGTCAGGTCCCGCCGCGGTGGTGGTACGGAGCTGGCTGAGAGCAAACCAGACCTCGGCATCTGCTATGTCGGCGTCCAGGGTGTCGTTGGGGAGACCCTTATACGCGGGTAGAGGGTCTGTGTGGGATGTGCTCAGGTAGCGTGTTCGCAGTTCGGCAAGTAGCTCAGCGTCCGTACCCTGGTATTGGTGAATTAATTTCGTGAGTCGGTCTCACTGTGTGCATTTTGTCTGTGTGGGGTCGAGCAAGTGTCGGAGGAAGAACCATGTCTTTTTGTTTCCAAGCTGCCCGTTCATATTATCACAGATTTGGCCCCATTGTTTTTCCTGCAGCTCTACAGTGTACGTTTCGATATGGCGCTCGAGTTGCGCTATACGCTTGCGTAGATTTCTATTGTGTCTCTGTCTCTTCCAACGTTTCAGTAGGCTGGCATGCGCTTCCCACATGTGGAGGAGTTTGGAGTCAGTCGTCTGGTGCGGCTCCTCAGTCGGCGTCTCGACCGTGGTGGTCTTGACGTCCTCTTTAAGTGCAGCAATCCACTCCGTTAGGTTGTTTATCTGACTGGGGGCAGTTTGCTCTCGTAAGCGTCTGAACCTATCCCAATCGGTGATGCGTGTGCGCATGTGGTGCAGTTTGTGAAATGTTGTGTCAAATGTTGTAGCTATTATGTAATGATCGCTCCCTAGTGTGTTTTTGGTGTTGGAACAGCAGGCGTCGCTAATATTTTTGGTTAGTGTGAGATCGGGCGAGGTATCTGCACTAATGCTGTTGCCGACCCGCGTGATTTCTTGGGGATCGTTAAGAATTGTGAGGCCCAGGTTCTGTATAGACTGCCACAGCTTTGTACCCTTGGGGTTGTTCTTCCGATAACCTCAAGCCAAATGGTGGGCATTAAAGTCGCCCACCACAAGGAGCTGCGTTCCTGCGGCGAGTCGAGTTGCTTTACACAGTAGGTCGGGAATTCCTGACCCTCTGTTTTTCGGTGGACTGTATAGGTTGAGTATAAAAAGATTTGCCTCACCCTTTTTTCTGGGCACAATTTCAAGTAGCGTGTAGTGTTCGCTAGAACTGTCTATCGTGTGTTGTATAGCAGTAATGTTGCGTTGAACAAATGTCGCCGTGAATGGGATGGTCGCCGTCGTCCCTGCGTTCAAGGGGGGAGTAAACGCTTTCTAGCCCGGTAATTTCGCCGGACCGCTAGCTTCTTGAAGGGCTATTACGTCCGGTTGTTTCGGTAAGCTTTGGATGTGAAACAACAGGTTACTCCGTTTGTTGCGGAATCCCCTGCAGTTCCACTGCCATACCTCAATTTGCTGGCGAGGGGCCATTTTGAGACATGGGAGGAATAATTACGGGCACGGTCGCGGATGCCGGCATTACATTACGGCTTGCCTCCAGGGCCGCGAGACGCTGCACTACTTGCTGAAAAAAAAACAGCGATGTTTGAACCCAGCTCAGTTACTTCGCGCGTGAGAACGTTAACTTTTTCCTCGAGACCGCTAAATTTATTCTCGAGTGCGCTCAATTCTGCTCTTAGCTTGTCTGCTGACTTAGATTTGGTAGTGGGTTGCGGGTTGTCATCTTTAGACGCTTCTGCAGCGCGCTTCGATCCGGAACCCTCGTCGGAAGGAGCCGGTCTTTTCAGGTTAATGCGGCTGTCGGTCTCCATTGCATTACTGGTGGAGGGTATGGCGCTTAGCGTGGTGGATGAAGGCGCACGGGGTACTGGCGTAGGTTTTACGGGTGGTTGCAAAGATTGAAATAGACTTTTCATTTCTGCTATTTCCCGTTGCATTTGCGCAATGGTTGCGTCTCTGGTCTGTATTTTAGCTAAGAGCTCCTTCTCCCGAGCGGTGTAATTCTGGAAAGCCGTATCCGGCCAGCTCACCTGCTTTGAGCTGCTTCTGCTCCTGCTCCTGCTCGAACGCTGCCGTCGGTCCGTGCTTCCCTGCCTCGAACTGGCGTCCTGGCTAGATGACAGTGGTGGGAAGGAGGAAGACCTGTGGCGCGTTTTGCTTCCTCGATGGTGGCTCGACGAATGGCTACCGGCTTTGTCTCTTGAGCGCGGCGTGTGTTCGGACTGCTGGTCGACTTCATCGTTCAGGTTTTTGTGTTGTTGCTTGTGTTTGGGGCGGCGTTCTATAAAGCGATGTTTGCAGTTCTTGCTCCCGGTGTTGTGGGCCCCTTTGCACACAATGCACTTCGGCGTGCAGGTGTGAGCTTCCCCCTCGGCTGGCTGAAGGTGTTCTTCACCGCACCTGCGGCAAATTTGAGTCCTGGGCTTGTAGCAGACATCCGCCCGATGGCCGACTCTTCTGCAGTTGAAACAGGTTTCCACCTGCTCTCTGTACGGGTGTACGCGGAAAGGACTCTCCCAATAGTAGATGGTGTCTGGAGATTTCTTTCCGGCAAACGTCACCAGTATGGACATTGACTGGCCAAGGCGACGAGCATCCACCACCGGAATCCCTTGGTTGCGCTTCAGGAATCCTTGTCGCACCTCATCGGGAGTTCCGCCGTCATACGCATAATAAATGACGCCTCTCGTAGAGTCGTCCGGCGCTGACACGTACGATGTCACTTCGTACTCTTTCTCGCCCAACTTGAGCCGTCGCAGGTTACTGTAAACCGAAGCCCTGAGCTTATGCGGTGTGCTTATCGTGAAAGTGTTGTTAACTGTGTTAACACGAAGGCTGTCTTGTTCCAGCACCTCTTGAAGCGGTAGGTTAACCGCTATGCAGGTAGCTCTGAGAAGGTTGCGTGGCGCGACGGTGCGCAAGTCCATGCCTCTAGGCCTAACGACTACTTTATAGTCGTCTGCTGGTAGCCGTGGGAGCGGTGCCTTTCTACGTCGGGTAGGTGGTTTCCTCCGATTTTCGAGAGGAGAGGGTTTGGACTTGCCTTGGTTATGAGGAACGCACGCGTCCGTCAGGTCTTGGCTCGCTTGGCCGTCTTCCTTCGGGCCACGGCGCCGGTAGCGTTCTTGCAGGTTTAGTACAGTCTGCCATTCTCCTTCGGCAAGCTGCTCCGGAGTAACGTCTTCACCCTCTACGGTGTAGACCATGATGCAAGTATCTTTCGGTGACTCGCGAAAGCGAGCTCGGGTCCCGGCTGCTCGACACCGGCGTTTTGCCTAACGTTAGGCCAAACGCGGTTGACCAAGTGCTGGTCCTTAAAGTTCCGAAAAATGGATTGTCAGTGGTCGTACCAGGCGAAATCCGGTATCGGTTGGCATGGAACACCCTTCCGAATCTTTAACACTGTTCACAAGGCCAAAGTCACAGAAATGTGACAAAAACTGGTGGCGAGGCCAGAGCCTATACGGCGCACGTCCGCACAGCTCGGCGTCTCGAGAGGAAGTCCAGAAATTAAAGAAAAAAAAGGTGGAGAGAAAGACGCGCAACGCAACAGCCGTCGTCTACAACCTAAGCGGTGGCGGGTTCAATGACGGCCTACAACAGATGAAAACCATTGGCGGCAGTCTTGCCCCCTCAGCAAGCTGCAGTGATCTACATGTCCCAGCCAAATCATGGCAGGAGCAGCCACGCCCACTTACAGAGCCAGTAGCAGGCCCGTGCCTTTTCTTTTCCTTTTTCCTTCACTCGCAACAACAACCTCAAACACGCGGTGAGAGGGAATACATCTGAAACAATAAATGGTTTACAGGAAAGGAACAGTATCTGTTACACTCTGGACACCTGACCCCAGCCGTTAGGGAAGGGTGGAAGGTGGGACTTAATGTGGACAGATAGAAAGAGGTACCGTTGGGGGAGGGCTAAGGAGTAATTTCGACCACTTAGCGACCTTAACATACACTGACATGGCACAGCAGACAGATGCCGCCTATTTTCATCTGTAAGATTATACGCTTCAAGGGTGAACTTAGAAGACTTCGTAGGTAGCGCAGAATTCGTACGACCGGCTTTCAAGATATAATGCCCCGCCGCGACGATGTAGTGGTAGGATGCCAGACTACTATGTCGAAGCTAACCGAGGTCAATGCCGACCGCGGCGGCTGAGTTTCAATTGAGGCAAAACGAAGAGGCGTCCGTGGCTGTGCGATGTCAGCGCACGTTAAAAGATCCACCGGTGGTCGAAATTACTCCGTAGCACTCTACTATGGCTCCTCTTTCTCTCGTTCCACTTGCTCTCCCACTTTCCTCTTTTTCCTTATGGCGCGGTTCAGTTTTCCACAGAAAGAAGTGAGACAAATACTGCGCCTTTCCCTTCTTGTGATAATTGTTATTATAATGCGGTGTTAGCACAAAAGGTAATTGCAAAGAAGGAATAATACAAATTAACACTTCTGTCATATTTAAATACTACTCCCAGTAGATTTTGGCGGTAACTTACTAGGAGAAAGCAAAGTTTAGACCAAGCTAAAGTTGATCAAACCATATAATTAGATAGGCAGATTATTAAAAATTCTTTTCATCATAATTTACAGTGTTTTCGCTACGAAACCATGCCTGAGGACGCCGAAAGTATGCTCAGATACCAGTATATTCCTTCGCTTGCCACTGAAATAAACAACAAACTACACTATGTAAAACCTGCCATTAAGGAATAAAAATTATCTAGTTAAAAAAACCTTCCATCGAAATATTAATGTAGTAGTCTTCGCATTGAACACGCAACTCTGACACACAGTGTCGTCCCGTGAAAGAAAAAAAAAACGCAAAACTAAAGTGCACTACAGAATCTGCATTGGAGTAATGCGGAAGCACGGATGCTGCTGTTGGTTGCTTCTGGTTGCTTCTAGTAGCTTAATTCACTTCTTGTTCGACGATTTTAGTCCTCGGTGCTTTAAAATTGCACGCCAATCCCTACCTATGCCATTTTTGGGCTGTACTTCCGGCTGCGTGACGTTACATCCTCTACCTCACAATAATTCCCTTCGTGTTGGTTTTCCGCCAGGGGGCGCCGAGGAGTGAAGACGCTGCCACGTCGAGCTCTGTTGTTAATGGCCTTTTTCGGCGGCTTTTGGGTGCACCCAGCAACATCTCACTTCGGACCGATTTTCGGAAGTCCCGAGGATCAAGTGGAACCAACTCTCTAAAAGGTGGGACCACCAATTTGGTCTTTACGATACTTTGAAGTTCGGAGCAACAACGCCGCCAAGTTAAGCCTAGCGTCCGAGCCTGGCGTCCGGCCTAGCCGCCCTCGAGGGAAGACCCTCGGAGCGTGGACGGCATGGACTGGCAGAGCGAGGAAAATCAGAGCTACCAGCCGAACTCTGGCACTAGTAAGGACGGAAATATGGAGGCGGTTGAGGCCTTAGAAGAAAATTCATGGTTCCGCCGACAAGGAGGCAGATATGTGAAGGAATGCGACGCAGCGTCCCAAGCGAAGAAGGAGGCACCCGTGAAGGGGAGCGAAGGGACCGAGGCCGCCAAATCGCGGCAAAAAGCGATAGGAAGGTCACTCGCCGAGAGATCCGTAGGCACGGTCAGATCGAAAATACCGAAGGAGATGTTCCGCGTAGTGCTGCGACCGCACGGCGGCGCCGATCAGCTGACAAGGAAAGCGGGACCGAAGCTGCGCCAGGTCCTGGTTGCGGCTGCAGGCCTCAACCTGAACGGGGAAGACAGATTCATCGCCAACCCGAAGAATCAGTCCCTACTAATTATGACCCCGGAGCTCGGCAGGGCAAAGCGGTACGAGCAAATTACGACCATAAAAATCGGGCCAGTTGAGATAGACGCAACTGCTCACGCGGTCATGCCGGAGGGCGGCAAGGGCGTCATATACGACGTTCCGCTGGACGTCACGGAGGAGGAAATTCGGCAGGGACTCAGAGATAACCCTGGCTACATTGGAGCGAGGAGGCTCGGGAAAAAGTCTAAAACCGTGCTCATCATTTTCGAAGACCAAGAAGTCCCGCGAGAGGTGTGGTTCAACGGATTGCTATACCGGTGCAACCTCTACAAAAAGAAATTCGATGTGTGCTACGCATGCGGCAACCTAGGACATCGGTCGGACGTCTGCCCGGACCCCACCAGCTCTCGATGCCGAGGGTGCAGAATGCTTAATCCACCGGAGGGGCACGAACAAAATTGCGAGCCGCAATGCCTACTGTGCGGCGGCTGCCATCCCCTGGGGCATAACCGCTGCAGAAGCATGTACCGGACCCCGCACATTCTCAAAGTCCGACAAGCAGAGAAAGAAGCCACCCAGGCTCAAAACAAGCAGCAAGAGCCAACGAAAACCCGGGGCAGATCGAGAGGAAGAGGCGACGCCGCGGGCACAACGGGCCGTGCGAGAGACTCCAGCGCATCCGTCACCAGAGATGAGCCCAGATCCAAGAGCAAGAACAGGGGGCCGCCACAACCACCGCCACCCAAGGAAGACAAGAACCACTGGCCGAAGCCCGGGGAGACGCCGGCCGGACAAGCAAAGACGAATGAAGAAGTTAACGCAGGCGGTAAGTCGGTCAGCTTCGCTAGCGGGTTCTCCAAAGAAAAAAACTTGGAACTTTCGGAATTACAACAGACTCAATCCGAGCATAGCAAAGAAATCAGAATCATTAAAGAAGACATCAAAGAGAATAAAGAAACCCTCAAATCCCTAGTCGAGGTAATTAAAGAGTTAAAAGAGGCAAAAGCTACACCTGCACCGGCACCTCCGATGCTCAGGCCGCCCGTCATACGGGGCCCCGGTGGGGCAAGCGAGAGCAATTGTGGCAGGGACAGTGACGACTCAGATGAAATGAATATCGATCAGGCTAGACCTGCGAAACGTAAATCAGACGACACTAGTGTAATTGGACAAGCCAGAAAGCACGTGGCTTTTAGATAATTAGTCAAGGATGAAATCATAGACTTCGAATTGAACCTGAATAAGAAACTTGAGGCGAGATTTGGAGTGCTAGAAAAGATGCTTCAAGCCCTTTGCAACGCATCGGGTATACAATATCAAAATCATAATGGATCCCAAAACGTCTAAAATTTGGCAATGGAATTGCCGGTCGTTGTCAATGAAGCGATGGCTCTTGCAACAGTACGTAGCTAGCCAGAACACACAGCCTTTGGCAATGGCTCTGCAGGAAACGCGAGGTGTATGGAAGCTTTCGGGGTACAAAAGCTACGATAGCGGGAAGGGAAGTAAAACACAGGTCGTGACGTACGTCAAAAACAACGTCGCCGTCGTCCAGCACGAAGTAGGTAACAAGGAGACCGAAACGGTCTTTGTGGAAATCCTGACCGGTAAAAAGAACAGAGGCAGCATATTTCTACTCAATGTGTACAGCTCCCCGAAGTGCACGAAGGCGAGGTTTGGCCCGATATTTAAGAGAGCGATTAGCCTGGCAGGTAAGAACCCACTAATAATAGCCGGCGATTTTAATGCCAGACATCGAGAATGGGGTTACACGACCAGCAGCCCGAAGGGTCAAACGGTGTTGGAAGATATCACTGAGTCAAACCTCTACATCGCTAACGACATTAGATGCCCGACGAGGGTGGGCAACAGTGTGTCAGCGGACACAAACCCGAACTTGACTCTCTGCCATAGAACTGGCATAGTCAAGTGGACGAACAAGCATCAGGATCTAGGTAGCGACCACTACGTGCTAGAGGTAGAACTAAGTAGGAAAGTGAGCGTTAAGCGCGCTGTGTGTCGGACGGAAACCCAAGTGAATTGGGATAAATTCAGACAGATCAGAAAACGGGAAGAAATTGGAGATATAGAGTGCATTCAAAATTGGGCCGCCCAATTAATTACCCATGTCAACGAGGCCACCGAAGAAATTAAAGGCGAAGCTCTGCCTGAGGCGATCGATAGCAGGCTATTCGGCATGTTCAAAAAGAAAGAAGAGCTAACGAAGAAAGCAAAAGTGGAACCGCAATCTCAGGAGAGAGATAGCCAGACACAACGTCGAAATAGAAAAATACGCCCGGAAACTCGAGTCGCAACGTTGGGATAACAAATGCGACAACATGGAGGGCACCATGAATGGGGCCAAGACGTGGCAACTGCTCAGGTTCCTGATAGACCCGACTAAGTCCAAAACGGTCGCCAATATAGAACAGGTCAAGGCGAGGTATAACTTTAAGGGTACGGACAAACAGCTCATTGACAAGCTCAAGTCCATGTACGTAGCTCCCCCCGCCACAGCGCATTACAGAGATTACAACGGACCGGCGAACAGCGAGCTTGACGCGTCCATAACAGTGGCAGAAGTCAGAGCGGAGCTGCACGGCCTAAAAAGACGCTCGGCCCCCGCGCCGGACCTCGTTAATAACAAGATGCTCGCAAATCTGGACGACGAATCGATCAATGCCCTAACCAAATATTTAAATCAGGTGTGGGAGAGTGGTCAAGTAACCCAAGAAGAAGAGGGCTAAGATCACCCTAATCCACAAGCAGGGAAAACCACCGGGCTTGGAGAATCTCCGCCCAATATCACTAACATCCTGCGTAGGCAAACTACTTGAGAAAGTTATTCAGAGGAGGCTAACCAAATACACCGAAGAGAATGATGCGTGGCCGGCTGAATTGGTTGGATTCAGGCCCGGCCTTTGTACGCAAGATATCATGCTCAGACTACATAACGATGTTGTCAGAGACTTCAGGAAAAAAAATACGAAAGCTATTCTAGGCTTAGACCTTAAGAAAGCTTTTGACAACGTCAGTCACGACGCCATTCTCGACGGGCTCGCTGAGCTTAGAGTAGGCGAAAGAACCTACAACTATATTAGATCATTCCTGCGAGACAGGACGGCGATCATCAGCTTTCAAGGCTTATGTTCGGAGGAGTTCCCGCTGGGTAACAGAGGCACTCCGCAGGGGGCTGTGCTCTCACCTTTCCTTTTTAACATCGTAATGAGGAAGCTCCCCAGTAAGCTTGGCCATCTCGATGACTTAAAACTAAGCATCTACGCGGACGATGTGACCGTCTGGATGTGCGAAGGGAACGACTCGTACATCACATCCAGGCTCCAAGAGGCAGCAAATATAATCAGCTATCACGCAGAGGACGTAGGTCTATGCTGTTCGCCAGAAAAATCGGAGCTCCTGGTAATGACCAGCAGTAGTGGGAAGATAACTCCAGATATCAAAATTAAAGTCAACGGAAACGAAGTCCGGAAAGTAGATGAAATTAGAATATTAGGTATGATTATCAACCGCAGGGGTAGTAACAAAAGCCTGATGAAGAAATTAAAAGATCAGGCGGAGCTCGTAGTCCGAGTATTTAAGAAGACGTCCAACAGAAGGAGTGGTCTCACGGAGGCTAGTAGACTCAGACTCGTACAAGCTTTTGTCACGAGCAGAATGTGCTACGCGACTCCATTCCTAAATATCAACAAGACCGAAGAACACAAATTAAACACCATAATTAGGAGATGCACGAAGTGCGCTCTAGGACTCCCCATAACTACTTCTAACGACATTCTAGAGAAAATGGGGTTGCATAATGAGTGGAAAGAGCTAGCTGCGGCGGTCAGGCTGTCCCAGAGAGAGCGACTCGCAGGAACGGCGGCGGGTAGGCAAATCCTCGATTGGGTAAACCTACTAGCGCCCGGGGAAGGCGAAAGTGTCAGAGAAAGCATAGATCGAGAAATCAGAAAGCATCTATACGTCTCGCCCATACCGAAGAACATGCACCCCGTACACGACGAGGGGAGGAGAAAAAGCAGAGCTAAACACCTCGCTAACAAATTGGACAAACTCCCGCCGGGATCGGTCGCCTACACCGATGCAGCGATCGGGAAAGAAGGCGACATAACCTCGGTCGCCCTATTGGACACTGGGATCGCCATAGGAATAGAAAGAAATCGAGATCTACCGCCGGTAGAGGCGGAGGAGATTGCAATAGCCATTGCCATTGCACGACCAGGCGTGAAACACGTCATCAGCGATAGCAAAGCGGCGGTTAGAAATTTTAGCAAGGGTAGAGTCAGCAATCGTGCTGCAAAACTTCTGAACGAGTCGTCTCTCGCCGAAAGCGTGACCATAATCTGGACCCCAGCACACGCCGGTCTCGCCGGCAACGAGGCTGCCCACATGCTCGCCCGCTCCTCGCTACCTCGGGGTGCTGCGGACGCCTCCACAACATCTAAAACCAAAGAATGTATAGGTACCTTTAGGGATGTAACCGACAACTTGAAGAAAGACCGGAGGATATATCCGCCACCGGTTTGATCCCTGAGTAAAAAGGAATCGTACGACTGGAGAAGACTCCAAGCTCGAAATTTCTTTTCGCCCCTGTGGAGGAGTTGGACGGGTGCCAGAGGGCGGAAGAGGGACGGTGCAGAAACCGAAATTTGTAAATTTTGCGGCCACGTGGCAACATTAGATCATATAATATGGAGATGCGTTCGTGAACCAGGGCGCAACGCGATTAAAACTAGCGATGAATGGGAGACCACGCTAAGAAGCTCCGACGAAAAAACACAGCGATTCGCCGTCCGCCTGGCGGCCGAGGCTGAAGACCTCTTCTCCTAGACGAGGCCGGGTGTCCTCTGGCCGCGGTGTGACAGACTGCCTCCCCGGACGCCTGCGTGCGGACTCGTAGGTGGCTGCTGCACCATATTCGGCGGAAATAAATGTTCTTCCTCCTCCTCCTTCGTGTTTACCCCTTTTCGTTTTTGGTACTTTGAAATTGCGCGCCAATTCCTTCCTATGTCCTTTTTTTTCGGCTCTACTTCCGGTTGTGTGACGTCACATCCTTGACGTCATATCCACTACTGCACCCATTTCTCTCTTTCCACTTTCACTCCAACCACAATCCAACCCCTTCCTACTTTCCCTTACGGTGCGGTTCAGGTGTCCACAGAACAAATGTGGCATATACTGCGCCTTTTCTTTCCTGTGAACCAGTTATTTTAATTATTACCTATTTACCTTATTGGCCTAATTATTTGCTCTCCAGCAACATTACGTCAGCCTCTATTGATTGGCACCACTCATTAACCTCTACCACTTCTAAATTACCCGCATCTGCTGCGGACATGATTTTACGGACGCGGTCTGCGGACAGAAATCTGCGAACATAGCGAAGTAACGCTTTCGTGTTAATATACGAAGAATGGACAGAGGCTTCAAACTAAAAAACAATTTGATGACATGTAAAACAATCTCTAAAATATACATAATTGACGTTTTGCCTGCTTTTGAACCAAAAACGTACCATTCTGCCCCTGATTCTCACAGCAGCAAACGCAATTGATATTGCCTGAATAGTAATACTTAAATGAAACAATGCCTTAAAGAAGCTGTGATAGCATAACAATAATTATACAATTTCCCACAACGACACAACACACATAACGCGGGGCGCAGGACACCCTTAGTCGTTTATGCGGTAGAAAACACAAGACAACAATAGTAATATTCCTTTAAACTCATCAGTAGGCGTGTTATCGTTGCTGTCAATAAGATATCCAGAAAAAGGCGGTGGTGCTGATGAAATTTCAATCACATTTTGAGGCTGTATGCTTCACAGGTATAGCAATATTTGGCCAGCATGTTCACAGTTTTCCTGATTTGAAGCGATTTGTCAATAGAGTGGAAAGTAGAACAGGTAGTACCAATTCACAAATCCGGCGATCGATTATTTGCGTCGAATTGGCAACATATATTAATAATCACCAACTCTTGTAAAATATTAAAAATACACACGCTATCGGGTGTCATTAAAAAAATTTCCCTCTATCAAGTGCATACTATGTCCTTTTCAACATGCATTACGAAAAAGCTTATGGACAGTTACCCAACTGATGAATACACTCCTTTAGTTAACCTGTTTTCCTGACAATTCTGCACAAGTCAACAAAGTGTTCTTAGATTTTGCCAATACTTTCGTATGGTCCTTCACAGTTAACATAATTATAAATCACAGCCTCATCTTTCTCAGTACATTGTTCAATGCATATCATGACTATAGATTAAGATAACTGTAGCACTAAAGTTTACTGTGAGGAACCTAATTTAGCCGTAGATTATGTTGACGATATAAGTGGATGAAGTATTGATGTTCTGTCTTCTTCAGATTCAGTGCTGCGCGTGTACCAGAAAACCAGCGGCAGAGGGCACAAAACACGACGAACACCTCGAACACCATTTGTCAGAGCACAAGCTAGACGGAAGGGAGTGTTTATTATAGAGAAATGCATTGTATTGCCATGCCCTAGCTTGGTAGGGAGCTAATTCCTAGAGACAAACTCGCTTTGATACCGATGGGATTTATTGAGGCCTTAGGAAATATTGCGTGCTCATCTCCATACCAGCCATCGCCGAAGTTGTTGTGTATCATAGTCACCGCCTCTTTCTTATAACAGCTCCTGGAGGCGTGGTATATCGTGGTTGTCGCCACTTATCAAAGGCAGGAATACCATCAAACGGGCTGGATTTCTCTTTTGGAAGATGTGCAAGTATAGACAGGAATGTGTTAGCAGTTGACTCCAAGATTCAGGCCGCTTTTGATTGGAGCAACGCTTGCTGCTGGCCTAGTTGGTTATCCGTGATCTTTGACCAATCCACGAAAAACAAAGACAACGGCTTAGGAAAATGTGCCGACGATTAAGTTACTCCCTAATGCGAAACTTGAGCGCAGCTCATCAACTGTTTCATCTTTTTCGATAGATTGAGGAACAAATGTCGAGCAAGACATCTATGTACAATTACAGACAACTTTTTTTAAATTTCACACATATTCTTTCAAGAAACCCCCCACTACCAGTTTTTGACTATCATGAAGGAAGCTTTGTGGTCGAGAAATGAAGAGAGCAATGAAGTTATCGGAAGGCAGCGCATGAGCCCATAGGAAGTTGTGCGCCGAAGAGACAGCAGCGACTGACTGATGCCCCTGACGCCACTAGTGAGTCAACACAACGTGGCTCTGCGTTTCGGCTTGGTACGTACGCACCGTGATCCGCTGATAGCGAGTCGTCGCTTCGGTAACCGGATAACACCGTCGCCGCCACGCTGAAAAAGGGGTGGGAGGGCGGGGGGGGGGGGATTACACGCAGCGACAAACGGCGGCGTCAGGAGCGCGCACAGTAATCGGAGAACACGCGTGGTCGCCGCCATGGAGGAAGAGGGAAGGGGGCGGGGGGAAGAGCGCGCACTGCGGAGTTTGTTACGAGGGACAACGCCGACGGCAACGGCGACGTCAAATGGAGGTATCGGAGCCAAGGAGCTGCGCTGTAAAAAAAATTAATCACGTGGACTGAAACACTGTCGACGTGTTTTTTCTTCTTTCTAGGCCGTTGCTTTTTTCGCGCTGCTTCAACAAAATTCAAAACAAACTACTAAATTTTTTGGGCGGGTGGAAGTGAGTTCTCAAAAGGCCCTCACACGGCAGACTCCTCCTCGATCGTCGTGATCTCTGATTTTGGTGAATTCTCGTCCTCTAGCTAGAATGTGGTCTTTGATGTTTGCAACGAAACACGCGTGTCCTGACGCCTAAGGAGGCGAAATGTTTAGCTCTTAGGATATCCCACATTCACGATGCGAATGGCCTTTCCGCCTGAAACCTCGTTGATACGACTTTGATGAGCGTCGTACGAATCCACTCTTAATCTGTGAATTTGACAGCCGTGCGAGACGAGATACCGGGATGTGAGAGGAGTTTCAGTTGGATGAAGCTGAAGTTTAGGATAGTATCTTGCGGTGTTTCTTGTGGGATTCTGTTTTCTGAAGGGCTTGCGCTGAACCCTGAGTTTGGCTTCTCTGAATGGGGTTGTGAGATCTCAAATAAAGCCAGCACCCTTGTTTCTCGAATATTTACAAGCATGCACGGATTGTGTTTATGCTTTCCCGCGATATGCACACGCTCGCAGCGACGTAAAGATTCAGGCAGCATATGTACCTACATATACTGAAGATCTATACCATCTTTTTTTGCCGTACAGTTTTCCACTAGGATCCAGTAACTTTATAGCTTCCTTGTTTTTTTAGGTATCGGCTGTAGTCTGAAGGGGTCATTTTTGTGCGTCGTTCTCGTTTGAGTGATTTACTTCCTTTTTTTGCGCGCACACGTAGAAAGTGCACCTCAGTCTTCTATGTTCTTTCCAAAAGAGTTTCTAATCCCACCGTATTTCTTTGGCACTGCAGAAACTCCGAAGATGATCTTTAGTCTCCATGGGCGCAGACGAGCGTAGAACCACGGCCGCCCCAAGTGCGCCGACATTGAGCGGCCATGGTAGAACCAACGCGTTCGCATGAAAGGGGCTTTCTCTACTCTGGCTTCCATTCCAGCCGCAAGTCATCGCGCATACCCTGACCCACGGCCGCTCAATGGAGGCGCCCTTGGTGCGCTCCGTCGCGTCGCGCCTCAATGGCTGGGGAAGCGCGTATTGGGAGAAGTTACAGTTTCCGCCGTTATTCTCCGCGGGGGCGCCACCACTCCATGACGAGGCGCCGCCGGCACGGATGATCAGACGACACGGAAGGGGCGCGCTGGCTCTTTTGCCGCGTGTTTTCGTTTTGACTGCTCAGCATAACCGCGTGGTTCTGATAGTTATGCGTGCATGTCATCGGTTCCTGTGCCAATAGCATCCTAATCGTATGCACCACCATGCCAGGCAACTCCTGTGTGCCGCTGTGCACCACGATTGCAAGAAAAGATATGAAGATAGGTTACCATGCGTTCCCGTGCGATGGCTGAAAAACATATCTCGGGAGGGCTCGGACGGAAAAGGAAGCCGGTGGGAGACGGGTGGCAAGTCACTGGTATACTCAGTGCACTTTAAATATGACAATTACACAAAGAACATAAAACTAAAGATCCTGCTTCCTTCAGCCGTGCCCTCCGTGTTTCCGAACTACCCACAATAGAAGTTAGTTCCTCACGCTGACTCATGTTGATCCAAACAACCTTGAAAAAATGAAGGCGCGCAGGTCAATAGGTATAGTATTCCTACTTTTTATAGCTACACTTTATGTCCTCCTGGACAACCCCCAGTGTCATCCTGAAGCATGTGAGTTTCAAGATAGCTCCGCCACGATCACTTTATGACAATGATATCAAAATGATAGGCCTTGCATAACATCGCGTCACTGAAGCCATGGAGACATCAAGAGGAAGCATTCTATCTGTCACATGACGAGCGAGTCTCTTGGTTAGAGTTTTACTTTGCCATATCGAAGGCACTCAAGTCCAAGGAGGCACGTCGAAGCAAAGGCTAATAAAGCAAACGTACGAAGCAACAATCATGACAACCAGATCAACATTAGCGCTAATTAAGTATCTTCTTGATAATATCAAGTATCTTGCAACAATGTCTTCTGTGTGCATTACTTGTGCATTGCATTTAAGCGAGCTTATTTTCAGCTTCCGATACGTCCTAAAACAGGCCCTCAACAGCGATCCTGTAGTAACGCGTTTTAGGAGCCTAAGGCAATTCAATGGTGGGAGCGACAATGGCTGCACTTTTCACTTCGGAGAAAATACTGAAGGTACCACTAGCGAAAACAAACTATCGACGGTGATTATACACATTTTGCCATGCTTTATGCAGGTTGACAACTTGCAAGCATCAAAGTCTGCAAATACATCTATCAACCATTAGGCAGCTATAAAACTTGGCATTCGTGATTATGAAAGTCGTACCTTGCCAACTGCCATCACGTCTGCCGTGAGATAGTTTTAGAGTCAGCTTTTATTCGTACGTCTGTGGTGTGAACCAGCAGCTGACATAGAGTTAGCGCCGATTTCATTTTTGGCTGGTTACTTTGCACGTCTAGGGTGAAGAGAAAGTATAAATCTTATGTTACAAAATCTTATGAAACTAATTTATTTTGGCGGTTTTCAGTACCTCCCCTTATTTTCTTTATTTATATAGTACCAAAGTTTAAATACCTTCAAGTGCTTACTTTAGGGTGCCATTAATTTTATTTTATTAGTCCCCATCCTTTTATAACCGTTTCTACTCGTTTTCAGCTAGGCACCTTGTGATTTCTGCAAAACCCTGGACTAATAAAAATTCTTGATGATGGATGCCTACTGTATCTGGAAATCACCATGCTCCTTTGTTAGCAAGGTGATGAAGTGCCCGGAGGTAAGACGAAGCAGCAAGCTTGCAACATGTTGGTTTCATCCCTTCTTCCATATTTTGTACAATGTCGGGAGTTGATTTGCGAGAGAGAAGACCACAGTCACGCTAAGAACCTAACCAAAATTATCTAACCACTTCTGACCAACTGGACAGGCAACATCAATCTGACAGTGAAAAAATCACGCTTGCACATAAGCCTCTTTCGAGGAAAGTTCTTCGCTTGTAATAGGCTTGCGTGTCTTCTGTGCGTCACGCGGATTCATAATCAAACGAAAGAAAAATTGCTTGAGCCCGCGGACGTGTCGTTGAACTGGCTGTCTTGTGTTGTTTCTTTTGCAGCAGTTTGCGTTAGCTAGCGTGTTTAGGTGGTGATATCCGCTTGGATATTATTTCCATTGAAAACGGAGGGACAGGCTGAACAAGGATGTTGAATTTCACGTCCTGAATTATAAGTTTCTAAAATAAAATGTACGCTGAATAAATGGCGCCATACATTGTTCCGATTTCAAGATTGTGATATGTAATACGTTATTGCAGTAGTTGAAACGCAACTAAATGCGTGCCCGCTCATCGAAGTTGTTGCTGTGGCTGTAGGAAAAAGGAAAAGAAAATGCACGGGCGTTCTACTGGCGCTGTAGCTGAGCCACCTCCGCTGCCTCGTGCAGACAAAAGAGAAAATAGAGAAGAAGAAAAGGAAGAGGGAGAGAAAAACACGCACCGCAACAGCCGAGACGGTGGCGGGTGCAATGACGGCCTACAACGAATAAAAATTTCGTGGTGACCTACCTGTCCTAGCCCCATTAGGGGAGTACGGAGCGCACGACTGCCTCGACGATTCTCGTTGTAAACACAAGTCCATGACTGACTTGGCAAAGCCCTAGTGATGATGACACATCGTTATCACCTTATCAATAGCAAACTTGCAAGTGGCATCACCATAATGTGTGAAACGCCGTTCATAAATCCTAAGTTGAGCAAGCGCCGAACGCGCGGGCACCGAAACGAAAGCACAGCCACGGCTGCTGCGCACAACTCTCCGTCCGGACTCGTCACGGAGCAGTGGCGAAGAGAACTAGGAGCAATACAGCTCTTCCGGGCGACGCGACGGGCCGCACCCAAGTGTGCCTCCACTGAGCGACCGTACCCTGACTGTCTCACTGAGCTCCCCGGAGCTCCCCTGATGGAGTTGGGGCAGGTAGGTCACCCCCGCTCGCGGCGGGGGCTAGCCTGCCGCCGAATTTTTATCTGTTGTAGGCCGTCATTGCACCCGCCACTGCTTCGGTGGAGGACGACGGCTGTTGTTGCGGCGCTCGTCTTTCTTTCCCTCTTCCTTTTCTTTATTCTCTATTTTCTCTTCTCTCCGCACGAGGCAGCGGAGGTGGCTCAGCTACAGAGCCAGTAGCAGGCCCGTGCCTTTTCCTTCTTCCTACAGCCCCAACAACAACAACAGCTCACGCCGGATGATTCATGTCGAATATGGTCTACACTTGCTTCACTCTTCAGCTCTATTTTCTCTAATGCTGGTATCGTACTGGTCTCTGTGGGGACGCCGGCCTTACTCTCGACGGGAGCATTGTGGAGCGCTCAATACCAATAAAAAAAGATTGTGATCACATGTAGAAAAAGGAGAGCAACGGCCCAAATGTGAATGAATGCATATGGGGACTGGTACAGTTTTGGCTCTCTTTCTTTAGTCTGACATGGGTGTTAGACTTTTCAGATTGAAGGTCATTTGCGGCGTAAGAGAGTTCTTGTGCATTTTCTGCTCAACCTTTTTCATGACGTTAAATGTGGCAACCTCAGTTGCGCAGCTTGTTCTCTGCTTGCCGCGGCGGCTCCACTGGGAAAGAGAGTCATGGTAAGGATGAATTTAAAAAAAATAATCCTCGTGGCTGGACAGCCACCGTGGCTCATCTGCTAATGCTGAATACGAAGTACGCAACATGCGGAGCTGGTGGGCACAGATACCATTAATTTTACTCGTTAATATTTGCTTCTACCATCTCATCAACTAAGTTACGCCCATAAAGTGATTAGTTCACTAATCCTTAATAGGAAATAAGAATACAATTCCTTTAGAGGGTCCTTCGTTTGTCGCCTGATGGATTGATGTCCTTTTGAGAGTCATGAATGCTTTTCTCCTAATACAGTCCCGACACCGGCTTCACATACGCTTGCGAAAGGTAGCAGTAAGATTCTTGACGGTTTAGCTTCAATAAACCTACTGTGTAAGCAAAAGCTTCAATACTAATGATTACACGTGGTGAAACTCTTTATTTACAGAAGAAGCGGGTCAAACAGAGCAAGTAGATTTGGAAGACCCCAAGATAAAGAAGAAAGGAAGAAGAAGACTGGATGCAAGAAGACAAAAGGAAAGAAGACAGGAAGCAAGAAGATCCATCCAAGAGTACTTGCTCCTGGGCTATTTGGTTTCGGTTCATAGTTTATCTAACTAAATTTAACCAAATGACTAAACAAATTTAACTAAACTAATTTAACCAAATAAATTTAACTGCACCTAAAAACAGACAAGTACATTCGTCTTGTTGTGTCTACATGCATCTGTCTATTTTTGCGCCCTGAATTTTATTTAACAATGAAGAAGATTTCACCGGTGGAAAGAAGAAGACAAAAAAGAAGTAAACAGAAGTATGGAAGAAGACGGGGCGCATTTGCAGTTTTGTCCTGCGCCCTGGCAGGGTATCATCATATTGCAATTCATGAAAACTGCAGCAACGGAAGTGCCGGGTGCCGGGTCATGGTAAGGATGAATTTAAAAGGAATAATCCTCTTGGCTGGACAGCCACCGTGGCTCATCTGCTAATGCTGAATACGGAGTACGCAACATGCGGAGCTGGTGGGCACAGATACCATTAATTTTACTCGTTAATATTTGCTTCTACCATCTCATCAACTAAGTTACGCCCATAAAGTGATTAGTTCACTAATCCTTAATAGGAAATAAGAATACAATTCCTTTAGAGGGTCCTTCGTTCCTCGCCTGATGGACTGATGTCCTTTTGAGCGTCGTGAATGCTTTTCTCCCAATACAGTCCCGACACCGGCTTCACATACGCTTGCGAAAGGTAGCAGTACGATTCTTGACGGTTTAGCTTCAATAAACCTACTGTGTAAGCAAAAGCTTCACTACTAATGATTACACATGGTAAAACTCTTTATTTACAGAAGAAGCGGGTCAAACAGAGCAAGAAGATTTGGAAGACCCCAAGATAAAGAAGAAAGGAAGAAGAAGACTGGATGCAAGAAGACAAAAGGAAAGAAGACAGGAAGCAAGAAGATCCATCCAAGAGTACTTGCTCCTGGGCTAGTTGGTTTCGGTTCATAGTTTATCTAACTAAATTTAACCAAATAACTAAACAAATTTAACTAAACTAATTTAACCAAATAAATTTAACTGCACCTAAAAACAGACAAGTACATTCGTCTCGTTGTGTCTACATGCATCTGTCTATTTTTGCGCCGTGAATTTTATTTAACAATGAAGAAGATTTCACCGGTGGAAAGAAGAAGACAAAAAAGAAGTAAGCAGAAGTAGGGAAGAAGACGGGGCGCATTTGCAGTTTTGCCCTGCGCCCTGGCAGGGTATCATCATATTGCAATTCATGAAAACTGCAGCAACGGAAGTGCCGGGTGGCGTGACTAAAAAATACAAGACAACAAAATTTAAAGAGCGCACTTCCCATCGCTTCTGTGGCGCAATGCATTCACCCCACGTACGTGATTGTAAGACATGTGTTCGGTTCCTGTGGGTACAATGTTTACTTTTTTAAAATAAAATCCCAACATTCAAGTAAATTACGACCATATTTCTGGTGTATGATCCCCTTTAGGTTGCACGATACCATGTTTTTTTTGTTCTTAACAGCAGCAAAACCGGCCGCGAATGCAGCCATTATGTAACGGTATGACAACGATTACACTGCACAATTACCTTCCCCGTAATCAATTCCTGTCTTCAGTGAATGTATGTTACCTTTAGTTTGTGTTAAGAGACAGCTCTCTCAGCAACAATCGCCTTTTAACATGCTTTAAACGTTTTACGGATTTACGCCACGCCGATTTTTCAAGTTAAGTTATTCAATGTCGCAAAGATGGCTGCGACGGACGCCACCGATGTATTACGCTCTTTACAATAACTCATTTTAATCCATAAAACTATTTTATTAATAGCTCATTTCACTTTCCGTACTGCGCTTCATGTTCGATAAAAACGTAAGGATGCGTTTTATTTTTGAGTGACGCATCCGGCTCATCCGTTGCTGCAGTTCTCGGGGAACGGCAATACGCGGCAGTGTAATCTTTGCTTTAGATGGCTTTACATGGCCCGGATCAGGACGAATTTTTCTTTAACTACGAAGTTTCCGAGAAAGCTGTTTTGCTTTACATTGGAGCCGCATGGCTGCGCTTCGGTGGATGACAATGAGTAATTACTCCCTTATTATGGCGTAGGAAAGCTTTTGCTAGAATTTAAGTTGGTTTATAAGAAAGGAAAGGTGCGAGCGATACATCTATAGGTCACTTGAAGGTGAAACCTTCAAGATACACAACGGCTGCCCCAGGTGGAATAATGAATCTTTCGCTTCAATAAATAATACTTCGCTGTTCCACTGACTGCGCAGAATTTGTGGAGCATAGTGATCTGCACGTATTATGCAGCCGCATACATCCTCAACGCGAACACAAAGCTGTGTTTGTGCATCTTTTTGAGTGTTTTTGTTAGACGTCTGCTTTAATATTTCATCCACATCTTGGCCGGTAGCTCTGTAAGGATGTAAATTAACCAGTTTGGCATTTCTCACGCCTAGCAAGCATCAGAATTGTCACCGCTGCAAGTCACATTATTGAGTGAACACTGGACGCTGGCTGCAATCAGCGCGCACCGAGGAAACGAAAGAATGCAACTCATCGTGCACGAAGCAGCAGTAAACTTTTCCATTGTCACAAGCAGACACGAAAAACTACGTATTTGCATAAGGACGAGCGGGTAAGCCCACACGATTACTCATGGGTGCAGAAAGTACGTCTCTGTGCCTCTGAACACAAAATCAAGGCAGTCACAATTGCCAGAGAAACAAACTTGCGAATGCTTTGTTGCATCATACTCCACTAAGCTCTCGCTCTGTCACTCCCTTGTCTTTGTGTTGGTACATATTGTCACGCTCTTCCCGCGGTCCTTATTGAAGGAAGATGAGGTCACACCGTTCTACGAAGACATGGCATAATTTGTTCTGATCCGCTTCTTCGACGCCCCTGTTATCCGATGACATGATAGCAGCATGTGTCGTATCGCTGCCGTGACCGGACCCCGCTACGTTCCTGTACCAACACAGCTGTAACCGCCAACCTGAACATATCAGTGGACGGAACCGAGGTCACTGCGCTAGCTGATACCGGCTCCGATTATTCTGTACTCAGTGGGTCATTCGCGGCTACTCTGAAAAAGGTGACTGCACCGTGGACAGACCCAGCTTCCTCGTCCTCTTCTGCTTATTCCGCCAAACTTCATCTTTCTTCAGTAAGGACCGCGGAAAGTGTGTGACAATATTATATTCGATATGTTCGTTCTTTTCATGTAAAGGGCGTATAAATCAACGCATTGCCTGTTTTTTTTTTTTTTTTTTTCAGCTAGAGCAGACAAGATGACGCGACCTGCGACGCCTTTCAGAAAATTCTAATTTATGCTTTAGGGGTCCCTTCTCTATATAACCGGCCAGACAAGTCAAAGCGAAGCTTTTATGACTGACACATTTTCTAGCTCTAATGCAGGAAGGAAAGATATAAAATGCCTCTAAATTAATGTCAACCCCTCGGAGGAGCACAACCGAAATTAAAACGAAGGGCGAGTGCCTCCGGGTACGATAGAGTTTCATTGTTCATACAATGCGCCGCCTTTCTTTTTGCCTTTGATGAATGGATGTCATCTTCACTCACACAGTGCATTGTATGAAAAGTGTAAAACGTTGCAGATGCCCGAACAGTGTCTTTCAAATACGCAGGAGCGGCTCCGAAGTTAGTCTCACGAAAACGCAGCACGCAGCAATGTTTCCATGCAACAGCAAAAACATGAATTCGGGCTTAATTAGCTCCACTTTATAAGCAGATGACCCTCCTTTTTTTCCGCTAAGCGCGAATCATGGCGTCCAAAGAGGACCGTTGCTGGCTAAGTATTCAAATAATCCCCCAAACATGCTTTATGACTATCTGGAACAACTCAAATATATTTTATGAACACAGGACCAGGCTACCTGGACGAATATTAGAGGCCTTCGCACTGGAGCGGGTGCAGTCCGGGTGTTGAAGAGTCCTCAACAAATAGCAGCCCAAGAGTGCGCCGTTATAGATGTTGTTACGAACGTCTTGATTAGTATTTAGTGCTGGAAAATTCAGTGCGTAAAATATTTCATTGTTCAAAATGCAGAACATATAGATAAAAAAATTCCATTTTTATGCGAAGAAAGCATTACAGAGTCAAGCAAATTTACGCTGTGAAGAAAACAAAGCAGCTCTCATGTGGACTGTTGTGGCGAAAGTAGGTCGCAGTGGCATACAGTTTCTCATACAACTTATAATATTTTAGAAAAGTAAATGCGAGCTTGAATAGTACTCTATTGGCTTCAAAAACATTGCCCCTTGGTGGGGCGATGTTTTAATGCCATATCATACTAATGTTATCACAATTTATATCGAGCTTTCAGTGAATTCCCCTATTTGTTTCTGTTATAATTCATAAGAAAATAGGCCTCCCAGGTTCCGGCTAGCATTTCCTATCGCCTTAGTTTTTAAAGTGTAATTGATCGCACCCAAGAACAGCCTCTAAAATTCAGCAGACGAATCTGACATCTGACGCACCGGACAAGTTGTACGATAGAACTTTTGAGATCGCCGCCTTACACAGACAGTGAAAGAATCATAGAATGATGGACTGAATTCCACCCATTATGGATTGTGAGGCATACTTGTTAACCATTCGACTACATATCTGTGAGGCATACTTGCTAAGGATTAAACTACATATCTTACTATCTTTACCACATCGGTGCAGCGTTATGCCCAAGAGGCCTCAGCATTGCTCCCGTATACCACTCAAATGTTGTCAACATCATTGTTTACTGTAAGAACCCGAAGTTCTTGTAATGAGGTTTTTGCCAATAGCTGAGGTAATGTGTAAAACTTTTAACACAGCACTTTAAATAGAAAACTGTGCTACATAATAGTCGGAGTATCTGCGTACCTGATTTGTAATCATATATGATATGTAGCCCCTGGCAGACGCTTAATTCTAAGCCCTTCAATCAATAATCAGAATGTGCCTTCGAGTTTCGTCATTTGCAGTAGCGGTGTCACACGAAGAAAGCACTTGCGACTAGCGACGCCTCGCTAGATGCTGTGAATACTTTGAAACCACCACAGAGGCTGGTAAACTCACGTTAACGGAAGAAACTGAAACAAATTCGTTTTTGCGAACATAATTCTAACTTCAATATATGCTGAAATACCTCATATGTGTTTACGCGCTGGCTGAAATGGAAAACGCTCCTCCAATGTAATTAAGTTTTGTTGTGCTGCACTGAGGGTATATGCGCTTAAATGGACAGTGAAAACGGTTTTAAAAGCGGACATGAACCCGTTGTGATGAACTTCCCACTTCCAACTAAATTCGCCGTTTGGCCCCAACATTGTTCTCGACCGTAAGCACAGTTTCCGTGTATATAAGTGTGTTCGCGTAATGCTGGGCAAAAGAACAAGCACTCATTAGTTTGCTTCATTGCCCTTCCGAACGAATCGTGCTGAATGCTGGCCAATTGCGCTCTAAAAGGCCCGGGCGGCATGCGATCTGTTGCAGCGCTTTTAGCGATTCTTGCTTGGCATTGAATTTATTCCAGTTCAGTAGGCCATGTTGAAGGAGCTAGCTCTTTCACCAAACGGCTCCCTAGGTCATGCCAGCGGCATGATCGCAGAAGTACAACAGCATCCCTTGACAGAGGAGGAGGAGGAAAAAACTATTAAAATAGCGAGTTTGGACCCTTCAAGGGCCCAGGGCCACCACACGGCCCTCATATCACGCGCATGTGTCCAGGTCACGTAGGGCCATGGCACTGGCACCCTGGTCCACACAGCGAAGTTGTATGTCCAGGTCCTGCGACGTAAGGAGGGCTTCCCATTCCTCCCATGATCCGATGGCGGGCTGTCACTGCGGGGGTGGATCGGCAGGGCAGCCGAAAAGAATGTGGTCCAAGGTGGCGTGCAGCCCTTGACGGAATAATTATTAGATCGGTCAAAAGGTATCGTGTCCCAAGCGATAACTTGTTTTACTGAAATCATTTAAGCTCCCTTATGAATATTTGTGCGCCTTGCATGAATATTATTTTGTGGCACAAATCGCGCTTTGTTACTTTCCATACCACGGGACTCATCCACGTGTCATTGCTATAAGGTCCGTTCGATTCGCCTTGCACGACGTGCACCAGTTCACGTCAGTTCAGAAAAAGTTCCGCGTTCATGCAGTGCCAGTTCAGCAGTGCAGACGTAGCGCGACACTAGCGACGATCGGAAACGAACGTCGAAGTGCAGAAGGCGTGCAAGCCTTCTGCTTTGCTGCCCTTGGCGCGCTTGGGTGTCGGGACAGTCGGGTCGTTGCGCGGTGCGGTAGTTCGTTGTGTGTGTATATTCCCGTTTGCTGTGAAAAAAAAAAAAATTGAACTGCGGTTTATTGCCTACTGTTATGCAAGCGGCTATGGAGCTGGTGGACTCCGATAGCGAAGAAGAGGAGTTCGACGACTTAGTTGCGATGATTGCAATGAAGCTAGTGAGGCTGGACAGGAACCGTGTGCCGCGTTACTGTGAGGACGTTGTGAGCCGATATTTTGACTTCGAGTTCAAGCGTCTTTTCCGTCTCTCACGGAGCACGTTTGACGCTCTTGTGGGTTCTTTTAGACAGTCGTCGTTTTTCCCGCACCCCATTGGAGGCCGTCCACAAATTAGTCCAGAAAAAACGTGTCTCGCCGTTCTCAGTTACCTCGGCACACAATGCAGTATGTATTCATTAGCCGACCGGTTTGATATTTCAGTGTCGTCCGTACATGCTTGCATCGAAAGAGTGCTGGAATTTTTAAACAGCATCAGCTCATCGGTGATCGCTTGGCCGAACAGGCAACAGCAAGAGCGCAGCAAGACTGGCTTCTTGGCGAAAGCTGGCGGCAAGGGACCACGTAACACGATCGGCTGCGTGGACGGCTGCCACATAAAAATCAACAAACCTGAGCAGTCACCGCAGTCGTATTACAATAGGAAAAAGTACCCGTCAGTGATTCTTCAAGGCATATGTGATGACCGAAACAAGTTGATTGATGTCTTCATCGGTATCCCGGACTCTGCACACGATGCCAGGGTATTTCGGGAGAGCCCATTTTTCGAAGAGGCTGCCGACAAATGCTCCGATAAATACCTTCTTGGGGACTCTGCGTATCCGCTGTTGCCATGCCTGATGACCCCATATCGCGACAACGGGATCAGCTTTCTAGCATGGAAAAAAAGGTTCAATAGGTACCACTCGCAACAGCGTGTTGCCATCGAGAACACGTTTGGCTTGCTAAAGCAACGTTTCAGAAGGTTGTATCTAGTCGACGCGGGAAGCATTAAGCAATGCTGCCTAATAATAATGGCCGCATGCGTACTTCGCAACATGTGCAACGACGAGCGAGATTTTTTCGATGAACTGGGCCAGCTGCCTGAGCTGGAAGAAGTGCAGAACGATGAGGACAGTGATCTAGATTTTGACTGCAGCACTGCCAAACAGTGCGAAAGGGTGCGCAAGGCCATCGCCCAAAATCAGTGCTGAATGTGTGCTAGTTTGATCTTTTATGTGTGCTGTTTCAGTGTGGTGACACAGTTTGCGATTGTTTGTTTGATATACATGGATTCAAGGTTTAATAAATAGTGCATGATGTGATTGTGCTGTAATACTGATGGAAAGTCGTAGAAAGGCATTTTCAGGGCTCAACTTAGAGGTTTATTTGCACCCTGCGCCTCTACAGCCATCACAAGTCGCTCAAGTAGAGTCATTTTTCTCTCGAAGCGCTCAGCCCGCTCTCGTTTACATTCCTGGAACGTGTTGAGCAGTTCTTCCAATGAAGTTCCATCCTTGCGTTTCTTTTTTGTACGCTGAAGCTCGGGTGTCCTTGACGGCCCTGGCTGTTTGTGGTCAGGTGCTGCTTCAGCTGCTGGGCTGGGCTCGGATTGCAATTCGGCATCGTACTGCTGCCCACTGCTGTTTTGTGTGTCAGTAGACGTACTGTAGGAATGAAAGGTTAAATTACATGAATTACCGAAGCGCAGAATTAAAATACAGACCCTGAATTTCCCTGTTCAACGACTCTGCCAGGTACCAAAAGATACGTCGGGCTTATGTGGTGCTCCTTCTCAAGCACAGCACTGAGCTCCCTAGAAAAGGAAAATCAACTTGTAAAGAAATGCTGTACAAATAGGTTTGGTGCACTTACTCTTCATGCTCCCATGACACACGAGAATGGCCAGATGCAGAGTTTTTGTTCTTGGCCCATTTGTATGACCGCTCCAGACTCTTCCATTTATTTTCAATCTGAAGCGCCGTCATTGCTTCTCCGAATTCTGCAATAATGGCATCCGCTATTGCCTGCCAGAGGGATTTTATTGTGCTAAACGAAACGTGAAAAACCAAGGGGAAAAGAAAGTGTACGGGATGAGCTGAGGTCTTGCAAGGACTTTATCTGAACTTTGCACTCTGTAAACTTTTCCTTATGTTTCATTTCATTTGCAAGTAATGATACTCTACTATACCTAGTCGCATAGAAATACATTCTTACAGGAAAATAAATGATGCATGAAAATTTCTGCTTTGGTGCCAAATAATTCCTGCCATTTGCAAGTTTTGTACAAGCACGCAGTTTATTTCTATTATAAAGAAGTAGGGTCACTGACCAAGTCCTTGTGAACAAGGAAGCCGTAGGGCTTCCGAAACGTCATGTTTTATTAAATGTATTAGATTTTGACTTGGTCAGTGACCCTACTTCTTCATTATGTCACCACCTGACCAGACGATGTTTCGTCAAACTCTAGACTACAGTTTAATTCTAGCGCATCTGACACCATGCTTATATCAACCTTTTTGGCTTTGTTCCCTGTTTGCTGACAATACAATAAAATAGACCTTACCGAAATCCACCCTTCTTCCCGAGAAGGTCTTTTAACTCCTTATATTTTGAAATTAAAAAACGAGTCTTTCGTGGCGGCCATAGCTCCGGTCCAAGGATGTTTCCCTGATGCTCTGGTTCGGAGTCTTGATCTTGACGCTGCGCAGTTCGGTCTTCGCTGGCATCGTCCCTGAAGACTACGCTTACAGCACTTCCATCTGTAAAAAGGTGAAAATGGCGAACCTGTAAACATCGTGGTGTGCTTGCAGTCACTGCAAAAGTACAAGTCGAGCAGTTCGCATTGCGTTTTCTTTGTTTGGTTCGAGTATGCTTGCTCGAGACAGCACAAGGATAGCACGAAATCGGACGGCAGCCAATATTCTGTTTCCTACTTACTAATTTTTTAGTCTCTCGAGCCGGCAAAAACAGCGAGCAGACTCGCACATAGGCAGAGAAAGTATGACAGGAACTCCATGCCTAGGTGAAATCAGAAAAAAAAAAATGCATCCCAGCTTCAGTGCATGTGCATTTCGCGGCAGCTAGCGCGAAACGTACGTGTTCTTGTGCTGAACACGCGTGAAAAGTTCACATACCAAGCTACACAAGTTACGCGGTTTTTACAACAACGTGCATCATGTCGCATGCACGTGTTTGCTTTTTAGTCAACATACCTGGTGTCGAGTACGCGTAGCCGTCCCCTTGGCGAACTCGAGTACCGCTTTCGTCGGTGATTGGAGTAATGCGAGTCTCCTCGCCGTCAATCAGAACCAGTAAGCCGTCGTCTGCGTCCATTGCGGTTGCTCGCACGGCTATGGCACGGCCTGCACTACTTCGGCACTGAGCTCTGAGGAAGTGCACAGTTTTCGTGAACTTTTTCTGAACTAGACCTGCACGACGTCGGCACTTTTTTGAAACGAATGGTGACGTGCAGAGGGCGCCATGTTGCATTGCTGAAACAAATGGCAAAGTGCAGCACCGCGAGAACCAGTTCAGGTAGTGCAGGCGAATCGAACGGACCTATAGCTTCCTTGTAACACAGCTTTGGTGAGAGTACTACACGACCATGCGGAAATAATTTTTAAGGCGATAGACTTTAATAGGGAGTTTTAGAATAGGGGAACCCAAGGATTGGGGCCCCCAAGAAAATACCGTGCCGTGGCGTAACGTTCGAGCCGACCGGAGAGTTTTAGAATAGGGGTTTGCCGACGCAGCGGAGCGGGGCTTGCGTTCGTCGATCGCAGCGCCCTGACGGTAAACCGTGAAAACATTTAAATCTATAAAAGCCAAAACAACGCTATCTTATTAAACAGAAAATGCTGTCATTGTACAAAAATATCCTAAAAGTACTAGTTATATAATCTGTTTTCTTCAGACAAGACGAAATCGACCAATCTTAATCAATCCAGGCTGAGCCGGGAAACCTCATTTGAACCTTCCGCGCTTTCCGACGCCTGGTCCCCATGGCAACCACACGATGCGAACTCGCTAAGCCTAGCAGCTCGGTAAATCCGGAAGCAATCAGGCAATATGGGGCGTTTTATCGCTTAAATTTGGTGGTGCGGGCATCATGAGACATAGCACAAGCTTCGTTGGCCTTTCGTTTGCCGTGAACGCGTGACACCATGCAGCGGTAACGACGAATGTGTGCCGAGGCGAGCGGCGCCCGCTTGACCGGACGCCGCCATATTGCCCGACCCTATCCGGCAATAGGGTCCACGCTATTTCGCCGAGATAGGGTCGCCGTCGTCCGCTGACCCAAAAACCCAAGGCCCGCTTGGGTTCTGCGCATGCGCACTCGCGCCCCGCTATTACCCTATCCCCCTAACCGATAGGGTCCCCCTATTCTAAAACTCCCTAATGGCTCATGATGTAGACAAAGTGTGTCCCGCTTTTGGGGCGATCTGATTGGCCGAGACAGGATGCGTCCCTGCCATCTGCAATGCCACATTTGAACGCGCGCCAAGGAGCGCCACGCGACAGGTGGTGGTAACAACTTTTATTGCCACGAAATGAAAGGAATTATTTCGGGCTGGGGCGAGTCTAGGGTGGCCTCCAGTCGGGAGCGACCTCTTGAGCTCGCGTGACGAGGGCCAGTTGCGTAGTTTTTCTTGGGCTGGCCAACAGCTTGTCCCATTCCTTCGCTGAGGGAGCTGGCAAGAGTGTCTTTGGAGGGGGATTGCTGCGCATTCCCACAGTATATAGTCTTGAGTGGCCTGCGTCCCGTCACCGCAGTGCCGGCATGCAGGGCTGAATTCTCCATTTGTAATTAACGATAGTCGGTAGGGGCTAAGAATGGCCTTTGTTTGTAGGCGTCTGAGTGTCGTCGCTTGCGCCCGGTCGAGGTCGGGGTGAGGGGCGGGGTACGTGCATCTTAGCTCGCGATACGGCTACGCGCCATTTCGTTGACAAAGTTAGCGACAAAATTACACTAGGGACAAGAGGAACACCGCTAGGCGCCGTACTTTCACCTTTTTTCTTCAACATCGTTATGAGCGGCCTCCCGCGTCTGTTAGATGATATCCCACACATACATCATTCCATATACGCCGACGACATCACCATATCGACCAATCCTGGCTCCGATGGAGATATTACAGAGTCATTACAACGAGCTATCGACACGATACCGTCCTATGTGCAGGAAAACGGCCTTACCTGTTCACCGGCTAAATCAGATCTATTAGTTATAAGGAACAAACAAGCTTCACAGGTAAAACCAGATTCTCGAGAACCTATCCAGTTACACATTGACAACCATCCGATACCCCCGGTAGCCACGATCAGAGTTCTCGGAATGTTGATTCAGAATAATACGCAGAACACAGAAGCTATACGCCGGCTACGCGTCACGGCGCACCAGATAGGTGGGCTGGTGAGACGCATTGCCACACGTCGCAGGGGTATGAGAGAAACCGACCTGTGCAGGATCATCCAAGCCTTTATGATAAGCAGAATCATGTACTTTAACAGGAGCTGTTGGCGGGCTAGTTGGTGAATGTCTACTGTCGTCATGGTGAAATGCGTAGAGGTAGAGAGTGTGCAGAATACTCAGATCAGAATTATGGAGGCAGGTTCGCCTATGGCACGATTGGTTAAGGGTAGTGTGTTTCACGCAGTTTCATAAAGGGATGGCTGAGCATATGCTTCGCATTCATCTGAGAAAGGCTGCTCAGAACACGGAAGTTGTTTGGAGTATTACCATTAGAAGCTTACTGAAGCAGACGGAAAGAAGGAAAGGCAGTCGAGTAAAGGCAAGCGTGACAGTGCTGGGAGACGTCCAAGTACCAGAGAGTGTTGTACGTGTTCTTGAGAAAGGCCCCAAGTACAGCGAAGAACCCACCTTGCTAGGGCACGAGTTGCTGGCTATCAACAGGAACATCGCCAAGAAAGCTGACAACGAAAACAAAGAGAGATGCATTTTGGACGGGGTGGACAGCTTATCGAGGACCGCGTGCAAGGCAAGGGCAACAACGACGACGCAAGAATCGGGAAAGGTGCTGAACTTTTTTAGAAATAATAATGTGCGGCTGATGCAGGCTGATAAAGATGGAGTGTTTGTAATTGTCTCGGAAGGTATGTTCAGTGACAAGGCCGGACAGGCAATAAGGAAGAACTTTAAACAAGTTAGTAGGGGAGTAATTAGAGTAAAGAGCAAGGCTCAAAAGATGTGCAATGAATTAGGTCTAGATCGGTTAGCCAAAGAGATTAATAAATGCAAAGGGAACTCGCTGCAAGTATTTTTCTCAGCAAAGACGCATAAAGTAGATGTACCGTTTAGGACAATTGTAAGCGAAACAGGTACTTGGCAAAAACAGGTAAGCTTGTATCTGAAAAAGCACTTACAAAAGCTTCGAGTAAGCGATCCGTTCGCTACCAAGAATTCGAAGGAAGTTACAGCGTACCTGGAACAAAATAGAAACTTTGGATACATGTTCTCTGTTGATGTGGAGGACCTTTTTTATTCGGTTCCTCACGACGAGCTTCTATTGTCTGTTAAAACCTGTATAGAAGAAAATGGAGAAGTGTCCTTTCAGAACTCTGTGGGTATGAATGCAGACAATTTTATTACTGTTCTTGAATTCTACCTTAACAGCACTTTTATAGAATATGACAACATGTTTTACTTACAAAGGCAAGGTATTTGCATTGGATCTTGCGTGGCGCCTGTTTTGTGTAATATTTTCTTATCCTATATTGACCGCTCCCTGACGACTGCATTAGAAGGCATGAAAGTTTTAAAAGTGTACAGATATGTAGACGACTTTTTAATTCTCTTAAAGCAGGATGATGGGGATTTTACTGAATTGACGACTAAAATTTTAGAACAGTTTAAAATACTGGGTAAGGGCTTGACTTTCACGCATGAAGCCCCCAAAGCAAACACCTTACAGTTTTTGGACTTGCAACTGTCCCTGTCCAATAATAACCTCTGTTGGATGTACCACCCCAGGGTAGCGAAGGATCTTCTACCATTTGAATCGGCACACTCCAAGACGGTCAAAAGAGGCATTGCTACCCATTGTCTTGAGTCCGCACTCATGAAGTCATGTGTGCACAAAATGAGTGAAAGCTTCGAAAACCAAATGTCTCGATTGGAAGCGGCGGGCTACCCCTGTGCGATCCGGACGGCAGTAAGCGAAACCCTGCTTCAGAAGCTGAAGGGAAAAGCGCGCAGAAGGGCTCCAAACAATGGTACAAGACCGGTCGTGGTACCTTATATGCATAAGGTCGCGCACAACCTGAAGAAAGTGGCCGGCAGGTACTCAGTACCCATGGTGTTCTCGGCACCAAAGAAGCTAGGCCAGCTGTGCTCACGCACAGTAAAGCAGAAAGGAAGGAAAGGTGGCTGTACCATAAAACATAAGAAGCCCTTTGTCAAATGCGCGACAGGTGTAGTTTACACCATACCACTGACTTGTGGAAAGGCCTACATAGGCCAGACTGGGCGCTGCATAAATGAGCGTGCAGGGGAGCATGAACGGTCATTAGGCGATAAACATATTAGCACAAATTTGTCTGAGCATTGCGGAACCTGCAAATGTCAGCCAAGGCTTCATGAGATAAAGATTCTTGGCAGGGGCAGTAGTGCCAATGCACGTGAGATTTTGGAAGCGTTTTTTATAAAGAACGATAGTAACTGCGTTAGTGACGCGTCAGTCGTCCTGTACAGAAATGAAGTAGCCTTTTTGAAAACGGCATTTAGAGTATGAAAATTAGGCACGTGTGACTTGACCGCTTGGACTGCACGCTTGAGTTGTTTTTAAATCGCGAGACCCAGGGTCAACTGATTTTTACTTGCCTTGACGACCTGTCCTAGGTGATAAAGTAATGTTTTATTTTACATTGTCTAAAGTTTTAGGTTTTGACTGCTTTGCTTCGCATAGATGACACGGCCTTTGCCACGAGAGATTGACTGTTATTGATACAGGTTGTTCGTTAACTTTTGCCCTGTTCGTTCTTGTTGTTAAGTTTTGTTTGTTTGTTTGTTTGTTTTTACTTCTTTTGCTTTGCATACTTGACTCTGCTTTTGCTACGAGCGATTGACTGCCTTTGCTTCACATACTTGACTTTGTTTTCTTTGACTGCTTTTTGCTTCGAGTACTTGAGACTGACTGCGTTTGCTAAGGTTCTTATCAGTTATTTTTAGTTAACCTTGTTTTAAGGTGTTTGTCATACGTGCTGAGCCATGTCATCCATGAATTCTGATAGCGGAGGGGTGGAAAACGATTGAGCTATGAACGCTTGAGTTGCCGAGAGTATAAATTTGTTCCCTTTTTCCGTCAATAAAGAGTTGGTAGTTTGCGCTCGTCCCGTGATACGTGTTCCTCTTACTTTTGTGTCGTGTTTGTTGCGCATTTCACCATGACGACAGTAGAATCATGTACGCTTGACCGTACTATCATCTGCGTCGTAGGGACGAACATGCACTTAATTGCATAATTAGAACAGCATACAAAGCGGCCCATAGCTTACCAGTATACGCTAACTCAGATCGACTACTGCAGTTAGGAATTTTTAACACGCTATCTGAACTAATTGAAGCACATAAGACAGCACAAGTGGCCACGCGACAGGAGCGATAGTGTGCCGTCCAAACACACTTGCGGGAAAAAGTGTGATAGCTACTGTGCCTTTCCTTTTCTTTCCGAAAGGAACATGTAAGTCACCGTCACTTGCGGCGGGGGATAGCCTGCCACTGAATTTTTATCTGTTGTAGGCCGTCATTCCACCCGCCATCAACCGCCTTCCCTTACGGCGCGGTTCGGGTGTCCACAGAGCAAGTGTGACAGTTACTGCGCCTTTCCCTTCCTGTGAACCAATTTAACTTAAGTTAGCGACAAAATTACACTAGGGACAAGAGGAACACCGCTAGGCGCCGTACTTTCACCTTTTTTCTTCAACATCGTTATGAGCGGCATCCCGCGTCTGTTAGATGATATCCCACATATACATCATTCCATATACGCCGACGACATCACCATATGGACCAATTCTGGCTCCGATGGAGATATTACAGAGTCATTACAATGAGCTATCGACACGATACAGTCCTATGTGCAGGAAAAACGCCCTTACCTGTTCACCGGCTAAATCAGAACTATTAGTTATAAGGAACAAACAAGCTTCACAGGTAAAACCAGATTCTCGAGAACCTATCCAGTTACACATTGACAACCATCCGATACCCCCGGTAGCCACGATCAGAGTTCTAGGAATGTTGATTCAGAATAATACGCAGAACACAGAAGCTATACGCCGGCTACGCGTCATGGCGCACCAGATAGGTGGGCTGGTGAGACGCATTGCCACACGTCGCAGGGGTATGAGAGAAGCCGACCTGTGCAGGATCATTCAAGTCTTTATGATAAGCAGGATCATGTACGCTTGCCCGTGCTATCATCTGCGTCGTAGGGACGAACATGCACTTAATTGCATAATTAGAACAGCATACAAAGCGGCCCTTAGCTTACCAGTATACGCTAACTCAGATCGACTACTGCAGTTAGGAATTTTTAACACGCTATCTGAACTAATTGAAGCACATAAGACAGCACAAGTGGCCACGCGATAGGAGCGATAGTGTGCCGTCCAAACACACTTGCGGGAAAAGTGTGATAGCTACTGTGCCTTTCCTTTTCTTTCCGAAAGGAACATGTAAGTCACCGTCACTTGCGGCGGGGGATAGCCTGCCACTGAATGTTTATCTGTTGTAGGCCGTCATTCCACCCGCCATCACTTCGGTGTTGGTAGACGACGGCTGTTGTTGCGGCGCGCGTCTTTCTCTCACTCTCCTTTTTTCTTTCTCTTCTAGTTTCTCTTCAGTCCGCACGAGGCAGTGGAGGTGGCTCAGCTACAGAGCCAGTAGCAGGCCCATGCATTTATGTTCTTTCTTGCTACAGCCACAACAACAAGGCGAAAATCTTTTTCAGCTCCGCCGGGATGGTGCAGTGGTAAGACGCCCGACTACTTTGCGGAAGCACCCAGATTAGAACCCGACCTCGGCGGCTGTGTTTCGATGGAGGCGAAACAAAGATTCGTCCGTGCGCTGTGCGATGTCAGCGCACGTAAAGATCCCCAGGTGGTCAAACTTAATCCATAGCCCTCCACTACAGCTCCTCTTTCTCTTTCAAATTTCACTCCAACCTTCCTCCCTTCCCTTACGGCGCGGTTGAGGTGTCCACAGAAAACAAGTGAGAGAGTTATCGCGC
This sequence comes from Amblyomma maculatum, assembly GCF_055883805.1. Lineage (NCBI taxonomy): Eukaryota > Metazoa > Arthropoda > Arachnida > Ixodida > Ixodidae > Amblyomma > Amblyomma maculatum. Next base: position 104,855,095 of record NC_139352.1, read on the forward strand.
CTTTCTCTTCCTATAAATCAAGCAATCAGGCAAAAACCTTTATTGGCTCATTCTTTTGTGAACAAAGTGTGTCCCGCTTTTGCGGCGGAGCTGTCGCGTAGCGTTCCTTGGCGCGCGTTCAAGTGTGGGATCGCAGATGGCAGGAAAGCTAGTCAAGATGAGTCTTCTGGAGGAAAAGCGCAATATCTGTCACACTTTCTCCGACAAGTGTGCCTTTGGATGATACGCCATCGCTTCTGTCGCGTGGCGTTCCTTGGCGCGCGTTCAAGTGTGGGATTGCTGATGACAGGAACGCTAGACACACTGGTTTTCACCGTTCACTACTTTAGTCGCTAAAGTCTCTCGTAATTTTTGTTTCTTTGTCTGGCCGAACATAACAAAAACTAAATGTTTCTGTACTTGGGATAACTGTCCTTTCTCCTCCCGACCTCGGCCGCCGCTTTTCAGTGGAGGCGAAAAGCAAGGCGCCCGTGTGCTGTGCGATGTCAGTGCACGTTAAAGAACCCCAGGTGGCCGAAATTTCCGGAGTCCTTCACTACGGCGTCTCTCATAGGCTAAGTCGCTTTGGGATGTTAAACCCCACAAACCAACCAACCTACAAACATCATTGATTTCTCCTACCCTTCTCCTTGATATCTCTTTATTTCCACCGCCCCAGTTCAGGTGCTTCAGCTCATTTCGAAAGCAGATACCAGGGCAGACAAAAATATTTTTGCTTCCTTTAATAGCTTTATTTTGTTCTATAATAAAATCACTTGCTTCTTTTACTTGGGATGGAAATTATCCAGCCAAGCACGAAGCTCGCGCGTGCGCTGCTATTTTCGCTCATAACTGCCTACGCTTCGTGGGGCTGACAGTCAATTTTGCGAAGATTAAAAACAAGAAAAATTAGAAGAGTTCAGCGTTGCTGAACCATATATTGAGCGAAAGCATTAGCTGCGGTTGACCAAGTGTTCTTCATCTTCTTCTTCTTCTCTTTTTCTTCTTCCTTTGCCCACATATAAAGCCCCGCTTTAACCAAGCCGTATGAACGTGCCTTAGTGGCCTATAGGGGCAACGTAAATGCCAGAGTCCTGGGAGGCTGATTCTGATATAACCGTTCCATGTGAAACGAGCGACCCCAGTTGCCAGCTGAGCGGTGGCTCCGACCGCACCATGCCGACCGCTTGAGTTGGGAGCCCATCTCACGCTTTTGTGTCACGTGAGGTGTGACGTCACAGTGTTACGTGGGTAAGACATGGCTACCGCCGCGCTACGCTGAAGACTCGAAACCTAGATTAGTATTGCTTTCGCAATAAAAGAAAATGACGTTTGCAATATGCCTGCATTGACCCGTTTTCCAGCATGCTTACGTCCAATGAGTTTCAAGCGTTTGATAAGACTTCAGGTCGTCCGCAAGCGGCTGTGCCAGTTAATTGAACAAAATTAACTGCATGCATGCTTGCTGAGACTGTCATCTTTTTCAAGGCAAAACTTGATGATAGGTGCATGTGCCAAGGAGTGCCGCATATTGTGCCGGGTGCGAATATGTCTATCGCAAGATTTGAAGAAAACATTGCACAGCAGCGGGCAGCTTTCCGCCGCTCCTTGCAGCAGGGAGACCCGACTGAAAGGAGCGCTTTTGCCCACCAAGCCCCCATCGTCACGGGCCTCCCTGATGTCACTGTTTGCAAACAGGAAGAGGTCTATTCGCGGCATTGTGAGGCGAAAGACGTTAGTGGCTAGCGGGGGAGGTGGTTAAGGTGGCAGTTCCTGGCCCTACGTGGCTGGGACGGTAGATCAACGCCGCTTTCGGCGGGGACTAGCCAGCCACCGAATTTTATCTGTTGTAGGTCGTCATTGCACCCGCCACTGCTTTGGTGGAGAACGGTTGTCGTTGCGGCGCGCGTCTTTTTCTCCCTCTTCTTTTATTGCGAAAGCAATACTACTTTTACTTTCAAGCCTTTGCGGTGCGACGGCGTTGCACATGACATGACCTTTCGCATGACCTCTGTGTGATGTCACGCCTCAAAGCTGGGCGATCAACTCGCGCCGTCCGAGACGGCGGTGCGCATGAACGGCGGCCTAACTCCCGCTCTCTCTGCCAGGAGCGCCACAGGTGTTGTGACGTAATACAGCTGTATAAAGCGGCGTCCGACTCGCGCCATCCGTAAGAGACGGCGGTGCGCATGACTACGATGCCGCCTACTGCTCAGGATACTTTCGCAGCCTACCAGGCTTAACCAAGCTAAGCCTCTGCCAAAATTTTTTTCCTTTCTTCTCTATTTTCTCTTTCGTCCGCACGAGGCAGCGGAGGTGGCTCTGCTACAGAGCCAGTAGCAGGCCCGTGCATTTTAACGCGGTAGCGTTAAGGAGCTCGTGTCGCAGAAAAGCCGGTGTCGTCGGCGGCGTTGGCCGTCAGCGATAAATCCCGGCATGCACTTCATACATAAAAAGCAACTTCCAAGATAGGCTGGGTAGGAATCGAACCAGGGTCTCCGGAGTGCGAGACGGAGCAACACCCTCTTGACTAAGGCCCTTCCACGGAGGCCGTGACGTCACGCCAGTTGCCCTCGTCACCCCGAACGCTGCTTTCGGCCGCCTGGCGTTCGCGTTGAATTTGTCGCGGCTGCTTGTTATAATGACACCCAGGTCGCGTCTGTTGCAGGCTTTGTGCGTTCGGCAATTATTATGGGAGCTTTACTGACACTCTAGTATATTTTTTTTTCGCACCACCGAGGCATCACCGCCAATATCTACGGCAGATTTTAGACTTGTACGTTCTGAAATAGAGTCGCAAATGCTTTTGTAGAGATGATTTTATTGGCAGGAAGGGTATTTCATTTTTTGCTTAATGTCTTCATTTTTCTGTCCGCAGGTTTTCTTTGCGCTGCACTTTGAATTTTATCGTTTCTCATTTTACAAAAGTTGTTCAAAACAACGTTTGTTGCAGCAGGCACTACATGCCGCACTAGAGTTTCTGGTGTGTGACCATTCTCGCAGGTTTCCAAGGCGACATCTCGCAGAAATGCAATGGCAGTGGAGGTGACAATTGCTTGTTGGTTGCTAAATGCAAGGAATACTTTTCCATTTTCACCCGTGGTGAGTTTTTCAACAACAAGCTTCGTGAGCAGAACCATGTGCACAGTGCATGGTTGTGGAAACTTTAACCTACCTCTGGATAGGTTGACAATCATTCTGTAAGATTCAATTTCTATGTCCTTATTTTCCAAAATGAGTGCGCTGCGGCAAAATTCACAGGGCACTTTTTTTAGGGCGGCATAGGCAACGACTTCCATGTCATGCTCTGGGCTTGAGATTTCTTCCTCTGAAATGAGCACTGAAAAGTTGTGCGGTGGCATTTCTTCGTCGCTCTCGCTGTTGTGGTCTGGCTCTGGAAGCATCAGTAGCTTTTGTAACAGACTTTTTTTTTCTGACTCCAAAAGCTGCCTCACAGAAACATGGTACTGCGACCCGGAAAGCTGCCGGTAGCGACCGAAACGGTCTTCAAGAGTGTCCGTCTGGAACTTTCCTAGCAGAACATACTTCAGTTTGAGTTCCTGTAGGCAGTACCGCGACAGCTCAATAAGGGAGTAGCACATCAGTCACAAAGCACAGGGGGTTTCTTTCGTCAAGCAGCCATTGGTCATATTAACACTGCGCCAGGCGTCCAGCCAGTCTACGATACCATTCAGAAATATCATCTGTTGATCATGGACTGAACTGATTGGATGCTGAAGGGGGTCATTCAGACGACGACCTTTGGTCTTTACGTTCACTATCTTCCACAATGTTGCTATGATGTTAATGAAGATAGCTGTTGAGCTGGAATTCGAAATTTCAAGCGCTTCGCCCCGCATTTCAAGTGCGTTTGAGACAAATTGGTTCATGACGTCTAATGCCAACTTTACATTTTGTCTCTCCGTAAGAGTTGGATAAACAGCTTTGGAATTTAACCTGTAGCTGAGCTTTAGAAGCGACGTTTTTTTCCAATTCATACAGCTGGCGAACGCCATCAAATGATGCAGCTTTCATTCTGGGAGGCCCATCGGGAAGTATTCCAGAAAGACTCATTTCAGGGAAGTAAAAGCATGTTCCTTGGTTCTTCTGATTCAGCCAATTTTTACGCACGCATTTAAGTATGCACAGGGTCAACGACATAAAAGAGGGGACGGCCTTTATCGGCTGGGTGGGAATATACAATGCTCACTTCTCGTTTTCATCATTTTTCGATTTAGTGAGTTGTTGTCAGTGATTACAGCAATTACCTTAAGGCCGAGTGATTCCATTTCCAAAATGATCCTTTTGCAGTAACAATGCAGGATTTCAGAGTTCATTTTAGCCACTGGCTGAATATGAATAACGTCTTTGTTTGCTGAGAGAAGCGACTGTATCATGAAAACGTGGGCAGTTGTGGCTGCTTCTTGTGAATTCGCCGAAGATCCTACTATGATTCCTCCTTTATAGTCATAGTACGGCTTAATGTGAATTTCATCAATAACTAAAGTCACCGTCTTTTCGTGGGACTCCATGAACTTCACCCTTTCGCGGATGTAGGATAAAAAGTGGGCTTCACTTTGTTCTTTCAACGGGTCACCCCCATATTTCGAGCAAACGCGGTGCAAAGTGGAAGGATGAGGCAATGTTAACATAGACGCTTATCTCGCGAAGTTATAAGCGTGGGGAGAAATTGAGTGCAGAATGCTGCAAAAAACTAAACTATCAGCACTATAGCGACGAATGGGACCAGCGAGAGTAAGAGTGATTTGCTCCTTTAGCAGTCGAATCAAGGCACTTTGTTCTTTTGTTGTGTCACCCTCTTCTGATAGGTCATTCAGCAAGGAGCCGATGTGCTGCAGCAATGTCGTTGTTTTTGATGCAGTTGTTTCTTCTGATGTTTTAGTCATGTGCTTTTCTAACTGCTCTAGCAGTAGAGACAATGTACAGTGTCACGCACGTCTTCTGGTATTGCCCCTCCACAGGGTAAGAAATTTAATTTGGTCATTGCTGCTGACACTGAAAGGGAGAGATCAGCAAATACTGTGACGGAAAACCTAACATGTGGCGAAGGATTATCTTCGATGCTTAGAAACATCACACAGCGACTGTTGACACTGATGGTCCGCAAGTCACGGTTGCAAATTCCACAAAGTTTGTGCTTGAGGTCTTGAAATGATGCTATCGCATTTCTTTGCTCTTCGTTTTTGTGTGTGTCCATAGAGCTCCTGATGGCTCTGCTCAAGGCTTCGTCTTCTATTCGATCTTGTTTTGAGGCTGGGGATTCACGTCGAGTGCGCTTCGTGCTCAAGTAAGCTGGTCAGTTCGGGAAAATAGATGATACGGCATTGGACACTAGATGAATTCTCTCACTGCCAACTGTCAAAGTCTTTCCTGTTGCTGCATCGAAGTGTGATAGCTTCTTGATTAGGTTATTTTCTTGAAAGTGAAGTTCACAAACTTGCGCAATCTATGAAAATAATTTAGTCACTTATTTCCCGTATATGGACACACATAATTTGCGTCATTAGGCAATCCAGCTCAGTACTGCATACTTCTGTTCATCATCCCTGCCCTGCCCTGGTCAAAGTTCACTAAGACTGCCAGTCTTTTCACGTCAAAAGTTATTTAAGGCTTCCTGACCTTCTGGTCGAGCACGCGGAACATTAGGGGGACGACATAAACTTCAATTGCTCACCTCTGAATGCGCGCTGGGTGTGAAATCCTTCCGCGGGATGGCTCTAATCCACGATTCCCTCCTACTGGAATCCTTTGGAAACGCCAAAACACGCACCTTGGGACCACTGTTATAGTTCCCGCGACATCCAGGAACACAACACCGCCCCATGTTACGCCACGTCAAGCGTAGTCTTCTGCTCAATGCCACATTCTCGTTTCAAGCACCGGTGATGCTGGTCACACCAATATTTTTCACACACGTGCAAAAATTCATGCACAGGATTGAAAGCACACTTCAGCGCGGAAACGCAACCCAAAAATAACGTCAAGGCGGAGCAGTGCAGCACCAAATTTAACCAAAAGAGTAGGCAGCGACGACTGAAAAGCTCGTATTGAGTTACTCAAACATTTTCGCTCTAACCTGTTTCCGGGAACGTTCGGAGAAAGCTTTTATTGGCTCATACTGCCGTCGGAAAAAGCTGTCCGGGTGAGCGGCGTACTTGATTGGTCGACTTGGTGGCCAAAGAAGTGACGTCACCAGCCACTAAATTCGCGACCAGCCAGAAGTCTCATCTTCTCTAGCGTTCCAGCCATCTGCAATCCCACACTTGAACGCGCGCCAAAGAACGCCACGCGACAGGAGCGTTTCTGCCATCTGCAATCACACACTGGAACGCTCGCCAAGGAACGCCACGCGACAGGAGCGATGTTGCGTCCAAACGCCAATGCTGTTGGGAGAACCGGACAACTAGCATGACGTAGACGGCTGGGAGAGGAGGATGTGAGCAGGCCTTGTAAAAGTCGAGAGGGTGTTGCGCTGACCCACTCCCCTACAGGTAGGTCACCGCCGCTTGCGGCGGGGGCTAGCCTGCCACCGAATTGTTATCTGTTGTAGGCCGTCATTAACAACAACGGACCTAGCGTCCCAGCCCCCTAGGACCAGGAGCTGTCACACTGATTAATTTATAGGAAGGGAAAGGCGCGGTAACTATCTCACCTTCTTTCTGTGGACACCGCAACCGCGCCGTAGGGGAAGGGAGGAAGGTGGGGGTGAAAGTAGAAAGAGAGAAAGAGGAGCCGTAGTGGAGGCCTGCGGAGTAATTTCGACCACCTGGGAATCTTTAACGTGCGCTGACATCGCACAGCACACGGACGCCTCTTCGTTTCGCCTCGATCGAAACGCAGCCGCCGAGGTCGGGTTCGAACCCGGGTACTCGGGCATAGTAGTCGGGCGTCTTACCACTGCACCACCCCGGCGGGGCACTCCGCTGCCTCGTGCGGACAGAAGAGAGAAAGTGGAGAAGAAAGAAAAAGAAGAGGGAGAGAAAGACGCGCGCCGCAACAACCGTTGTCCACCGCGTAAGCGGTGGTGGGTGCAACGACGGCCTTCAACGGATAAAAAGTCGGTGGCTGGTTAGCACCTGCCGCAAGCGGTTTGACCTACCGTCCCAGCCCCGTAGGGCTGGAACAGCCACCCCTCCGTGAGCGCGTTCGCGAGAAGTGTTCTCTTCATCGCGAGATTCCGCGGGATACCGCGATATTATGACGTCATCATCAAGTTATGTCATAGGACATGACGGGACGTTGCAGCATAGGCGGATGTCCCGTCATCATGATGTCACATCTGGTCATGGCTAATGACCCAAACTGACGTCGTCATGACAACCCGTCCTTTGTTGATGTCATGTTCGGTCATCACAGATGACTAGATGAATTCACTTGACGATTCCGGCATACACCGCCGAGCGTCCAATCCAAGCGTCCGTGCTGCGCCAAGTAGCACAAAGTGGGCTATAGCGTGGGGGCCCGAGTTGAGCCGGTGGGGGCAGCCCAGACGGGCCCCTTGCCGGATTTGCAACACATATCCATAGGGGCCCCGTGTGGGCTATCGACTTTTGCCGCGATCGCTCCCAAACTGTGTCCGTGTGGGCAGCCCAAATAGGCCTGCCCGCATTCAGCTCAGATAGCCTAATGAGAGTAGCATACCAGAATCACTCATGGGTCCTACGTTAGTGCAGGCAGTGCCGCCCCATTGATCAGGGTTTTCATTTTAAGTCGATTAATTCCTCTAATACCTGAATTGCACTGACGCGGTCTTTGCGGAGGCAAGTCCGTTTCGGGCTGGCCCACGTGCTGCCCTCATGGGTTGAATCTGGCATTCTCGGGGCTGCCCAAGTTCTTTTAATCATCAAGTGTAACACTGAGCACTATTTATTTACCTTGTATTCGACACTCAGTAACACAAGAAATTTATTCCCCACATCACCCCCAAAATGTTGGTCTGAATATTTGTTTCGGTGGTGTGTCTAGGATATGTTGGCGCTGTCGTTTTTTTTTTTATTCATTTATAGGAAATGAAAGGCACGGTAACTGTCTCACTTGTTTCCTGTGGACACCGCAACCGCGTCTTAAGGGAAGGGAGGAAGATGGGAGTGAAAGTGGAAAGAGGAGCCGTAGTGGAGGGCTACGGAGTAATTTCGACCACCTGGGGATCTTTAACGTGCGCTGACATCGCACAGCACACGGACGCCTCTTCGTTTCGCCTCCATCGAAACGCAGCCGCCGAGGTCGGGTTCGAACCCGGGTACTCCGGCACAGTGGTCGGGCGTCTTACCACTGCACCACCCCGGCGGGGCTCGCCTCCATAGGCGCTGTCGTTGTTGTGGCTGTAGGAGAAGGAAAAGAGCTACAGAGCCAGTAGCAGGTCCAGGCGCTGTCGTTGTTGTGGCTGTAGGAAGAAGGAAAAGAAAATGCACGGGCCTGCTACTGGCTCTGTAGCTGAGCCACCTCCGCTGCCTCGTGCAGACAAAACAAAAAATAGAGAAGAAAGAAAAGGGAGAGGGAAAGAAAGACGCGCGCCGCAACAACAGCCCTTGTCCACTACCGAAGTGGTGGCAGGTGCAATGACGACCTACAACAGATAAAAATTTGATAGCAGGCTAGCCCTCGCCGCGAGCGGCGGTGACCTCAATATAGCCGCTCTTTCAGCGTCCGTGTGCTGTGGAGCGGGTGCGGTTCGCAACAGCTCAGCCAATTTTTGGCTCTTGTGCCCAGCCAATCTTTCCTTTGACACGTCAAAACGATCAACGGTTCCAGGAAGGTACACGAACCCTAACCGCTGCCATCTTTTGGATGTGCCCCGCGATCTTCGAGAATCATCCTGTGAAAACGCCTCAGACAGCCACGCCGCCGCACTAGGCCTCGCCTCATCGAGGCGACCCTGTCCGGCGTGCCGCGTTCCTCAGTCCGCAACAACCATGGAGGAACCAGTGGATGCAGAGATACCCAATCCACAAGACTATCGCCCTGGTGAGTGGAAAACTGTCCTACATGCTTATCGAGCTCAAACCTCAGATTCAAACGTGGCCTCAAAAAACCCATCAACGGCCTCTGTTCACGTCAACCCTAACGGAAGCAACGCCGGCGCGCCGTCAGACGGTGCTCCCGGAACCTCTCGAGCCCCGCTTCAGGAGACGCCGCACTTACTACGCATGACGCGCGCGGTTGTGCACAAAAGTAAACAACTTGCCGCGCTGCCGGCAGGCACGATCCGAGTCGTATTTTGCCCGAGAGGCGGGCTCTCCCTGGAAAAGCTTCCAGCTCCAAGTCTCTTGCAGGCACTGCACGCAACTCCGAGCTGCACAGTGATGGGCGAACTGCACATCAGAGTTCATCCCACAAACAATACCTTCACGGTAGCGACGGTGGCGGAGGCAACAGCTCTCGCCTTAGTGAACATGCAGGAAATCACTTTAGATGGAAAGAAATTCCCGGTAGCCGCGTATATCGCGGCACCTCCAGCGGCAGTCAAGGGTGTTATTTCCCGTGCATACTGGAATGAAGCACCAGATGAAATACTGAAGGACTTGCAGTATCGCAACCCCGAGGCCAATATCATAGCGGCTCGACGCATGGGGAAAACGTCGTCAATTCTAATAACATTTGATTCTGGTCCGGTACCCCACACCATCAAGTGCATGTGTGTTGTACATCGATGCACCAAATATAAGGGCAGCCCTGAAGCTTGTACAAACTGCCGGAAACCTGGTCACAGGTACGATGTGTGCCCTCTCCCAAGAAGCGGACTCTGCCCCCGATGTGGAGAGAATCACGACAGGCAAGAAGACACTTGCACGCCGAAATGCATTCTTTGTGGTGGGAACCACCTTACCGGTACAGGCTCATGCAAAGCCAGGACCCCCCAGCCTCGACGCGGACAGCGCCGAAACCCAAAACAGCAGTGCCCACGGCAAAAGACTTTCCACCCCTAGTGCCTCGTCAGGATCGCCAGCCAGCCTGGACCAAAGCCAGCAGTAGACCCCAAACATCACGGCGGGAGGAAGAGATAGCACTCCTGCGGGAAGAGGTAAGGCATTTAAGGGCAGCCGTTAGCTCTATTCCTTCCACATCCAACCAACTACCTCAATCGCCAACACCCCAATCGTTCACACCCCCTCCCAAAAAAACGAAGACCGAAAGACGTTCCAGACATTGACTCCAAATTCAAAGACTTTGCCCAAAACCTAGAAGCCAAGATTCTGGCTCAGACTCAGACGTACATTGAAACCGCCATGGCTAGGCTTACAGAAACAATTATCAGACAGGTAACCACAGCCATTATGCAACAGATTCCAAAAATGATTGCTGGAATGCATTCGAACACCCCAGCTGACAACCCTACACCAACTTCCATCCTTCGCCCTCCTACCCTCCAGCATGGCCCTGTCGACAGGAGGCAGTAACCCCCAACTCCGCATTTTGCGATGGAACTGCAGGGGGTTTCGCCGCAAACGAGACCCCCTGCAGCAACTACTCTCTGCTTCTTCCACACACCCCGATATATTAGCGTTCCAGGATGCTGGAACAAATGTATCACTGCCAGGATACGCTCTGGTACCCTCTGACATCACTCCCAACCCTACGGTTACCACGTATGTTCAACACTTAATTCCAGACACTTGTCACGAAATACACTCCCCGGTGGCTCACACATATTTAGAATTAATCCCGTCTACTCAGAAATCCTATCCCCTATTCATCCTTAACTGTTACCTCCTTCCGAGACAGCCGGTCGCCGAATTAATTGCTCTCATTAAAGCTGCATCCACAGTGGCAAAAAAGGACCCCCTCATCATTATAGGCGACTTTAACTGTGCACATGTCGACTGGGGCTACATGCGCACCAACAAGAGAGGAGCGGAATTACACAACACCCTTCAGATGCAGGGCCTCTCTATCTATAATGATCTCAGCACACCTACAAGAATCGGCAATAGTGTCACCACCAATACTAGCCCAGACCTTAAATTCGGCCGAAACCTTCCAACACTGGTATGGAGCAACTCGAATGAGACCCTGGGCAGTGACCATTATATAATAACTATAGAGCTTGACTTTGCCAAAAAAGCCAAAATCTACCGTGTCCGGCAAACTAGCTGGGATAATCTGCGTAAGCACAGAGAGGCCAGAACATTAAAGACCCTCTTTAACCTTCACACATGGATGACACAGCTCAAGGAGGATGTCCAGGCTTTCACGCAAACTTTAGACACCACCCCGAGACTCCCATTGCAGATAGTAGGTTAACGCACCTTCTCGAAGCACAGAAGAGTATCCTTGCGCGCTGGAAAAAACATAAGCATAATCGAAAGCTTAAACTTAAACTGGCGCAAATTCAAAAGCAAGTAGAGGAGCACAGCGCCGCCCTCAGTAAACATAACTGGCACCAAATATGCGATGGGTTGCGAGGTAATCTCTCCTCCTCCAGGGCCTGGCAACTTCTTCGACACATGATAGACCCCACACAAACTAAAAAGGAAACTCGGCTTACCCTCAAAAGGCTTATCCATAAACATCGATGTAGTCAGCAATCGCTCTTAGCCCAACTGCAATCAACTTATACTACTGTGGGCCAAGCAATATCCTATTCAAACTACATAGGCCCTGATCAACCCTCCCTAGATGCCGCCATTATGGAGATCGAAGTTAGATCAGCCCTCCTTAAGCTACGCAACTCAACCCCCGGAGAGGACAAAACCACCAATGTCATGCTCAGAAACCTAGATGACCGTTCTCTTTCCCTGCTCACTGAATACTTTAACGAGTGCTGGGAAGCGGGGCAGCTACCGGATGAATGGAAGCACGGTAAAATAATATTCATTCCTAAACCAAACAAGCCCATAAATGCCCAAAATCTCCGTCCCATCTCCCTGACATCATGCCTGGGGAAACTCTTTGAGAATGTCATCCTCAACCGTCTTACGCAACACATGGAATCCCATGGACTGTATCCCCATAGCATGCTAGGTTTTCGAGCTCAATTATCGGCGCAGGACGCCCTACTACAGATTTCAAATGCTATCCTCAATGATATGCCACACCACACCAGAGCAATACTGGCAGTAGACCTCACCAAAGCATTTGATAAGGTCACGCACAGTGCTATCCTGCAAAGCATTCAAGAGCTGCAGCTAGGGCCTAAGGGATATAACTATATCAGGGCCTTCCTGAACGGACGCACCGCCTCCCTGCATATAGATGATATACAGACCCCCTCTTTCACACTTGGTAACATTGGCACCCCGCAAGGCGCAGTGTTGTCGCCATTCCTTTTTAATATTACCATGATCCCGCTGGCAAAGGCTTTAAGCAGTATCCCACACTTGGGACACACCATTTACGCGAATGATATCACGGTTTGGACCACATACGGCTCGGATGGAGACATAGAATCTACACTTCAAGAAGCGGCCACAGCTATATCTACCAACACGGAAAAAATTGGCCTTGAATGCTCCCCGACAAAGTCAGCACTCTTTCTACTCCGGCCGCGGCGTGTTCCTACCGCCCCCATGACAATTTATTAGCACGATACTCCCATACCACAAACCCCCAACCTCCACATTCTTGGTCTGAACTTACAGGACACGGGGAAAAACGACCTTACCCTGAAGGCACTAAAACAGTCTACTTACTCCGTCATCCATCTTTTGAGAAGGGTTTCACACTCACGAGCCGGCCTAGATGAAGCTGAGAATTTAAAGGTACTACATGCCTTTGTGCTCAGTCGTATTCTTTACACCTCTCCTTACCTGAACCTCTCCTGTGCAGACAAAGATAAAATCAACGCCTTAATCCGCATGGCTACCAAAGCAGCGCTCAACCTACCGAAGACCACTAGCACGGACAGGCTCTTAAAACTAGGAATGCACAACAATATACAAGAACTTATAGAGGCACATCGGTACACACAGTACCTTCGATTGGCTGGTACGCAAACAGGATGACATATACTGGACACTCTCGGCATTCGCATACCCGCACATGCTGAAGAGTTAAACCCTCTCCCTCAGGCCGTGCATTCAGCGCTTATAATCAAACCTCTTCCTAAGAACGTCCACCCAGAACACCATCAATCCCGCCGCGTCGCGCGAGCCAAAGCTCTCCATAAACACTATGGGACTGCAGAGGATGTCCGCTGGGTGGACGCCGCATGTGGTTCAGACCGTTCGGTAGCTGTGGCCTACAATCCAGCAGCCCCCTCACTCACTCACTTCATAGACCCTCCCTGTAACTCGGAAGAAGCAGAGGAAGTGGCTATAGCCTTAGCAATCGCCCAAACAGATGCGGCTTACATACTTAGCGACTCCAAAACAGCCATACTTAACTTAGCCCGCGGACGCGTCCATCCTCCCGCGTGGCAAATATTCAGAATGTGCACCCTGAATTCTGACAGGCGTATTGAGCTTATATGGGTGCCGGCTCACTCTGGCAATCCCGGAAATAAGGCCGCCGATAACATAGCCCGAGGACTTATTAGCCTGGCAAATGGCGACCCATGCCGGGACTTCTCGAGGGAGCGGGCACATACATTTTCTGAGCTCACACAGCAAGCACGCCTTGCCCGTCGACTCTGCCCCCCTCCCCACTCCCAGCTGTCGCACTCCCAACAAATCCTCTGGAGGCGTCTTCAAACCCAAACGCTTCTCACCCCTCAACGCCTATCCTACTACCGACCCGTTTCCCCCGAGTGCACTCTCTGTGGAGAGTTGCACGCCACCTTGGACCACATTCTTTTCGGCTGCCCTGCCGATCCTCCCCCGCAGGGACAGCCCGCCATCGGATCATGGGAGGAATGGGAGGCCCTCCTTACGTCGCAGGACCTGGACATACAACGTCGCTGTGTGGACCGGGGTGCCAGTGCCATGGCCCTACGTGACCTGGACACATGCACGTAATGTGAGGGCCGTGCGGTGGCCCTGGGCCCTTGAAGGGTCCAAACTCGCTCGTTTAATAAAGTTTTTTCATCCTCCTCCTCCTCAATATAGCCCGCGTGGTTTCCGGCCGGACTGAAATGCGGGCATGCACCCAACCTGCCCACTTGGGTATTTCTCGAGGTACTTGCGGGCACATGCAATATATGTTTGCAATCGATGGAGTAAAAATAAGATCAGCCCAATTGGGGCTGCCTATGAAAGGCCGAATATATACTAGTAGGCGAATATATCTACTTAGGACAGGTAGTAACCGCAGATCCGGGCCAAGAAAAGGAAATAACAAGAAGAATAAGATTGGAATAGAGCGCATTTGGCAAGCACTAGCAAATTATGACTATCAGCTTACCGGTATCGCTCAAGAGGAAAGTATACTACAGTTGCATCTTATCTGTACTCACCTATGGGGCTGAAACGTGGAGGCTAACCAAGACAGTTCTACTTAAGTTGAGGACCACCCATAGGGCTATGAAACGAATAATGGTAGGGGTAACAATAAGAGATAGGAAGCGTGCAAAGTGGGTCAGAGAAATAACTCAAGTTACCGGCATTCTAGTGGAAATTAAGAAGAAGAAATGGGCATGGGCAGGACATGTAGGGCGAAGAGAGGATAACCGATGGTCGCTTAGGGTAACAAACTGGATTCCAAGGGAAGGAAAGCGTAGCAGGGGGCGGCAGAAAGTTAGGTGGGCGGATGAGGTTAAGAAGTTCGCAGTGGTCAAGTGGATGCAGCTAGCACAGAACCGGGTTAAGTGGAGAAATATGGGAGAGGCTTTTGCTCTGCAGTGGGTATAGTCAGGCTGATGATAATGATGATGATGATGTTGAAGGGCCGCAGTGGGCTCCAAATTGGGCGCAGGCGTGCTTTCGCTCTGAAACGTCTCCACCCTAATTTTAAGCCACAATTTTATTTATGTAATTCATGTTTTATCGGCCGCTTGCCTTGTCAGATGGAAGGAAGGATGCACTAGGTGCGATCCTCCTGTGAGGGTACAGACCTCAACCTGCGACCATCATCATCCTACGGCTACCCCAGGCAAGGCCTCCCGCACCATAAGGTTTGGGGTTTTTTTGTTTCGGGGAGCGGGCTTTTCCCAGCCAAGGGGCTCATGCAATCCGGCCTGTTCCCACCGGGGCGGGGTCGCAGTGCATATGCACCACGTCCGCACTACCCTGGTGGGTCGAAGCCTGACGCGAGCAAGTCTTCTAATATCTCACTTCGAGTTTTCCGTTTTCTTCTTTGAAGATCACCATGGGGTGTCCCCATTCTTCAAAAAACTTCTTTCTCCCTAAGTGGCGTCTCTCTCTCTCTCTAGGTGGAACCATAGTTCTTTTCTGATTTTGGCCTTCACTTCATGGAGGCTCGGAGTCTTGTTCGAGTAGGCCGCTTTGCAGCGGGCCAACCACACCTGATAGTTGACCTCTGCCAGTGTCAAGACAAACTGTTTGCGCCCTTCCTTTGGAAGCGAGTTAAAGTAGCGCACGGTGGTGTATGGGATCCCGGGGAGGCCGAACATATCTCTCAGACGCTCTAGGAGTGCTGCGGGTATTAGGCAGTCAAGAAAGATGTGCTCCGCTGTCTCTCGGGCCAAGCAGAAGGGACACAGGTCAATCATTCCTGACGTCGCAGGGACGAAGGCACGCCTTCTGATAGGTAAGATGCCTATTGCGAACCTCCACATCAGGGAGGCTCGGCGTGCATCGAGGAAGTGGGCGGTTATGTACTGCCAACTGGGTCTTTCTGCACATAGCATGTAGCTTGATAGGCGGGCAGGGAGCGGAGGGGTGATCATATTGATAATATCTTTCAGGTGCATGGTTCGTGGGTCAACGTGAGACGAGTTTTCTTTCAGGTACTCTAAGTCTGTGGCTGCGGTTCGGTAAAATGATAGGGGCGACCCTGCATGCGGGGTGTTGTGGTGTAGGGCCTTCTCAGTGAATGTTCGCAGCCGTGTCGACAGATAGTACGAAGCCATCGTTTTTGTTAGCGGCATGTCGCATTCGACGGCTCTGAGTGTCCATTTGATGTGCAGAGCCCTTGCGAGAATATCCAGATCGGGCAGCCCCAGGCCACCTTTGAATCTGGGCAGGCAGACAATTGCTCGTTTTACCTTATCGGGGGCTCCCTGCCACAAAAAGCGGTATATGTGTTTCTGGAGCTGTTTTTTCTTGTCTGGGGTGATGTCAAGTATGCTGGCCACAAAGCTGAGGGTAGAAATCAGCATTGTCTTGATGATGGTGGCCTGCGCAGTCAGGGGACATTTTAGAGCACCAAGGTTGTGGGTTTTGATGCTTATTTGCTCTTCAGCCCTATTCCAATTTTTAGGCGCTGGCCCAGCCGAATCGAAGAAATATCCGAGGATTCGTGTCTCGCGAGTAACAGAGATCGATTGGATAGTGGTAGGGGAGGGGGTCGCGTTCAAGGCCATAACAGTGGATTTCTTGTGATTGAGGCGAGCCCCACTCGCTTGGCAGTGCTCCGTAGTTAATTCAAGTAGTCTCTCCAGTGATGTTGTGTCTGGCACCACCACAGAAACGTCATCCGCGTAGGCGAACACTGGAGTGCAGGGAGGGCCAGCTGGCCAAGGTGTTTTGTGGATGCCGCCATCTCTAACAATATTTTGCTGGAGGGGTTCAATCGCTATGACATAGAGCAACGGGGAGAGGGGGCAACCTTGACGGGCACCCCTTTCCAGGGGGAATGGCATTGAGATGCGCCCCTGCACAATTACTGCTGCTTGTGGTGCGGCATAATGCGCCGTGCACATATTTATGTATTGTACGGGAATGCGCGCGAGCTCAAGTGTCCTAAACAGGTACTCGTGACTCAGGCGGTCGAATGCCTTCTCTTGGTCCAGGGAGCAAAGAAAGCCATGGAGGCTGCGCGATTCCATCCATGTCAAAAGGTCTCTCAGAGCCATGCCATGGAGTTCTACCGAACGGCCTGGGACACAGCAAGCCTGTTGCGGGCCTACTATTGACGATAGAGCAGGCGTCAGACGTAAGGAGAGACATTTGGCAATTGCCTTGTAGTCCGTATTTAGAAGGGTTATTGGCCTCCAAGCTTTAAGGTCGCTGCCCCTGGAGGTGTCCTTGCACAGGAGTGTGATGAGGCCTTCGTTCATACTTGGAGTTAGTTCCCCTCGCTCTAGGGCGTCGTTGGCTAAGTTGGTGAAAGCGGTCTTTAGCGACGGCCAAAACTTCGCTTCTTTCTGAAGTTTCACATAACTGTCCTATGAAGACTATCTATTGTGTACCTCAATATGAAAGCGCAGGAAAACTTTGGAGGTAGTGCAGTACATACTCATAAAGCGGAACAGTTACTGCTGCATATTTTCTGCCAATACTGCATATTTAGCAAGTTTTTAGAGTAAGAATAGATAGTCTTCATTCATGGCATTGATATGCTTAGGACAGTTATGTGAAACTTCAAAAAGAAGCAATTAGTGGCCGCTAAAATATGAATGGCATAAATAAAATGGTGGCTTAGCTTAAAGTTAGGGTGAAGACGTTTCAGAGCGGTAAGCCCGCCTACGGTCAATTTGGGGCCCACTGCGGCCTTTCATAGGCAGCACCAATTGGGCTGATCTTATTTTTACCGCATCGAATACGAACATATTTTGCATTTGCCCGCAAGTACCACGAGAAATACCCGTGTGGGCAGCGTGGGTGCATGCCCGCTTTTCAGACCGGCCGCAAACCATGCGGGACCTATTCGGCTTTTGAGTGGGGAGCCCCATTCGGGTTAGCCCGTCTTCCATATGCTTCAGGCCCACATTTGCATCAGATCGCCCTAATGTGCCCCACAAGAGATCGATACGGGCAGAAGCGGGACGGAGCACTTTCTTGCCCCGAGACAGGCCATGCGGAAATTATCTAGGTTTTTTACGGGCAGCCCCATTTGGGGCAGCCCAGGAATTTTCTGCATCATGTAGGCACTGAGCGGGCATATCCGCATTGAGCCCTACCGCGGCCCATGAGGGACTTATTGGGCTTTTGAGTGGGAAGCCCCAATTAGATTAGCCCAGGCTTTTTCTACAAAAAGCTCAAAGTTTCTTTTCATCGGCCCTAAAATTCCCCAAGCGGCACCCTTGAGGGCCAGATGTGGGAATATATACTCAGTTAGCCCTTACCACGCCTATATGATGGCCAGATGGAAAACGCAGGGGCAAGTCCAATTTGGGCTTGCCCGCTTCATGCCTAAAGGGGGCCCTCATAGGTGTTATTGTGGTTGCGCAAACCCAACTTGCCTATACGGGCTCCAGGTGGGCCACGTAATGTGTGCTACTTGGGGCGCTTTTGATTTGGCGGTTCCTAGAATGCCGCATCAACAGCGTACAGAAGCCGACGCAGTACAGCAGGAAACATTGGTGTTTCAAAGGCTTTCGCCTCATCGCACTTTAGTGGCCCAAAAAGCTCCCTTGAATTTTTTATGTTGAGCATTGACTCTTTGCTTTGCAAACCCTCTAAACTACTGTTATCATGGCAAATCCTGAATTCACATAATAAACAATCAATTACAGCTACTTGTAAAACGTAACTACCAGGTTTCCAACGTTAGATGGATGTACGGTGTCCGGCTAGTTTTCTTTCCGCTAAAAATCTTCCTTTTGAGGATATGAACCATTAACATTCTTTTGAAAATGAATAAGGACCAAACCACAACTACCATATTTCAATGGTAGGGTATGTATACATATATATTGTTAGACTAAATGACTTTTCTTGGCTGAGAACCTTGCTTTTCTTGAGAATTGAACTCGCTTAGTGGCCTGGTTAGAGCAATGTGATTTGAGAGACGACCTAAACAATGAAGATTCTGTCTACTCCCCTTTATCCTCATCCATGGCCATGAGGCTTCCCATTCAATAAAGGACATTCAATCAATCAACCATTAATATTCTTTCGAAATTCATAATGAGACCGGAAAGTCCAGCTAAATCTGACCCCAGCATGGTAAGCCATATGCATGACAAACTTGGAGTGGATTCGACAAGCGCAGGCCCCATGGACGTTTTTAAAATTTTCGAAAGAAGGTTAACTATGGACATTTTGGAGCCATTTTTCAGTTCTGCAATGCTTGGTATACTGTGCTGTATTAGTGCAGATTAAGGGTTGTTGTGGCTGTAGGAAGAAAGAAAAGAAAAACACGTCTCGGGCTCCCCATGCTGATTTCTTCTCTTTCCTATTCTTTGTTTTCTCCCTTACCTTTCTCCTTGATATCTTGTTTTTGTAACACTTTTCGAAGATACAAATGAAAACGCTGCCAATCAAGTATGGCGGAGTGTGCAAGCAGTCCATGTATTCACGCCGTGATATTTATATAGGTTGATCCACCACACTTAAAGAAAGCGGCGTGATCATGATAGTACAACTGGCTGCCCTCTCTCTTTGTGACCTGTCAGTAATGTAATTTAGCTCGACTAAACAAATGTCCCATTCATTGTTAATGGGGAATTTATTGAGGAGCAGGCACCGTATACCTTTCTTTTTACGGATTAGTTTCTCCTAGTGAGATCTGAAAGGCTAAGACATATTTTAAAACAGCAGCTGATGTCGAGTAGAACTTTTTCTCGAACGAACGACGTGTATATTTGTGCCCTAGCTTGTTTTAGCCGTGAACTAGCGCGCAGACTAGTGCAGACGGTACCATCTCCTTGTAGCTGTAACTGATGAGCCGGAGTATCTTTGGCGTCAGTATAGGTAAGCAAGGGTAGATAGCGACAGTGGATAATGGCGGCCTGTAATGTATGAGATTTATAGCTGCTGATAGTATCCGTCGGTCCGAGGAGTGCAATGAGTTTCACCTTTTAAGAGGGTGGGCCGACTGGGAACATCTGAAGTGCGAAATTGCAAACGTGAGCGACAAGTTCAGTGTGGTGCCAAAACAGTACTATTGATACTTAGTCGGGAGTCAGCAGCCGATCACTTCCGGCAGCGGAAATGCATGCATGTTCAGTCTTCATCCCTATTTGTCCATAAAAACAAAAGGCATGTTCAGCACACGCAATTTCCGCCACTATTTAGCCCACAGATCGATGCCAAGCACATGTAATTTTCTACCTTTGTGCTACTCCATTAAAATGCATTTCCTAAAAAATTCTACAAATATTTTCATCTTTATTTTCGAACACGCGTCCCCTATTTACATTTACTCGTGTGCTAACAGAAACGCAGAATATTTTAATATATTTTTTTATTTGTGATCAAATATACAAATATACAGAGATAAAGAAGAGGTAGCAGGAATACACAGAAGAACAATACAAGAAGGACCCGGATGTGAAAACCCATCATAAGACGGTTGTGATTACACATCTTGAGCCGGGCATCCTGAAGAGTGAAGTTGAATGGGCTTTAGCCAGCCTTGCTGAGAACAAAGCTAGCGGAATTGATGGCATTCCAGCTGAGGTGCTTCAAAACCTCAACCATGATGCTGTTAACGTTCTGTATACATTACTTCAGCAAATTTGGACAACCCTGCAGTGGCCACAGGATTGGAGGAGGTCAGTTTACATCCCCATACCAAAGAAAGGCAGTGCCAAAGATTGTTCCAACTGCCGCACGATCGCGCTTATTTCGAATGCTAGCAAGGTGATGTTGAAAATCCATCAAGGTAGGCGGCAGCAGTATGTGGATCGGGAGCTTCCGGACGTGCAAGCTGGATTTCGCAAGGGCAGAGGAAATAGTGACCAGATTGCCAACCTTCGTTCGATCATAGGAAAAGCAAAATAATTCCAGAAACCCATCTACTTCTGCTTTATTGATTATGCGAAAGCGTTTGACTGCGTAGATCACAGCAGATTGTGGCAAGCTCTCCAAGAGAGGGGAGTTCCAATTCACCTCATCTGTCTCCTGAGGAACCTGTATGAAAGGCAAGAGGACACAGTCAGAACTGGGCATGGTCTTACTGATTGGTTTCCGATTGAGAAAGGAGTGAGACAAGGCTGCATACTGTCCATCTGCCTATTTAACCTATATGCTGAGTGCATCATGAGGAAGGCCGGTCTGGACGAGTCTTCAGCTGGAGTGAAGATTGCTGAAAAACGTATGAACAACCTTAGATATGCGGATGATACCACTTTAATGGTAGAATGTGAAGTGGAACTCAGGAGACTTCTGATACTCGTACAAGAAGAGAGTGAGAAGTTTGGGCTAAATTAACATTAAAAAGACAAAGATCATGGCGTTTTGCCCTATCAAGTCCTGGAGCATCAAGAGACAAGAAGTAGAAGCTGTGACATATTTTCTCTGCTTGGCTCCAAGATTACCCCGGAAGGAGACTGCAGCCATGAAATTAGTAGACGCCTGCTTCTGGGAAAGAGAGCCATGGCTAGCCTTGACCGCCTTGTTAAGAGCAGAGATATTAGACTGCCAACCAAGATCCGTATGACTCGTGCTATGGTCTTTTCAGTTGGGATGTATGGATGCGAGAGTTGGACTGTGAAGAAGGCTGCCCGCCGAAGAATTGACGCGTATGAAATGTGGTGCTGGCGGAGACTCTTGAGAGTCCCTTGGACTGCCAGAAGATCAAATCAGTCGATATTGTCGACCATAAACCCTGACTGCTCATTGGAGGGTCAAATTCTAAAGTTAAAGCTCAGCTACTTTGGTCATCTGATGAGAAGAGAGGAGTCGCTGGAGAAAGATTTGATGTTGGGAAAGGTTGAGGGTGTCCGGAGAAGGGGTAGGCAGCGAACGCGATGGTTAGATGGCATCTTCGAGGCGCTGCAGATGAAGTTATGTGATGTCAGGTAGATAGTGAGAGACCAGAAAGCATGGCGTGATATGGTACATATGGTCACGAAGAGTCGGACACGACTGAACGACTTAACTGAACTGATACAGCTTCCGTAAGCTGAGCTTGGACAATGGACGTGTGTTTTTTAACAGACACTAAACACAAAAATATTACATAAATCATGGCAAAGAGCTTTTCGGAAAGCGCATTATGACGAGTCTTTCAAGTAAATGAATACACATATGAAGTGGAAATTCAGCAGGATAAATATTGCAGATTTTCAGCCTCGTTAACCTACATGACTAAGCGAATTCACTTGTTTGGAGTCATTTATCTCGTTTCATTGCAGAAGTGGAGATGACGATGTCGCTCGCTTTTCGTCCGCTTTTTCTCACACCACATGGTGCTGATATTCTCGGCCTTTGACAGCGGCCACGTGAGAAAAGGCTCGCTAGCGCTCAAAACAGGCTGAATTCACCGCTTACTATCCGTTTCGCGCAAAGTATTTACTAACATGCTAGGTTGTAGATCAAGAGCGCCCTTAACTTTAATCACCTCAGTGTATTTGTTATATTCACCTCAATGAGCTAATTAACTAACTTTAATTATGCAAAATCATTATCATTCTGTTTAGAGCCATTAAGGTGTAGAGCGGGTTGAGATACATTCGGCACAGTTTTTCCTAATAACCTACCTCCTACGTGGTCCTTTTTTCTACTATTTAAAAAAATCCGCGAATTATGAAAAACAAAAACACGTGAATGCGGTCTTGTGCTACCGTATTGCAGCGCTGTCAAACGCTTTTTGGATCAATGAAGCATGCATGCTCCCCGTCTCAAAATGAGTGGCAGACGGACGCAACTAACAGCATAGTCTCTAATCTGGGTCAGCCCATTCTGACTGAGCAGAGAAAGACCGAGCCACGATCAGCGATGGGCGATGGGCAGTCTACCGGCAGCAATCATCGAACGTGAATTTATCAAACTACCCCACTGACGAAACAAAACAAAAAGGAAGAAAAGCGCTCAAGCTTCCAATTCAATGCAGGCTTGCTTTTGTTTCATTTGCGTCAAAGTGCAGCCCGTAAAATGAGAAACGGCGGCTCACTTGGGCACGGTCACGTTTAGTTCGTTGAAACATCGTTGGGAGGGCTGCAATATTATAACGCACAGACACAGTCACATGACATTTTTTTTTATATTTCGCGGGCTTGTTTTAAATGCCGGAAACAACCGCAACGTCATATGGTACGTTGGTAGAAAAAACTCGATATGTTGTTTCCGAACCCCCCACAAAATGACTACACCCCTTGGCCGGAAAGTGAATATTCAAGGCTTTGCTAAATTTATCTTAGGTAATTAACTAATTTACAGGAATGTAAAGATACTCTGCGGAGCACTATATGACGAAAATTATTTGCAGTTGGTTTCGCCAAGCTTCGCTGAACCGTTTTTTTTTTAATCCTTAGTTCAAGTTGCGTGAGACACTCTGTATAGATGCTGCACATTAAGCGTTGCTCTTTATAAAGTGTTGAAAGGCCCATAAAGAAAAGGGCTTGACAAGAAGTCGTGATCTCCTAACTATCGTTCGCTGCTTGTTCATAGGAAGAATTCAGAGATCTAGAATGGGAGAAGATATGGATAAGGGCTGATGGAGAATGTAACAGCAATCATTCCAATATCATTCCCTTGCTACGTACCGCAGCGGACGGATTATACTGCAGGAAACAAGGCTCTAAAGTTAATATGCACAATAATAAAGTAATGGTCAATAGCCTTGAAAAGAACAGAAGTTTTACAGTCAGCAGGGCTCACGAAGTGGTAAGAGAATGTATCTGATTAGGACAGGTAGCATCCGTAGGTCAAGACCACGTATGGAGAATAACTTGCAGAATGTGATTGGGATGCAGCGCATTCGGCAAGTATTCGCAGGCTACACTCTTAATCTTGTTCCATACACGCGTTAAAAAAGTTGCAGTAAATAAGTGAGACTTCCGCTCACATAAGCGTAAGTTCCTCTTATGGCTGGAACTTTTTGACACGTATGCGGAACCACTAAAAGTGTATGACTAGAAGCTAACAGGTATCCCTCGAGAAGAAAGCATATAACATCTGCATCTTACCGGTCTCACTGGTTGGGCTGAACCATCGGGGTTAACGAAGAGGGCCGCATTTAAATTGAGCCAAATGCAGAGAGGTATGAAGCGCATAATGGTAGTTTTAACGTTAAGAGACAGGAAGCATGTACATTTGTTCATGAAACAAACTGGAGTTAGCCTCATTCTAGTTCAAATAAACTTTAAGAATTGGGCTTTAAGAGCTGGACATGCAATGCGAAGAGAGGATAAAGTTGGCAGTTGAGTGTAGTAATTTGAATTCCCAGGGAACGGAATCGTAGCAGGTTAGACAGAAAATTATGTGTGCCAATGAGGCGAAGAAGGTTGTACGGATCAAGTGGATGCAGGTGGCTCAGATCAGGGTTAACTGCAGAGGCCTTTGTCATGCAGTCGGCGTAGAGCAGCTGATGATGATGAGTTCACTCTCCTCGTCACGCAAACATATACGGTTAAACCAAGTGGCATATGCGCCATAGCTGACGTCACAGGCCCGTTTAATCTAAGCAGATACATAGGGACTATTTCTGTAACCTACACCAGCTACACTGGTGTAGCTAAAACCATTGGCGGTATAGGAGATTTTCTACATTGGTGTAGCTGGTGTAAATTAAACAAATGGTCCTAAAAAGAAGTTAAAGGTCCACAGAAACGGCCCTCAAGAAGGCACTGACAAACGTGTTGAGTGTGTAGAATACATCTTTGGAGCATTAACGCAAAGTATAACTCCTTGGAACAAAGCCAGCGATTTATTATTAATTTTTAAAAACAGCGTTTTTTGAAATTCGCGGGCAGAGAGAATGTCACTTGGCGGTGTCGCATGGAACTATTTCCTTGACCCGTGACGTCACGGGTAAGTTGACTGGCAAGGCTTGCTAGAAGCTGCAATTCGCTGCGGCCACTGCAGCCATGACGTCACGGAGACACTTCCGGTAGCTGCGAAAGTCGTCTGCTCGTGTGCTGCTCGAACTCTGTGCGGGCTGTTACACAGCTAGCCGCCCTTATTCGTTAGGTGGCCATTGCCCATTAAGTACAACAACCGAAGCGACGCAGGGATCAGCAGAACGAAGCTGCATTTACAGATATCTTATTTATATAACGTAGTTTCAGGAGTACCGGAGTGCCGTCCGACGAGGCGTCAACAGCACGGTCAAGCACCGCACGATGGCAGCACCTCCTCGACCGCCGTAAACACCGCCGCTGTGGCCCCTCCTCCCGCATACCGTTCGCGAACTACACGGCGGATCGTTAGCACCGATGTCCGAAATAAAGCGTGCTAAAATTTGTTGGCGTATGGAATACTGAGCCGAATATCAAGTATGAAGCCCTCGTGAGGATCTCTGACCAGCATCAAATTGCTGGTAAGAGCGATAGCCGTGATACAAGCTAGTTTCTGCTCAAGCCAGCTGCCGCTGGTGCATTTCGGCTGATCCGATCTGCTCGTACTAGCTATGCGTCGGCAGAGTTAATCCTATAATTATTTTACTATGGCAGGAAATGACTCACTATAAGGCAGTTTCATAAGTAGACGATTTACGACAGCGTTGGTCATGTTCTAAAGCGTCGACCGCCGCGGCTTCGAAGCGAAACAATTTAGGCCTAGCGACGACTAGGGACGGTCACGCACGGCGCCGTCGTTTGCCGCGCTCACGCGCCCCACTCCCGCGGTAATTGTGTAAGTACATCTGCCTGCTCGCGGCATCCCGTGCTGCAAGCGTTGCAAACTCGTGTACTTTCATAGCTAAGGCCGCGAATTTTGTGACGTTTTGCTCAGCAAAAGCCGTTCAAACGATACGGAAGGCAGGACAAGGCTTCAGTACGCAGTTGCTGCGCTGTCGGCCGTAATCGAAGACGTCGGGCGGCACCATATTCTATACATCGATCTTTAAAGGTGATACAGTGGGCAAATGAATAACTTTGTGAAGCAGACCCGCTCGTACGTTTCGCGCACTCGGGCGCCGACGAGTAGCTTCCGTCAACAGACGCCGTCTTAACGACGCAAACCGAGGTCGTCAAGCTCGGTTTGCGATAACCGCGGTTAGTGGTGTAACCATGGTTTGGTCGGCCGTGTGACATAGGATAACCACGGGTTCGCGGTTGCACTAACCGTCGCTGCGCGAACTAGAGAAGTCAGGCGTGCGCGAGCGAGGACGGGTTGACGCGAGTACGCCAGCGAGCGAGCGCACGGCAACCGGAAGTTCGTCGAAGTGACGTATGTCTGGGTGGAGCTTTGAACTTGCTTGTATTCTTTATTTTTTTATGGCTCCCTTCGGCGTGCGAGTTGAGAGGGAAAATTGGAAAGGTCATTTTTAATCGCCGATATCTCTGGTGTTGCAGAAGCTAGATCGAAAATTTTTACTGGAGAATGATGGGTGGTTCAATAACTAACAGTGTTATGGCGTTGTTTATCCTCCTTGGTGACCCCTTTCAGGGGACCTTTAACTTTAGACTGGCGATGCCACAGAAACCACGGCCAGTGGCACACCCAAGAAAATGACTACAATGTATACCGACAAAGTTTTTTTAAAATGGGTATCGGTGCAAAGTCTCGGTTTGGCTACACCATATGAACGTGAATTAGTGGCCTAGAGGCAGCGTGTCTAAGTCACTGTCCAAGGCTCCACGAAGTCCAGATTTCGATTTATTCCTACGAGTTCAGTGGAGAAGGAGGATAAATAATTTATTTTCACTGAAATGGTTTGGAAAAGGAAGGTGCGTATGGGTGTGGCGCTGCGTGGCAGACCCTATTCCGGAACGCCATTGGCCGCTGCCGCTGCACGAGCTCTCTGGACCAGGGCATGCTGGACCTCCAGGTCTGAGCTGGACAGGGCCGCCCCTCAGCCCTCCCTGATTGGTTGTTTTATAATTTTTATATTTGTACTGTGCTGTCAGGCCCACACCTTGTGGTATAGGTCAGCATACTGCCCGCAGAATTTGCATCTACCCTTAAATGTCGGGTCCATGTGTTTAATATGGCGGGATTTAGAATACACCCGGTTTGGAGCCATCTAAAGTGGCACTCCTTAGATCTGTCGAAACCTTTGACGGGTCTTGGAAGTGCCCTTCTGCAAAGGCGTAAATGTTTTGTAATTTCCGCAGAAGTTATACACAGATTTTGTATCATTGCCTTTGTAGAACTGGAGGATGGAGCGGAACCCCAGGGAAGAAAAGCTCGGGCAGCCGCGTGAGCGGTCTCGTTCCCCTCCACCCCCTGGTGACTGAGCACCTATATAATCTGTTTTTTACAGGTAGCCGAATCTGAAATGCTTGTATGTGCCAATAATATTCCGAGGGCGAGTGGCACTATCCTTCCCCGCACATAATTTCAACAGCCCTGTTGCGAGGCCGACATCATGCACGCTGTGTCGGAGTGAGTGGCGGCCAGTGTAATCGCAAGTCTTGTCAGAAATCCGCCAAAAACCGTGGGGGAATATATTGTCACGTGGTGGTGACAAGATCGATGACACAAATGAAAAATCGGTGATTGCACTGAAGACTCTTTATTGGGCTGACTTGCGCCCGCAAAAGAACTATGCAACTCGGCGGCGGCGAAAGCAACAAACGTGCTCGTCGGTCGTCGTACAAAGAATGCCCGTCACACTCGTCAACCCTAAATTTAAAGGCTGCTCAGAACAATCTAGATAACGTCGCAAACAGCTACCAGCACAAGCTGGAACATTGTAGAAAGACACACGAGTGGCCGGAATCTTCGGGACAGATCTCGGTGCATCATGCGCTACAACTAAACTGATAAAGGTGCGTCTCGTGACATCGAGCATTAACAAAGAATACAGAACTGATACGCGATCTAGAATCAGAGTGATAAGGCCGTGTGGCGGCGGCTGTTAAAAAACAACAAATACAGTTTTGAAGGTTTCGCGGCAATATGCCGCCAATTCGATGTAATTAATCGATCGCCGGATTTGTGAATGTATAATGCCCGTTCTACTCCCCACTCTATTGACAAATCGCTTGAAATCAGGAAAACTGCGAACATTTTTGCGAAATATTCCTATACCTGTGAAGCATACAGCCTTAAAAGGTGATTGAAATGCCGTCAGACAACCGCCTTTCTTGATATCTTGTTGACAGCTACACTAACACGCCTACTGGTGAGTTTAAAGGAGTATTACTATTTTTGTTTTGGTTATTTTACCGCATAAACGACTAAGGGTGTCCTGCGCCACACGCTATGTGTATTGTGTCGTTGTGGGGAATTATATAATTATTGTTATGCTGTCCCTGCTTCTTTAAGACATTGTTTCATTTAAGTATTCAGCTCCACATGCAATATCATCATTTTCTTTTTCTGCTGTATGAGGGGCCGAATGATACTTCTTTGGTTCGATGAAAGTAGGCAAATCGTCAATTCTGTATATTTTAGAGATCTTTTTTAAATATCATTAAATTGTCGTTTACTTCGAACTTTCTGTACACACTTCGTATATTAACGCGAAAGCGTTACTTCACTATGTTCACAAATTTCTGTCCGCAGACCGTGTCCGCGGACCGCGTCCGCAAAATCGTGTCCGCAGCAGTAGCGCGTAATTGAGAACTGGTAGAGGTTAATCAGTGGTGTCAATCGATAGACGTTGCCATAATGTTGATGTAGAAAAATTATTAGGCCAATAAGTTTATTAGGTAATAATTACAATACCTGGTTCACAGGAAAGGGAAGGCGCAGTATCTGCCACACATGTTCTGTGAACATCTCAACCGCGCCGTAAAACAGGGAAGAAGGTTGGAGTGAAAACGGAAAGAGAGAAGCAGGTGCCGTATTGGAGATGACGTCAAGGATGTGACGTCACGCAACCGGAAGTAGAGCCGAAAAAAAGGGAAGAGGAAATGATTGGCGCGCAATTTCAAAGAACCAAAGACAAAAATGGGTGCTCCGCCTAATCAGCTTCCATCGGTGATCTGCTTCATCATACTCGCCGTTTCACCCTCGTGAACCATCGGTGTGTGCTCGAACTGCATCCACTCGGATATTATGTGCTGCAAAGGATTTTCGTGACTTTTTTTGCGTATTTTGTGCCGGACCTGAACCGCGCCACACAGTGCACGTGGGCGGCCTGCGGCTCCGCCATGTCGGAGACGCCGGCCTCAGAAGAAGCCGGCTCCTCACCTCCCAACCTAGCAAGTGACGCTCCTATGGATGCACAAGAATTTTCGGCCGGGATAGACGCAAATGGCTCCACCATGTCGGAGACGCAGGCCTCGAAAGACGCCGGCTCCTTGCCTCGTAACAAAATAAGCGACGCTTTTATGGACGCACAAGAATTTTTGACTGAGATAGGCGCAGATGACTGGGAAATCAGGCTCGAAAGGAAATCTATTTTTGAGGAACAAGCGGAAAAGTTAAAGCGGCGAGTGAAGCGAGAGCGACGAAGCTGCTAGCGAAGAAGACGCTCAAGGAAGCGAAAACCTCAATTGTCCGAACTTTCCCGGTACCAAAAGAGTGGGCGAAGATCGTACTTAGACCCCAGGGAGGCATATAAAAGATAATCAAAGGCTACGGGTTGGCGGAGCTCACCGATCTCATCGCTAGAGCCGCGGCAATGCGCGAAGAGTAAATGCAAGGGGATCAAATAACGACCAATTCTAAGAATCAAACCATTCTGATCGCCACGGCATCGGAAGAAAGGGCAAGAAGGTATCAAGGCATCGTGGCCCTCCGGCATAAAGAAGGCACATCCCCGGTCACAGCCTACCTTTTGACACCGGATACATTCGAAAAGGGGGTTATCTACGGAATCCCACCGCACCTCTCGGACCAAGAAATCTTGAATATCCTGAATAGATCAGGAAATTCGGCCATTGCGTCAGATAGACGGCTGGAACAGAACACAGGCACTGTGTTGCTGTGTTTCGTAGAAGGCACGGTACTTTGGACGGTCAACTTCAAGGCAACGCCGCTCAAATGCAAACTATTCAAAAAGAAATACCAGGGGTTTGCAGCATGCGGGCAATTCGGGCATATGGCTGACGTCTGTCCGAATTCCGAGACGCGCAAATGCCGAGGATGCGGGGTTAAAAATCCCCTACCAGATCATACGTGCACCCCAAATGTGCACTCTGTCAGTGGCAGTACCACCTTGGGGACAAAAACTGCATCAAGATCTACAGGACCGCAAACATAGTCAAAAGGAAACTCTGGGAAAAGAAACTGGGAAAACAATACCGCCCCTAGACAGGGGCACATTTCTCTAAAGAACAAGTTCGAGACCATCAGAACTGAGAAAGCATGCTCCATCTCCCGCTCCCGCAGCCGTTCCAAGTCTGCCACCAGGCCAGGGCTAGCAGTCAAGATCGCCATACCGGAGAATGTGGACGCTACACCCGGGCCGGACCTTTGCGCCGGAGCAGCGCCGGACCACGCAAAATACCACAGCAAGCCAAGGCGAACCTCGGATCACTCATACGTGACCTGGCGGACCCATGGGGCCTCAAGCAGAAAAGTATCTTGGCAGGAGGTAAGGACACGCAGGTAACTGATCAAGGGAATCTTGAAAGTAAAATAGAAAGACTAATCAGGGAGAATCAGGTAGTCATGCAGAAATTAGTGAAAATTGAGCACGAAAATGCAGAGTTGAGGAAAGGATTGAATAAGCTCGAAAATCGTGAGATGAGGGAGCTTCCCCCATTCGAGAGTGGAAACGAACCAGAAGGTGCAAGTGGGCCCCCCAGTAGAAAGAAGGCCAAGCCTGAGGACACGATTCTCGACAAACTTGCCGTAGACATAAGGTCTCTTAAGGAACTAATGGAGAGGTCCAACTATAGGCAGGAAATTCTGCAAGTTAGAATGCTACACATGGAGGGCAACCTGGGTAGTATGGAGCAAACCCTTCTCGCCGCAGGCATAATCGCTAGGCCTCAAGGGATACAAATGTTTCCGCAGCTCGCTGGGGAACTCGGCTCGGGTGGCTACTCTGGTTGAGCCCAATACGGCGTTTACTCGACACGAGGTCGATGGGGACATTGAAGCAGTTTTGATTGAAGTCCATTCATGAAATAATAAGAGAATCTCCTTGTGCTCAATGTATACAGCTCACCGAAACAAATCAATGCGAAATTCCTGCTCTTATTCAAAAAAGCACTAAAAGTTGCCGACAGCGAAACACTTCTAATCTGCGGAGACTTCAATGATAAACACCAGAAATGGGTATATGATACACAATGCCGGAAGGGGAAGGGCCTGCTTTAATCCATATTATCCAATGGGCTGTCTCTAATAACGAATTCAGCGACACCGACGGGCATGGGTAACAGTGCCTGTAAGGACACTGTTACCCATGCGGTAACAGGATACCCATAAGGATACAGGAAACACATAAGGATTTCGGTACATCAAAGGGGTTGCAGGTAAAAAGCCCTGGTCTTCTCTGACTGAGTGGCAACAAGAATTTAATCGGCATATAAAGGAGGCCATGGCAGAACAGGCGACAAATCTCCAAGTCCCAAAATTAGACAAACACCTCCTACATCTCCTTAAATCCAAGACACAATTGGAGGGAAGGTGGAAAACTAAAAAATGGAACAGAAATCTCAGAAGAGGGGTTGCTAACCTCAATAAGGAAATTGAACGGTATGCAGCCAAGCTGTCCGAAAGGAGGTGGGCCGAGGTGTGTGATGAGATGAACTTCGACATGAGCCTTCCCAAGACCTGGGCTATCCTCCCAATACCTCATTGATCCCAATAACACTAAGAGATGGACCAGACTAGACCAGATTAAGATCAAGCATAAGTTCCAAAAGAAAACGAGGAGCTGCTAGATGCAATCAGGATGACATATACATGCCAGGATCCCGGCCCCCCTCTACCCTGCTATACCGGGACAGAGAATAAGGCCATAGATGCTTCAATTGAATTGACAGAAATTAGGGCGGCCCTGCAGAATCTCAAAAAGAGATCTGCTCCAGGGCCAGATAATATCACAAACACTATGCTTAAAAATCCGGACGAAGACTCCTTACACTTCATTTGCGAAGTCATGAATAAAATTTGGGAAGGGGCCAAAATCCCAGAGGAGTGGAAAATCTCCAGATTGGCCCTTATTCCTAAACAGGGCAAGTAACTTGAACTTTCCAACATAAGGCCCATATCTCTCACCTCTTGTCTCGGAAAGCTCATGGAAAAGTGGTCGAAATCAGAATCACTAGGCATATGGAAACCAAGGAACTCTGGCCAGTGCATATGGTAGGGTACAGGCCGGGATTAAGCGCGCAGGATGTCATGCTCAGATTAAAGCACGAAATCATGGATGCTCCCGAGGACGATGCATCATATAGAGCCATCCTGGGACTTGATCTCACTAAGGCATTTGGTAATGTTGAGCACAGAGTGGTTCTCGAAGGCCTCAACTCGGCTGGAGTGGGAAGCAAGTGCTTCAACTATGTCAAAGATTTCCCCACCTTCAGGAAAACTGAAGTTAGCTTCGTGGAACTTAGGTTCGAGCCCATCAGTACCGGGGGCAGAGGAACGCCCCAGGGATCTGTCCTCTCCCCTGGTACTTTTCAATTTTGCATTGAAAGATCTCTCGCCCCATCTCAATAAGATAGAAGGCATTGAACATAGCATCTATGCAGACGATATAACAATCTGGACCGATGGAGGCTCCAGCGCCGATATATCGCATAGGCTGCAGGAAGCGGCGTATATTGTTGAAAACTACGCCCTAGATACAGTACTATCTTGCTGTGGAGTTGTGCAGCAAATCACAACTAACCAGAGAATCCCGGCTACCGCACCTACACAAACCAGTGGAGGTGGGAAAGAGTAAGGTATCGAAAGTCAGCACCATTAGGATCCTGGGGTATTTCATACAGCAGAATAGGGAAAACACCGCCATCCTGAAAAAGCTTCAGACGTATGTCGACCAGGTAACAGGGATATTTAGACGAATCGCTCCCAGGAACAAAGGCCTCAGCGAACACTGCCGAATAAAACGGCTTCGTGCCTTTGTAATCAGCAGAATAGCTTATGCCACCCCCTTTCTCAATCTAAATCCTGGTGAAGTAGAGAAGTTAGAGAAAATGATCAGAACGTCATTCAAAAGCGCTTCAGGCATCCCCCCAACCCGTGGACAGAGAAGCGTCTAGCCATGGGAATGCATAATACCTGGGAAGAGATTGCTAAAACGGTCAGGGAGGCCCAGATTTGGCGGCTCAACTCCACAGTAGTGGAACGAAAAATACTGCGAGAACTACAGCTTCAATCAGGTGAGCCACCCTATGTCGCTGATTTCCTGGAGCTTGAGACGCGGAAACTATTCAAAATTGCACCGATCCCTAAGAATATGCACCCGATTCATGACAAGGAACGAAGACAGCATAAAGCAAAATTTATTCAAAGTAAACTAATAAACGACCCTCCTGAGGAATCAGCCTATTGCGATGCTGCCTGCGAGCTTGAAGGGGCCGCGGTCATAGCAGTGGTAGATGGGAACCATTCCCAGAAAGTAATTGGATCCATTAATACGCGTAACGCTTTATTAGCTGAAGAGGCTCGATAGCACTAGCATGTACATGCACTAAATCCAGAAATATCCTTTCAGATAATAAGGCGGCTGTTAGAAACTTCGGCAAAGGCCTAATTTCCAAGCACGCGGCCAGTCTACTGAGAAAGCACCCGCTAAACCGGGAGGTTTCAGTCATCTGGGTTCCATCTCACGAGGGTCTACCAGGCAATAGGCTGCCCATCGCCTCGCTCGAGATGTATACGCCAGAGCGGCCATAGAGACCCCGCTACCCGGAGACAAAGACCCCCTCATCACCTACAAGGAGCTCTCTGAGACTCCCAGACTAAACAGAAGGATCTATCCACCACCAGATAGGTCCCTGATACCCTCAGAATGCAGGGCCTGGCGAAAAATTCAGGCCAATCGTTTCTTTCATCATGTTAATCTGCATAATGAGTTGACAGGGGACACAGAGGCTTGCAATCTCAGCAACGCACCTCTGAGTCAAAACCACCTAATCTGGCGATGCCCCGATTCTCCGGAAGCTAAAGAAACCGATCCCCTTCCTCAAATTACCTGGGAGTCCTACATCCGCAGCCCAAATGTGGATGAACAAAAGATCGTCCTACGCCTGGCGGAGGAGGCTTACTTCAAGACCTTCTCTGCGGCCACGGCACAGGAGAGCCGGCAAGGAGACCCTCCCCCTGGCTGAGCCCCTGCCCCGAGGTCCATGTCGGTGTAAATAAAGTCTTCTAACTCACTCACGCAAACAAGAAGTAAATTCGGCTACTGCAAGCAACCAGAAGCAACCAACAGCAGCATGCGTGCTTTCGCATTACTCCAATGTAGAGTCTGCAGTGCTCTTTAATTTTCCGTCTATTTTCTTTCACTAGGATAACACTGTGTCAGATGAATGCGTTCAATGCGAAAACTACTACATAATTATTTCGATTAAAGGTTTTTAATTACAGGATCATTTTTATTCCTTTTTGAAACGTTTTACATAGTCTAGCTTGTCGTTCATTTCAATGGTAAACGAAGCAATATACTGGTATCTGAGCATACTTTCGGCGTCTTCAGGCATGGTTTAGCAGCGAAAACACTGTAAACAATGATGAAAGGAATTTTCAATTTTCTGGCTATCTAATATTATGGTTTGATCAACTTTAGCTTGGGCTAAACATTGCTTTCTCTTAGTAAGTTGCCGCCAAAATCTACTGGGAGTACTATTTAAACATGATCGAAGTGTGATTGATTGAATGTCCTTTTTGAATGGGAAGGCTCATGGCCATGGATGGGGGTAAAGGGCAGTAGACAGAATCTTCATTGTTTAGGTCGTCACTGAAATCATATTGCTCTACCAGGCAACTAAGGGAGCCATACTTGGTAAATATCATTTCTGTATTAGTATCAGTTTCTGGAACGAAATGGTAGTTCAGGTGGTAGGGATGATCTCTGAGCATCCAGCAGAAAAAGCAGGGCAATCCCAGAGTAGGTGAGATATGCCGCTGCACGTTAAAGTCGTACAGTGGGGGCACATAATCATTTCCTCAGTATACTAACGCCAGATAATACGTGGCGTGTAAGCCGCATGGGATATGAGCTTTATTCAAAAAGACTTCTTGGCTTCAGGTGAGGTTGGTTTTTCGCTTAAAAGGTGGATCTGGTGCGGCCCCCTGCATGCGATGCTGACTGAGGCTACGAGGACTGGTCTGTGTATAGTGCATAAGAGCAAGAGAAGGGGTGTGTTGCCCGCCCAAGGTGGAGTAAGGATGAAGCAAGGGGGATGGGGAAGTATATGTGGACATCCCGACTGCCAAGGCAGCCGCGGCGTCTGCCGCAGCATTGCCCCCTGATTCGTCCAAGTGGCCTGGGGTCCACTGAATAACGACAATTCTGGTTGTGAGTTGGTGGCGTTTAAGGAGCCGCTGTATGGCAGTAGCAGTTGCATCTTTTGAACCCGGAGTAGCGATTTCCTTGTAAGCTTCATAGGAATCAGTGAGAATACGTATTGAACCAGTTCCGGTGCAAGGCACTCCTGACAAGGCTCCGCAAATCGCGAAGAGTTCAGCATGAAGAGGGGTACCTTGAGGTAGGTGGCAGGCATAAGTGCATGAAAGGGAAGGGTTGTCATCGCATACCGAGCCCATAAATGCAAATTCGCTTTTAATTGAAGCGTCGGTGTATATGTCAGTCGTATCAAGGATTCGCTCTTGTCGGTGATGGGCAGCGAGGAGCTCCCGGCGAATGACAAAATCGCGGTTTATAGGTCGGCGATGGAGGCGTGTGACTACTGGCATCTCCCAAGGGGGAAGAGATGCATATAGGGATGACGTTTTGTCATTACGTAGTTCATCCCAGGCCAGCAGGTGACGCCCTTGGACATTGTTCTCTATACGTATTCGATGACGCATCTGTGACTCGGAAACGATGGTAGCGAGCGGTGGAAGAGCAGCCAAACGCTCAAGTTCAGCTATAGGAGTGTGCTTAGGTATAGCGGTAATAGTCGAACGTGATGAAGGCGTTCGACCTTAACGAAGTCTGTCTGTGACAGTTGGAGGACGGGTGTACCATAGAGGATTTTTCCGACTACCGCTCATCCCATGGCAGGTATGTTGCTGCGCACCAGGACAGGCGACGAATAGTGTGTAGCAGTGCTGGCCAAAAACATTGTAGCTGATGAACCCATTTCTGGGGACTTTTGCAGCTTGAGATGAGCAGGCCAAGAATGCGGATTTGCCCATTTCAAGAGTTGATGGTGTTGCCTCGGATGTGGAAATGGATCTGCATACTGGGGTTGGTTTGATGTTTTCCGTCGATACTAATCAATTCTGATAAAACAGAATTGATTAGCGATTTCGAGGCCAATTTTGGTTAGTGTATCTACAAGACAAAGAAGGGCCGCCTGCAGTTCAATCTGCATAGAATATTTGTCTACGTAACCCGCTGCCTCAGTCCAGGCAGTATAGTAATATCATCGGCATATATAGCGAATCTTGCGCTTGTGGCGAGTTCCAGATTATCGGCGACGCTTGTCATGGCCAAGTTGAGCAATATGGGTCCGAGAATGAAGCCCTGAGGTACGCCCGTATCCAAGTGATACGTTTTGGGCACCCATCCTGGAGCTTTGCCATGTAGCTGAATGGGTCTAGATGTCAAAAAATTGCAGATCCAGATTTGGGCACGACTACTAGGAAAGCGTTTGGCGAGTTCCTCCACGATAACCTCATGGCAAACATTGTCAAAGGCTTTGTGTATATCGACAGCCAAGAGATAGTCAGGTGGCGCTTTATGATGAGCTCTATTCAGAACTCTTTGCAAAAGCCAAAGGCAGTCATGAATGCCGAGGTTAGGGCGGAAGCCAGCTTGAGCTGGATGAAATCCAGGACAGACGTATTCAATGTAGTGACTAATTCGGGTATGCAGCAGGCGCACGATGAGTTTACAGAGATGTGAAGTCAGGGCGACTGGACGCAAATTACTAGGAAGTCGAGGGTTTTTGTCATGTTTACAGATAAGAAGAATAAGAGAAAGCTTGAGATCATCCGGTCCCGTTCCAGTCTCCTAGTAAGAATTAATGATGTCGAGAAGGGCATTCTGGGCTGCCGAGTCGAGATTGCGAAGCTCCTGCCAACTGAATCGGTCGTGCCCGGGTGTGGCGCGAGCTCGGCCTCTTCCGAGGGCTGCTTGCAGTTCTCCCTTAAAGAATTGGCGATCCAGGTCTGGATCAGGGTTTATGAGTGGGAAAATGGAAACTGCTGGTGGAGGCGTCAAGCTGGCGTGTGGGAAAAAGGTGAGTATAACTTCATCTTCAACATCAGCCGGGTTGCCATTAAGAAGGAGTTCGGCGAGAGGTGGGGCCCCGCGTGCCTTGCCATTTACGACACGAAAGATGCGCCAAAGTTGTGATAGGCTCGGTACTTGTCCAAGACGGTCGCATGTAGAGTGCCAAGCCTCACTTTGCAGGTGAAGCTGGTATGCCCTGATAAGCTTGAATTGTCGTCGAAGAAGTACGAGATCTTTGTGACGTTTTCCGCGAGTCCGAAAACGTTGCGTGAGGTGATCTGCGCGACGCCAAAAGTTATCCAGGTGAGCATCTATGCCAACTGTGAAATCGTCACAGGGAATATATTCGAGAGCTTTAGTGCGGGCATCTCGGAGCATAGACAGGAAGGAGTCAATATCCGAGAAGAGGGTGGTAGTATTGGCCTGAAACTTGTCCATGTTGAAAGACGAACGTGTTGTCCGAACGCGACGACGTTTATGATTGAGAGTGAGCAAGATGGGCAAGTGATCACTACCTCAAGATTTAGAAAGGACTTCCCAGCGCTGAAGAAGACGCTGGGATGATAATGTAAGGTCCAGTGTAGTGTCCGCTTGAGAGGGATGGAGACCGATATGGGTCGGCGTGTTAGGTTCATTGCACAGGGTAAGAAGAGTTTGATCGAAGGCGTCATATAGGTGTTTACCACGTTGATTAGGCTGAGATGAGCTCCAGGCTGCGTGATGTGCATTGAAATCTTCGCCGACAAGAATAGGATAAGGGTGTGCTGCGTTTTCAAGGTGCGGGTTCTGCCATGACGTTACTGGGCCGGAAATATGCCGACGTCACGACGAAAGGCTTTTGGCCAGGGGGGAAGATTTTTACTGCAACAATCTCCCGAGTGGGAGAGGAAAGGGATTTAAGCGAGAGCTGAGTGGAAGGACAATCGTTTCGGATTAAGACGGCCGCCTGTCCATCTGAACGGCCGTTTTTATGTTGGATAGTCGGTGTCTGCTAAGTGCAGTAACCGGGAATTTTACAAGGAGCGCGCGTTTCTTGAAGGAGTATAAAAAAGGGGACGGCGCTGAGGCACAAATGTACGAAAGGTAGGACCCTTCTGATTGAAGCTTCTGCAGTTCCATTGAATCCCATAATTTGTATTATTCGTTGTGCCCACAGAGCGTGTGACAGTTATTGCGCCTTTCCCTTGCTGTGAACCAATTATTATTATTATTATTATTATTATTGTTATTATTATTATTATTATTATTCGTTCTTTGCAATTAATGTTTGTGCTAACACC
This sequence comes from Amblyomma maculatum, assembly GCF_055883805.1. Taxonomy (NCBI): domain Eukaryota; kingdom Metazoa; phylum Arthropoda; class Arachnida; order Ixodida; family Ixodidae; genus Amblyomma; species Amblyomma maculatum. The sequence continues at coordinate 104,893,401 of NC_139352.1, forward strand.
GCATTAATAACGACAATTGTTTCATGGAAAGAGAAAGGCGCAATATTTGTCACACTTGTTTCTGTGGACACCAGACCGCGCCATAAGGAAACAGAGGAAGGTGAGAGAGAAAGTGGAACGAGTTTAAGAGGCGCCATAGTGGAGGGCTACGGAGTAATTTCGACCACTTGTGAATCTTTTAACGTGCGATGACATCGCACACCACATAGACGCCTCTTCGTTTTGCCTCCATCGAAACGCAGCCGCCGCGGTCGGCATCGACCTCGGTTGATCCGGCATAGTAGTCGGGCATCGTGCCACTGCACGATCGCGGCGGGCATTATATCTTGAAAGCCGGTCGTACAAATTCTGCGCTACCTACGAAGTCTTCTAAGTTAACCCTTGAAGCGTATAATCTTACAGATGAAAAGAGGCGGCAATCCGTGTGCTGTGCCGTGTCAGTGCATGTTAAGATCCCTAAGTGGTGGAAATTACTCCGCAGCCCTCCACTACGGCACCTCTTTCACTCTGTCCACTTTTGGTCCCACCTTCCACCCTTCCCTACCGGCTGGGGTCAGGTGTCCAGAGTCAAAGCCTCCTTTATACTATCTAGAGGATCCATATCCATACGCAGAAGATTACAAAGGAAACCCAAATCCGAAAATGGACGAGCCGATCACGGAGGAAGAATTCCGGACGGCAATAGCAAGTGCCACTCGAAACACAGCGGCTGGTGACGACAAGATCACTAATGGCATAATTCGGAACATGAGCAACAGCAATATCAAGGCACTGGCGCATTTCATGAACAAGCATTGGGAAGCAGGAACGGTGCCAGCGCAGTGGAAACACTCGGTGGTCATCATGATCCAGAAACCCGGGAAAAAATTGGCAATAGAGAATTTGCGGCCCATTTCTTTAACTTCGTGCCTGGGAAAGATTTTCGAGAGGGTTGTCAATAATAGACTGAAAAATTACTTAGAGGATAGCGCTCAGATGCCGGACACCATGTTTGGCTTCAGAGAAAAGCTATCAGCCCAGGACGTTCTCCTGCAGATTAAAGAAGAGGTCTTGACAGGTATCCCACGCTCGGCAGAACACGTAGTTTTGGCAGTGGACATTAAAGGTGCATTTGATAATGTTAGTCACAAGGCGATCTTAGATGTCCTGGCAGACACGAATTGTGGAACCAGAGTCTACGAGTACGTTAGGAGCTTTCTGAGTAACCGGACGGCCGAAATCAAGATTGGCAATATAGAAACAGAGACCTTCTCCCCGCCCAACAAGGGGACACCTCAAGGAGCAGTCATTTCGCCCACGCTGTTCAACGTGGCAATGATTGGCCTGGCCAGGCGCCTCGAGAAGGTGGAGGGCATACAGCACGCTATGTATGCTGATGACGTCACCATCTGGACGACCACAGGATCACTCGGGGAGAAGGAAGCGAAATTGCAAGAAGCAGCATCTGTCATTGAAGAATATCTAAAGCAGAGGGGCTTGGAGTGCTCATCACGGAAATCAGAACTGATCAGATTCTGGCGAGGGAAGGGCAACCGCTCTGCTCCCACAGATCAAGGCCACAAGCTCGAGATCCGGCTACAAGGGGAGACAGTGCCCGAAAAGACAACCGTGAGGATCCTGGGGATGTGGCTCCAATCGAATCAAAGGTGTCAACACACGCGTAATCTGCTCAAGACCTCGACCCAGCAGGTCGCCCGAATGATAGCACGGGTGACCAGCAAAAAGATGGGGATGAAGGAGCCCGACACACTCAAACTTGTCCGGAGCCTCGTTATTAGCAGAGTAGCGTATGCTCTACCCTACTTCAATATGACCAAAGGAGAGGAAGACAGAGCGGACGCCATCATCAAAATGGCTATCAAGACCGCACTCAAGCTCCCCAAGAACACACCGAACCACAAACTAGCAGCTCTGGGTCTGCACAATACAATACAAGAATTAGCAGAAGCCCAAATCAAGTCACAGCTAAACAGACTTCTACAAACGAGGACGGGAAGACGGGTGTTGGAAAGACTGGGATATAGCACACACCTACAGGTTTATAACAAGACAAGAGAGGTATCGCGGGAAGTCAGAAATTGGTACCGAGTTCGGCCCATACCTAGAAACATTGACCCCCGCCTACACCCGGGAAGAAGGCAGGCAAGGGCAGAGTATTATGAAAAAACATTTGGCCAACAAGACACGTCAAGGTTCACCGACGCCGCCTTATACGAAACCAACGCAAAGAGGGCGATAGCCACGGTCACAGACTGCGAAGGCCGGGAGGTAGTTAGCGCCTCGATCCAAAACTGTACAGTCACGGAGGCAGAAGAAGTGGCTATCGCACTGGCCATTAGGCAAGGAAGAGAAACGGGAGAGAGTCTGACGATACTGTCCGACTCTCAATCCGCATGCAGAAATTTTCAACGGGGTAAATTATCTAAGGTAGCGCACCAAATCCTTTCTTCCACAAGCGAGCCAACAAAACAATGCACTCAAACATTAGTGTGGATTCCGGGGCATGCAGGGGTCACGGGGAATTTGTACGCAGACAGGGTAGCACGAGGACATGCAACCTACCGTGCGCCCAACAGTCTCGGGACAGAGGACCTGATTCCGCTTGACCCTGACTACACCACAATACTATAACACTATAGAGGCTTGCGGAAAGTATATCCGGAGCCGCACAAAAAGCTCAGCAACGAGGAGGCCATAGATCTGAGGCGGCTACAGACGGGCACCTTCATTAATTTACACATATTACACATGATGCATCCCACGACATTCAGAGACGAGTGCCCGTGGTGCGGGAAGACCCCTACCCTGTACCACATAACATGGGAATGCAGCTCACATCAACTACAAAAAATTGAAAACCCAAATGAAAGACAGTGGGAGGCTTTGCTGGCCAGCTCTGACCCGGAGGCTCAGCTCTACCTGGTCACAAGAGCTCGCAAACTGGCGAAAGCCAGTGGTGCCCTGGACTGGGGGCGCCAACCGCTCGTCAGCCTCGGTTGAAGAGGCGAAGAAAAAGATCCCCGAGCAGTTAATAAAGTTCACTCACTCACTCACTATACTATCTGTGCCTAAAATGGCGAGAATTGGGCCTAGTTGGTTATTCATATTGGTTGCACCGCGCTAACACATTGAACGACAGAAAAGACAAACACCACGGAGCGCGAACTAACAACTGGTTTTAATGGACGAAACGGAAGTCACAAAATTCCAGAATCAATGCGGTACTAGTGTTCGTACTTTTTTAGACTTGCTTCAGTTATACTTGGGATCTCTGTTTGTCGAATTTGAAGGGAACCTTTTCGAGCAGCGCACTGGGATCTGCATCGGCTCCTGCTTGGCGCCGATTTTGTCTGACCTGTACATGGCAAAAGGAAATAGGGCATTGAAGCACCAGCTCGAATCCCTCGGAGTGCTTGCATGTTTCCGTTATGTTGATGATTTTTTGGTGTGTTTTCCTGGTGATGCAAGCAGTACTGTAAACCCGAACTTGGTTATTAATTTGTTTGAAACGGCGTTCAAGGGACTAAAATTCTCGTTTGAACTGCCGGAATAATCGGTGATTAGGTTTCTGGACCTCGAAATTCATAAGGGCCTAGAGCACACGTGTTGGCTTTACAAGACAAAAGGAGAGAAGGCGATTTTAAGGTATGATTCCGGACACTCAAAATTAATCAAACGGTCCATCGCTAATACATGTATAATTCAGAGCATCAGGAAGTCATGCGTGCATAAGGTAGAGCAAAGAATTATCCAACAGGTTGCAAGGTTAAAAGATAGCGGGTACCCTGATATTCTCCTGGCCTCGATTTCAGAAGAAATCCTAAAAACATTGACCGCTAAAAATAAAGAAAAAAATGACCCTGAAGGTTCCAAGAAGATCGCGCGTCCGATTGTCATCCCGTATGTACACGGAGTATCGCACGGTCTAAAAAAGATTGCAGGCAGGCACGAAGTTCCTGTGGTGTTCACGGCACCCAAAAAGCTATCGGGGTTGTGCGCAAAAATAAACAGACTCGATGAAACACCCAAACTACGTTTCACCACCAACCATGAGACGAAACACGTCGAATGCGATACAGGCGTGGTTTATTCCATCCCCCTCTCATGCGGATTGAAGTATGTCGGCCAAACGGGTCGGTGCATAAACAAAAGCCTAAATGAGCATGCTAACAATTGCAAATCAATCGCCCATCCAGGGAAGCTGGCTACGCATTGCCAGCACTGCAAATGTAAGCCTCAATTTGAAAAAACCGCTGTTATTTCGCATTCTGATAATAAAACCGAAAGAGAGATCACAGAAGCATTTGAAATAAAATCCGTCGGGGCCGATATGTGTATCAGCAACGTATCACTGTCGTTGTCTGCGAAAAAAGTTGATTTGCTTAGATTATCACGATGAGTGTGTCTAGCTGTATGCCTTTGTTACCTGCGATGATTGTTTCCTCATGTTTCCTCGTTGCTTATGTTTGTTTGATGACGACCACGTTTTGTGTATAAAATGACTTCCGTTTCATCCATTAAAACCAGTTGTTAGTTCGCGCTCCGTGGTGTTTGTCTTTTCTGTCATTCAATGTGTTAGCGCGGTGAAACCAATATCTGTGCCTGTCAACGCGGCGCGCGAACGATACAACAGCGCCTTCGGGTAAAGTTGCCCGGCGCTGCCGCTCTCCTTGTTGAGGGCGCCACTGACGTAGGTGATTTATAAAGGGAAAGGAGAAAGGATGCACATTAAATCCTACAGGCCGATTATCATAACATCTGTTATGTACAGGTTGGCCATGCAGGCGGTGAAATTAAAGGTGCAAGAATAGGTAGAAAGTAAGAAGATACTCGGAGAACTTCAGAACGGCTTTAGAAATGGTAGGCGCTTAGGTGATAGCCTGTTCGTTCTTGCCCAATGCATCGACATATCTAGAGCGGAAAATAGACCTTTGTGTTTGGCCTTCCTGGACATAAACGGGGCGTACGACAACGTAAGCAGGGAACTCCTGAGGAACATATTAAGAGAAGAAGATATCGGTTATGAGATAATAGAGTTCCTACAGGAAATATACCGGGATAACAAAGTAGAAATTACGTGGGAAGGGATAAGTAGTAAGGAAGAAGTCAAAGTATGCAAAGGATTAAGACAAGGCTGTCCTCTATCACCGCTGCTGTTCATGCTTTATATGATAAACCTGGAACGGAGGATACAAGACAGTAACCTAGGTTTTAACCTGTCATATATATTAGGTGGAAAAGCGGTAGAGCAGCGCCTCCCCGGCTTGATGTATGCAGACGATATAGTGCTGCTAGCTGAGAGTCTGGAAGAATTGCAAACTCTAGTTCAGTATTGCGGAGACGAAGGGGACGCTCTAGGCATCAGTTTTAGCGCAGTTAAGTCGGGTCTGATGATTTTCATCGGCTCAACAGATTAGGGTCTTAAAATACACGGCCATGAAATACCTAGAGTAGCAGAATATAAATATCTGGGGGTATGGGTAAACGAAGGATTGGCATACATTGGAAAGCAAGAGCAATCACTTAAGGCCAAAGGGCGGAGAAATGCCGGGATAATGAAGCATAAGGCATTGTGGGGATACAATAGGTATGAGGTTCTGAGGGGTATTCGGAAAGGAATTACGGTGCCCGGACTTACTTTCGGAAATGCGGTTTTGTGCCTAAAATCAGAGGTACAGTCGATATTAGAAACAAATCAGAGATCCGTTGTACGATTAACACTGGGTGCCCACGGCAAAACTATAAATGAGGCGGTACAGGGAGATATGGGCTGGGCATCTTTCGAAGTGCGGGAAGCTCAGAGTAAAATATTATATGAGGAACGCCTGAGGAAATTGGACAGTAACAGATGGGCAGCTAAAGTATTTAAATACCTGTACCTAAAAAGCGTTGACTCACAATGGAGGAAAAGAACTAGGAAACTAACTAGTAAGTATGCTAGTAACAAGGACGGAGAAATAAAGAGCATTAAGCAACAGGTGAAAAACACAGGAGGTAAAAATTGGATAAATTCGATGGAAAAGAAACAGAGTGTGGAATTATACCGATAGTGGAAAATGCAGATCAGGAAGGAAGATTTCTTTGATAACTCAAGAGGCAGTGCCCTACTTTTTGAAGCTAGCTCAGGATGCCTTAGAACACGCAGCTACAAAAAGAAATTTAACAATGCAGATGACGCATGTGCTGTATGTGGAAACTCCAGCGAAACAATTGCCCATATTACACTCGAATGTAATGGTATCCATCCGGAAGTTGGTGCAGGCGCAATCACTGTTCCTGACGCTCTGGGGTTTAGAGATACCAGTGGCCGGGTGAATAAACCGGCGGTGGAAACTAGCAAAAAAACGACTGGAAGATTGGTGGCTTAAAAGCAGAGAGGTGACATAATGTTATTAATGTAGAAACAAAAATTTAATAAATAGAATGATGGTTTAGTTAACCCATCTAAATCAATTATTAAGATATAGGGAGAAAATGAGCATGATAGCTACTGCTACCACCCAGTTTCAAAGGGGACGCTCCTATGTTCCATCCATCCATTGAGGTGTCACGGGTACGAACGTCGGTGAGAGCGTTGTTATTAGCTCGCGGGATAACTGATACTAAGGAAGAATTTTGCATATTCAGCATATTTACTTGTAAGACCAACATCCTCTAAGCACAACAAGTGATTTTGATACTTGTTAGGCAATGACACCAATGCTATGACATTTTATGTGAGGGAGTTTCAAGAAATTGCGCATGGCTCGAAAAATTGCAAGACTGCTACGCTAGCGCCAATGGTAACAGAAAAATTACAATGCTAGTCTACGCTGCTGTAAAACAAAATTGAAGAAGAAAGGCACCAGCATTTATTTACTCATTTCACAACAGCAGTTTTGCTACAAAAGTACCAGAAGTGGTGTGATGAATAGTTGCCACAAGCAGGACTAAATGTCCACGGTGAATGCTGTCACTGATAGGGCACTTCAGAACCCAGCTTGATTTGCAGATTATTGGAACAACTGCATCGCAGTATGCCCATTGAGATCTGTAAGAAGAAGAATTTCGGTATCAGCTTCAATATAATTATTGAGCGCGTCGTACAAACATTTTTTTTTTTACACAAAATCAAGGAAGACAAATATACGCATTGCATCTTTCTGTTTCGCTCACTTCAAAGTAATCGTCACAATAGGTAAAGCTTGTGTTTTTATTTTATCCCATAATTGCGCAGTTAGCGAAACAAAAAATACTGCACTGGAGCACATGTAACATACCACACAGACGAGCTAACCAGGGAGGAAGTTAGCATCGTAGTCCATAAAATACACGTGCATATTTAATATTTTTATTATCTAACTGACGCGTAATAAACACATTTTCTGGTAATGTCATTATTTTTCACAGGCCTTAATGCGGTTGAGTACCAGTTTTGCAGTTTCCGATGCTAGAGAGGGACACAGTGGTTTAGTTGAGAAGGGAAACTAATATAGGCTTTTCACAATTAGGTTTAACTCACTTTACAGTAGTCATCTTCACAATAGGTAAAGCTTGTGTTTCTATTTTGTCACAAAATTTCGTAATTAGTGTACAGTGCGAAAAAGAGACTGCGCAGGAGCACGTCCAACACACTACGTAGATGAGCTAGGCACGGAAGCAATTAGCATTTCAGTGGAGAAAACACACGTGCATATCTAACATCATTATTGCAGTATTGACGCCTAATAAACACAGTTTTTGGTTATGTCACTATGTTTCACAAGCCTCAAAGCAGATGAACACTACGCAGCGATCGCCGGAAGGATAAAGCAAAACTGGCACTTACCAGTTGGTGCAATGCTGTATTCCTGCAGCACCCGAAGGCCGATAAAAGTAGATGCATGACCTTGCACACCGCAAAACAGTCCACGAAACAGCGAGAGAGGGAAAGCGCGTGGCTATGCGGACCACTTTGCAACACGGCGCACCCGGCACTCGCCTGGGAAAGGTGGATGGATGGATGGATGGAATATAGGAGCGTCCCCTTCGAAACGGGGTGGTAGCAGTAGCTATCATGCTCATTTTCTCCCTATATCTTAATTATTGATTTAGAATGGTTAACTAAACCATCATTCTATTTATTAAATTTTGTTCCTACATTACTAACATTATGTCACTTCTCTGCTTTTAAGCCACCAATCTTCCAGTCGGTTTTTGCTAGTTTCCACCGCCGGTTTATTCACCCGGCCACTGTGTTCTCTAAACCCCAGAGCTTCAGGAACAGTGGTTGCGCTTGCACCAACTTCCGGATGGATACCATTACATTCGAGTATAATATGGGCAATTGTTTCACTGGATATTCCACATACAGCACATGCGTCATCTCTATTGTTAAATTTCTTTTTTAAGCTGCGTGTTCTAAGGCACCCTGATCTAGCTTCAAAAAGTAGGGCACTGCCTCTTGCGTTATCAAAGAAATCTTCCTTCCTGATCTGCATTTTCCACTTTCGGTATAATTCCACACTGTTTCTTTTCCATCGAATTTATCCAATTTTTACCTTCTGTGTTTTTCACCTGTTGCTTAATGGTCTTTATTTCTCCGTCCTTGTTACTAGCATACTTACTAGTTAGTTTCCTAGTTCTTTTCCTCCATTGTGAGTCACCGCTTTTTAGGTACAGGTATTTAAATACTTTAGCTGCCCATCTGTTACTGTCCAATATCCTTAGGCGTTCCTCATGTAATATTTTACTCTGAGCTTCCCGCACTTCGAAAGATGCCCAGCCCATATCTCCCTGTACCGCCTCATTTGTAGTTTTGCCGTGGGCACCTAGTGCTAATCGTACAACGGATCTCTGATTTGTTTCTAATATCGACTGTACCTCTGATTTTAGGCACAAAACCGCATTTCAGAAAGTAAGTCCGGGCACCATAATTCCTTTCCAAATACCCCTCAAAACCTCATACCTATTGTATCCCCACAATGCCTTATGCTTCATTATGCCGGCATTCCTTCGCCCTTTGGCCTTAAGTGATTGCTCATGCTTTCCAATGTATGCCAATCCTTCGTTTACACATACCCCCAGATATTTATATTCTGCTACTCTAGGTATTTCAAGGTCTTGTATTTTAAGACCCTGATCAGTTGAGCCGTTGAAAATCATCAGACTCGACTTAACAGCGCTGAAACTGAAGCCTAGAGCGTCCCCTTCGTCTCCGCAATACTTAACTAGAGTTTGCAATTTTTCCAGACTCTCAGCTAGCAGCACAATATCGTCTGCATACTTCAAACCGGGGAGGCGCTGCTCTACCGCCTTTCCATCTAATCTATAAGACAGGTTAAAACCTAGGTTACTGTCTTGTATCCTCCGTTCCTGGTTTATCATATAAAGCATGAACAGCACCGGTGATAGAGGACAGCCTTGTCTTGATCCTTTGCATACTTTGACATCCTCCTTACTTCTTATCCCTTCCCACGTAATTTCTACTTTGTTATCCCGGTATATTTCCTGTAGGAACTCTATTATCTCATAACCGATACCTTTTTCTTTTAAATGTTCCACAGGAGTTCCCTGCTTACGTTGTCGTACGTTGTCGTTTATGTCCAGGAAGGTCAAATACAAAGGTCTATTTTCCACTCTAGATATTTCGATGCATTGGGTAAGAACGAACAGGCTATCATGTAAGCGCCTACCATTTCTAAATCCGTTCTGAAGTTCTCCGAGTATCTTGTTACTTTCAACCCATGCTTGCACCTTTAATTTCACCGCCTGCATGGCTAACCTGTACATAACAGATGTTATCGTAACCCTATGTCGTTTTCGCCACCTCTCGGCAGCCAGCGGCATAACTTCTCAACGGAGGAGGAGCGGCGGCGAAGCCCGCGGAGCGCGGAGTTGCCAGGCACAGAGAGTAGAAAGGAGGCTATGCCAGAGTGAAACAGATACTGTTCCTTTCCTGTAAGCCATTTATTTTTTCAGGTGTATTCCCTCTCGCCGCGTGTTTGAGGTTGTTGTTGCCACTGAGGGAAAATGCACGGGCCAGCCACTGGCTCTGTGAGCGTGGCTGCTCCTACCCTGATGGGGCTAACCCAGGTAGATCGCCGCTTGCGGTGAGGGCTAGCCGGCCGCAAAATGTTTATCTGTTGTAGGCCGTCATTGCACCCGCCACCGCTTAGGTTGTAGACAACGGCTGTTTCGGCGCACGTCTTTCTATCCATCTTTTTTGCTTTTCTATTTTCTCTTCTGTCCGCACGAGGCCGCGGGGGTGGCTCAGTTACAGAGCTAGTAGCAGGCCCATGCATTCTTCCTACAGCCATAACATAACTGAGCCGCCTCCGCTGCCTCATGCGGACAGAAGAAAAAGTACAGAAAAAAAGAAAAGAAGACGGAGGGAAGGACACGTGTCGAAACAGACGTCGTCCACCACCGAAATCGTAGCAGTGAAATAATGACCTACAACAGATAAATATACGGTGGCAGGACAGCCCCCTGTCAGCGGCAGTGACCTACTAGTCCCAGCCCCATAAGACAGATTAGTTGGTTGGTTGGTTCATAGGAAGGGAAAGGCGCAGTATCTGTCACACATGCTCTGTGAACACCTGAACCACGCCGTAAGGAAAGGGATGAAGGTGGGAGTGAAAGTGGATAGAGAGAAAGGGGAGGCGCAGTGGAGGGCTACGGAGTAATTTCGACCAACTGGGGATCTTTAACGTGCGCTGACATCGCACAGCACACGGACGCCACTTCGTTTCGCCTCCATCGAAACGCAGCCGCCGTGGTCGGGTTCGAACCCGGGAACTCCGGGGCAGTAGTCGGGCGTTTTACCACTGCACCCCCCCGGCGGGGCGCATAAGAGAGACTGCTTTATTTATTTACTTATAGGAAGGGAAAGGCGCTGTAACTGCCTCACTTGTTTTCTGTGGAAACCGCAACCGCGCCGTAAGGGAAGGAAGGAAGGTGGGAATGAAAGTGGAAAGAGAGAAAGAGGAGCCGTAGTGGAGGGCTACGGAGTAATTTCGACCACCTGGGGATCTTTAACGTGCTCTCAAATCGCACAGCACACGGACGCCTCTTCGTTTCGCCTCCATCGAAACGCAGCCGCCGCGGTCGGCTTCGAACCCGGGAACTCCAGCACAGTAGTCGGGCGTCCATAAGAGAAGCAACACAATGCTGTGTTGTGTGCTTCTCTCTTTGTCTGCATAGGGCCAAGAGCCGCTACACCCCCGTTTGAGGCTCCCTGTGATAAATGAGATAGTTTTGCGCCATTCAGCATTGCGTGCCGAAACCAGAACGCTAGAGGGTTGAATTATTTCATTTCAGAGCACCCCTCAAATTCTAGCCACTGTACCTCAAGTTTCGAAGCTGCTAGAAGCACATGCCGCCATGGTCGCACCGGCGGGCATCGGAAATTTCGACTATACCTAGGGTATTTTAACGTGCGCTGACATCGGACAGCACATGGCTCCTTGCTTTTCGCCACCGTCGAAAATAGGACAGTCCCCACCACAACGAGATACCGCAGCCTTGCCCACAGTATTCCAGCAGCCTAACCAGTGCACTACCGCAACGCAAGTAACTCTTTGGCGCCGGAGTAGGCGTTTTATGCTGCGTAGAAGGCCTGAAAGTAAACTCGATCCTCCTAAATGTCATTCCTTGCGCAAATGAATGCAAACCGTTCCCCTGATATTGTCTCATGGTCCAATTTCGACATCGCCTCAAGGATGCCTAAAAACTTTCCGAGAGCACTGTATGATGTGACCTGAAGAAATGCGTAAGTCTGAGCGTTGCTGTGGTGTCTGCGAGACGTGCCAGTAAAATACCCCGTCTGAGAAATACTGCTACTTTCTTTCCCTGTGAATAATTATCGAACGCCGGTGAACTTTGAGGCATTCGATGAAACGCTGGTTGTGTTCGCTTAAGAGGCGCGCGATGTACTGTATGCAGAACCAATGCAGAAGCGTTTGCATTTCTCTACTGCGTTTTCTGCCGTGTTCTCGTAATTCTAATGCATAGCCTTAACCGCTCATTATGTCGGCTACGATTGTGTCACACTTCTCTGTATTACTATAGGTAATGAGACGTGATAAAGGTCAAGCAGCAATTTAGAAATTTTAGTAGGCCGGAGTCTGCTCAATGAAACTGATCTCGTCATTAGCATAAATCAACAGTGTGGAAGCGATAATTGGTCACTACCTATTAATAATTAATTGGAAACCCTATCTGCACTCGGAATTGAACATCCAACAGCCGGATCCCCAGCGGAGCGCTTAACCAACTGCGTCACACTTGGGATTGTGAAACGCACTATTGTATTGTTATGGTGGCTAGAAGCCACCATACCATTCTCTACCATGAGGATATTGGTAACGATGACAATCACGCTACAAACAGTGGTAATGATAACATTAGAAGTAGTAATCACGGTACATTTATTTTATAATGATAATGAGAGCAAATGTGATCACCATGTGCAACAGCAATGCTCAAGCTTTCGCATTTCTGCAGTGTAGATTCCACAGTGCTCACAGAATATTGCACGTTCAAGAACCCCAGGTGGTCTAAATTTGCGGAGTCCCCCACTACGGCGTTTCCTCCACTACGGCGTTTCTCATAGCCAGAGTCTCTTTGGGACGTTAAAGCCCACTAACAAAACGAAGCACTCAGACGTTTGGAGATCGCATTTGCTTTATGTCACTTTTTACACACTTTCTAACCATCGCCACTATTTGTGCGCACATATCACGCCCTTTCCCGCTCGTTCATGCCCAAACATTGCAAATTTCCCGCCACCGGAAGTTAGGCCTACGTACCCGGAATTCGAGAACAGCACGGTCACATTTGGACGTCGCCATTACCCCTCCCGGCTATTTCGATGTCTAAAATAATCGATTGTAATTATTACCTAATTATTACACATGGGTAATATACCACATTAACCCTCCACCTAAGGACAACGCAGATAGCTATGGAACAAAAATGGTAGGTGTAACGTTAAGCGTTAAGAGAATGGAAGCACGCAGAGTGGGTCAGATAAATAACTCTAATTAATAGAGACATTTAGTTTAGCGCTACAGCCTTCCGCTACCGTGTGAGTTTATTCATTCATACATCTTTATTCATGAGGATGACCTAAGGCCTAGAGGGGAAGGGTGTGGGTTAAATGTGGTTGAGGGCACCAGACTCAAACATGAAGTCTAGCTGGGCACTAAGCTTGCGCTTGGCGCCCGTATGCGGGCTGTCCAGTTTTCGTAAGTCTGAGTGTAGTAAACAGATGTAGAGCGGGCGCGGAGCTCGCCGTGCCAGGACGCAGTACACATGCGCAGATCACCCTGCGGGCGACAGATGGCGCCACGTTCCTGTCAAATTGCGGCGGACTCCGCAAGCAGGCTTGGTTTGTGGGGTTTAACTTCCCAGAGCAACTCAGGTTATGAGAGACCCCGTAGTTTAGGACTCGGTAAATTTAGACCACCTGGGGCTCTTTAACGTGCACTGACATCGCCCAGCACACGGGCGCCTTGCTTTTCGCCTCCACGGAAAAGCAGCCGCTCAGGACGGGATTCGATCCCGCGTCCTTGGGAACAGTAGCCGAGAGCCGTAACCACTGCGCCACACCGGCGGAGTTCCGCAAGCAGGATCCGAGCAGCACATGCTATGCTGACGGCTCGCGGCAGCGGTAGACGGCGGCAGTAAACTAAAAGTACAGAATGACATTACAGTGGCAACCAAGAAGAAATAGGCATGGTAGGGTTTCCAGTCCCCAGAGAGGACAAGCAATGGTCACTTAGGGTAACAAATTAAGTTCCAAGGGAAGGAAAGAATTGCAGCCGGCGGCAGAAAGTTAGGTAGGCAGACGAGGTTAATAGGTTCGGAGGGTAAAGTGGATGCAGCTGTCAATAAACCGGGTTAATTGGAAGAGTGTGGGACAGGGCCTCGCTCTGCAGTCGGTATTGTCCGGCTGATGATAATAATGATGATGATTATGATGAACTAAACTATTTTCCCAGCGAGATTCGATCATTTATCGAATGCGCCATTATTCTTCTTATAACACGTTTCTTTCGAACGCATTCGTGATAATTCTGGCTACACAAAAGTGACGATACACCTACTTATTGCTTGCGCATTAATTACCTGCAGTAAGGAACATGATTTGAACACAGTGTAAACCGCTGAGATGACCTTTCCAACATGCTACATTGGACCACCAACACATCGCCCCAGCCTGACAAGGCGTGTTGAACGATGACTACTCGCGCTGTACCTCGCCGTGTACCACTTCCATTCGGGCGGATCAGTTCAAAGCAAGACCACGAGGGCGCTTGCTCATACAAAAGAAAATTTGATACTCTATCGCACGTGCTAACGACCGGGCCAACACTCTTTCATTGCTGTGGGATAGACCAGGGACAGAGAGCAAATCCAAGTATGCACGTTCTGAGCCTAGGCTAGAACCTTTTACCAGCACATACATTTCGAGGTCAAATCCCAATACGCCATGCGCAGCGCCTATAGACCTCCTTCACTCCGGCTACGTCACGAAAATGCGGTGGCGCTGTCGTCGTTAGTGACTTTCGCGTGGTAGGCAAAACAACGCTTCAGTCGCCTTGCCTCCCGTGATTGTGCGATGGCTTGCTGCTGCCGGGAAATGCAGAGCACCATGCCGACTAATCGCTTCACTATGACATGTGCTGAAAGGCACACAAGAGGAAGTTTAGTAAGCTTGCCAAGGCTTCTTGCCGACAATGGTCGCCGTAAACAGATGGGGGCCTCCGCGGTGAAGCGCCAAGGCTGAATACCGACGCCTGCTCATCGAATATGCGGCAAACACTTCGTTACGGCTAAGCTGGAGCTTATTCACGTTTACGCCAGAGCGGTCTACCGGATCAAAGGTCGCGAATCACTCGAGTTTGGCCTTTTTACGACGCGTGATGGGATCTTGGTGTGCGGGCGCGGGTGCGCTGGTAACATACATAGACGAGGCAGTCATATATATGTTGTATTGCGTAGGCCTGTTTCTTTGTTGGAGCATGCATAGATGTTTACCTATGTGAACTGTTCCTTATGCCCGTTTTTTTCACTGTGGTAATTGTATGTATGCGCAGTGAGCTGCTACTCGAAAGATCTGTGTTGCACTCCTCGATCTGTGATATATATGTTGCGGCTAACCTTCGCCACGTTTATGTCAAATTATTTTAATTACTTCCAGATGAAAACTCCCACTTCAAGTTAACAGTTAGTGATTTGGATCGGAGCTGCATTTTTTTATTTATGCCGAGCGCTTTTAATTGTATTCACAGCGGCTGATTGTGAATGAGAGTTGTGGGTTTTATCCTACATTACCGCGGCCACAGTGGCGAGACCGAACTGGGCCACCCTAACTACGGAACCACGGATGAAGGTAAAAAACGGCCCCTGAAAAGAGGTCCGCAGAAGATACAGCCACGAAACAAAGGCCCCTGGACTATATGGCCCCGGAAAAAACGTCCAGAAAGGTCCCCTCAGGAAGCGGCCCCTAGTAAAAAATGTCACCGAAGAAATTGACTGAAATCTGCCCGGAACTCACTTCGCGAAAATTTAAACATCTTATGACGCCTTTTTTTTTAGAATAGAGGTAACCATTGTTTGGGTACTGGGTCCTATGGGTGCTTTACGCGTTTGCAGAAACTGGAGAAGACTTAGCATGAAAGCATATCGAAAAAAAAAAAAGGCCCCACCACTATATAATATCCAGCGAGTATTATGCGGTGCATAGTTTCCTGTTTCCAAGCTGGGAAATATCGCTCTTTAATATAGGTCTAATCACCCGGCTATTATTACACATTCGAGAGACGTGCTTGTCCTCCACCGCACAAATTTCGGTGCCATAGTGGTTTTCTTCTCCTTTTTTTTTTTTTTTTTTTTTGTCGAATGCACAGCATCAGTACCATGTTTTGCAAATTTCAAGCGGACGGGTAGAAAGAAACACTGTAGCCTACATTACTGCGGCTAGACTCGAGGAAACTCAGTATAGGCCTTTAGTAAAGAACTACAGGACGTGAAAAAAACAAAAAACAAAAAAAAAAACGGCGGGGTTCAAAATATAAATACTGTTCAAGCTCAAACCATAAACACAGATGTGAGATAAAAACAGTAAAAGCTGATTACAATGAGCGAAATTTATCGCTGATAAATCAAGCACCGGTCAAGGCGAAAGCTCGAATTTGTAGTACGTTTAATTGCATCTATTTGGGGACATTTTATCCGAGGCCATTTTTTCCGGGAACAATTTTTCCTGGGACGTTTTTACCAGAACCCACGTAACCACATTGGCCGCTGCAGCTCGTAATTGTAATCCAAGCTAACAGCGTGGCTACCCGTGATAAAATTGCTACCATTAACGACGACAGCCGCCCACGAACAGAGCAGATATAACAGACGCGCTGCGTTGTGATTTCAATGAATAACGAAATGATACGCAAGTCCGTGCAGTGTTAAGGCTACTGTTGCCATGCTGACCTAAATCACCTTACCCCTACAGCCGCTCGACGCTAGCGAGGTGCTTCGTGCTTACCAAGTACACTCATTTGCCGCTCGGTCTAAAGAATCATCCGATAACGCAATGATGCTTTGAGCGGACTACAATGTACGCGGTTTGCGGCGCTATATATGAGCGAAAAAAATCACCGTCAGCTTACTCGACTCAAAGTAGTTGTAAGCATCCGAAGCTTTGTAATTCTCTATGCGTTCCGCGCTTAATTTTCTCGGAGAAAACAGCAAATAGATGTCAACTTCGCTCATTTTTCCTGGCGGCAGCAACGCTTCTCTTGTGCGCCTTGAACCCAATTCCCATCGGTACGGCGTGCGGGTCCGTACGCTGCACGCCGTGTAGGTAGAGTTTTTCAATTTATCACTTCTGTCCTCATCGCTGAGGCTCACGAATATTAGCACATGGTCATTTCGTCTGCCAAGAAGGCGCCTACAAATCACAATAACACGGCCTTAACAAGCTTGGCCACAGTGCCGCGGCCGCGGTCGTGCTTTTTGCCTACCGTGAGATCGCTGACGATAGCAGCGCCACCTCGATCATCTTGTTTGTTTGCAAACATGAAGGTGGTCTATAGGGGCGCCACTGAAAGCCGCGTAGCGGCGGCCGTCGGAACCCAAGGCGGGCCCCATGCGGCAATTGTGGCCGTGGAGCGCACGTGCGATTTGCCGTTTGTGCTCGTCTCGCGGGCACTTCCGCAGTGACAGCGTGCGCAAGAGAATCGCACTGTATAATAGCGGACATGTGTTCGACATCACGGCAGTCCGGGACTATATCGCCTCCATATGCAACAAGTGTCTGCTGAAGACGAGCGTCAACAAGGTTGCGTACGAAGTGGAGCTCATTTTGAATTCCCCGCTTTCATTACAACGCTAAGCTAACTCGTGCATTCCTTGACCTATGAACCAATGTTCTTTCTTTGCTTAATGATATAGGTTTGCTTCGTTTATATGCAATATATAGCTACCGTAAACTAGGCAGCATCGTTGAAACTGCGAACGGTTTCGTACCGGTGCGACCGCAGGAAAAGCCAGCGAGCTTGCAAACCAGCATTCTGAGCATCAGTTAGGGCTCCTGTAGCAAGAGTTTAGATTTTTCATGCTTGTACTTTATCATTGCGTGTACAGCATAGATTTCACATATTCTGTCGTCAAAAAGGCAGAGCGGGCAGATATGTTCATGGGGGAGTGAGATATCAGCAGATACAATTTATCTGAAAAGCTGCACCACAGGTTAGCCAAGGGCATATTAGATTTAAATTTTATATCCTATTTCAATATTGTAGTATCATCTTCATTTCATTCCTATTACCCTCGCGCCCAAATTCAGAATTGCAGCGTGCTTTATAACCAGTTATATAGCCCTTAGTCTGAATAGCAAGTGCAGCGACATGTTATGTTTTCGTAATCTTGCCAGACAACAGGAACACTGGCTCTGGTCTTCGAAGTAATTGCATGGCGAGTTTCAAAACGCATATTGGCAAATGTTCGTTCAATAACCCGGCACAGTGACTAAGGCTACTGAAGAGGATCGAGCTATCGGGACCGAAGTCGACTGCGCCGCCCGCTTTTAGGTGGAGGCGAAACGCAAAATGCAACCGTGTGCTGTGCGATGCCAATGCTCGCTTAAGATCGTCTGGCTAAGCTTTTCACTCATCTAATTCATATTGTATCTTCCCAGCTATCGGAGGCGACCAAGTTTAAACAAGAAGTGTTCACGGAAGGTGCAATGACATGCAGAAAACACTGGAAACATAGTTACCACACAGCCCTGCAACACGGCAAATTTAATGCCATTTCCATCGAATGAGAATCGTTCAAAATGATATTTGGTTGCTGGTACACGAGAAAATATAATGAGAGTCGATGAAAACGACATTAGGTACCGAATGAGTTTGCTCATCCGAATGCCATCAACGAGGAAATGTGTTATCTACACACAGGAGCCTCACTTAGAAGGTACACCCAAAATAAAGTACAAAAGTGCCACCTGCATTAAATACTACTGTGCTCCTATAATTTGCAGCTAGTCATATATGGGAAATACGCCACATAGCATCATAAAAAAAAGAGCTGGCACCCATAGCTGCCAGCGAACCCGTAGCCACTGCACTCAGCGCGGGCGGAACAGGTCGCTCCTGCTGCCGCGGTCCGTCGGCGCCGAATCGCCGACATGGCGGATTTCTTTCGCCACCTTCAAAAAAGCATGCTTTGTTAATCTTAAATAATAGGCGCTTAATTTGATGAAGGAATCTAAAAAAATTATCTTTACTGATGATCGCTGTTATGTAACGAGATTTTGGAAGAAGTGATAACACCAATAAAAGCAAATTTCTGCTCGCATTAGCCCCTGCCGCCAGTGTGATGCAGCTCATCCGATTTCGTTCTCTAGCTCCGCTGATAAGACGTCGTCGAAGTTACACGTTCCGTTTACTGTATACAATTTGTGAGATAATTGAGCTGATACTAAAGAAGATTTATGAATATCAAATTTACTATTTACAAAGCGTTCAAGCTACGGCTTTTATGCAAGACCATTTAGGAGTTGATTTGGGGCGTTAAACCCCACAAACCAAACCAAACCATTTAGGCGTTTAGACCTAGCGATGACTAGGGCCCAGCACACGGCCAGAACGCCGTCAGCGGCCGCTTTCGCGGGCAGCGCCGTTTCGGTAAGCTCGCTATATCGCATGGGGCAAGCGTTACGAATTCGCCGCATGCTTTCTTGATGAGGCCAAGCACGGGAATATTTCGACGGGCCTTAATACACCGAACGAACGATCTGGCGAAAATGTACGGGAGTCAACGGGGCTGTAGTATGCTTTGACGTAAGGCGATACTCGAAGGCTCTATAAAAGCGCCGTTGGACACTACATCAGATACTGCCTATTTTATGTGTTGCTCTTGACACTTGCTTTAGTGCGCAATGTGTACGTTGTTGCAACTCGAACGCGTTTCGCAGTCGAGCGCAGACGTGCGCACCTTCCGTGCCCTCTCGTAAACAAACGCCGCTAACTTCGTAATTGGTAGTCCTAATCAACAGGTTGTTTACAAGGGCAGCAAGACATGAATGTCAATTGAAAGGCTGCTTTCGTTTACAGCGCAGTCATCTTCGCAACATATTGAAGGCGCACCAACATTTGCATATCAATCACAGTTACCATAATTTGGAAATGGCATTAGCTTCGGTCGTGTATCAGCGCGTCGAAAAAATTATAATAACCTAACAAAAGTCATTCGGTGGGTTTGCTTGCTTTCTGCATCGAACAGTCGCGATTCATGCACGGCCGCCGTCGTTCTCGTGAAGCATAATTGGAAACATACAAACTTGCTCCTGCAAGTTTTTACGTGTGTTCGAAAAACCCAACAGCGCAGCAATTCTTCCTGGACATTGCTAAATGTTGACAGCGGCGTTATATCCATTAAACTGCGACCAAAGAGGAAAACACGACGCGCGCGCATAGGCGCTGACATGAACAGCGTCCGACCGAGCCCGCCTACGCTTTGCGGCTTTGGCGATAGGCGGCGTTGTCGGCGGTTTGAGCATCGCGTATAAGCTATTAACCATTGAGCCGCCAGCCCATGTTTCCGACATTCGCTGCAATTATGTTAAAGGCGAAAGAAAATGTTTTATTACACCCGAAGGTGACATGTCAAAGTACAAAACAGACCCGTGAACACCATGGCACAGGGTCAATATATATACAACCATGTGAAGACATGACACCATGCTGAATGACAACAAGAGGACGACGCCCTCCAAATTAAAATTGACTGTAAGCATGAATGTTGCTAACATATGATCAAAAGAGCAAATGATCACTTTGCACATACCCAAAACTTACAACAGGCAACAAAAGAGACCTAACCATATAGGTTACACAACTGCTACTGTAGGTTCGATCTGGCCGTTATGTTACATCAAAAGACCCTCAAACAGTTAAAAACACTCTGTTTTCAGATACATGAAAATATCGTGTTGACCATTGGCGGAGGAATTCTTGTTCCCCCAAAACAAACAGCCGTTCCTTCAAATAAGCGTGTATGATTGTACGCAATTTGCGCAACCTTGGCAACACTGCTCTGTTTCGTCTTCTCGACCTCTCGGACACATTACGGAAGTGCCAAAGTACATACATCACTGTATAGTACACCAAGCATTCAAATTTATTCCGCTGTCTGGGAGCCTGTGTAAGAGATACATCGAAAACCTTCCCAACAGGCTTCCACATAGTACACGCGACTACACAACCTTTTGTAGGATGATTATTGGTCTCTACTTGAGCACAATTTATACATTTATTATTTGGCACCATGCCCCATCTATTCAGCCTGTCCCTGGTTGGCAGGATGCCCCACGAGTACTGCCAGTAGAAATCTCTGACAGCCGATGGCAGGTCACGCGAAGAGACAGGTTTCCAATTGTGTGTCGGATTTGACAAACAGTTCAGAGACGGGGCTGCAAAGGCGAAAAACAGCAGAGACAGGAAGCGCAATCGAGTCGAGTAAATGCAGCAAATTGTTTTATTTCTGTGACAAAAACCACGAAGGTGAACTAATCTAGGTTCTAATTTTTTATTGAAAAATGAATTTCAGTGTAAACACTGCCACCAATATTGCTCCTCCTGTATTTTTTGCTCCGAATACACAAAGCTTTATTTTGCAATAGATGCAGATAAAATCGAATCTACAAGAAAGAAGTCAGCAAACAATACTCAGCGCAAGAGATGACGTTGCAGGGGCAGTCGTGTGGGACAAAAATGTAGCCGAGGGGGTAGGGTAAAATTCCGAGTACTCTGAACCGGTAGGCGAGCATCTTATACACTGCGCCACCATGGCAGGACATAAAAAATCCCCAGATGTTTGATTTATTCCGCAGCCCTCCGCTCCAGTACCTCCCCAAAATGAAAAATTACCCCGTCCACTGTCGCGCATGTGATTAAGACGTAGGGCTGATGGTCGGAGTACCCGGGTTTAAACCCGGCTGGCAGTGAACGCGTGTCGACGGCGGCGAAGCGGAAAGGTAGTCGCATGCTGTCAGTTGCGACTGAAGGAAGAAGGAAAGGAAAATGCACGGACCTGCTACTGGCTCTGTAGCAGAGTCACCTCCGCTGCTTCCTGCAGACAGAAGACGGGGTAAAGAGTGGCTGTTCCTGGCCCTACGTGGCCGGGACGGTAGGCCAAAGCCGCTTGAAGCGGGTCCTAGCCAGCCACTGAATTCTATTTGTTGTAGGCCGTCATTGCACCCGCCACCGCTTAGGCGGTGGACGATGGCAGTTGCGGCGCGCGTCTATCTCTCCATCTTCTTTTCCTTTCTTCTATACTTTCTCTCTTCTGCCCGCACGAGGCAGCGTAGGTGGCTCAGCGACAGAGCCAGTAGCAGGCCCGTGCATTTTCTTTTCCTTCTTCCTACAGCCACAACAACCGACAGGAGAGAAAATATAGAACAATGAAAGAAAAATAAAAGGGAGGGAAAGGCGTGGGTCGCAACACCCGTCGAACACCCCTGAAGCGGTGGTGGGTGCAATAACGGCCTGGAACAGATACATGGCAGGCCAGCCCCTGCCCCCAGCCCGGTAGGGCCAGGAGCAGCCACGTGATAACAGTCGATCTCGGTGTACATTAAAGATAACAGGTGGTCGAAATTACTCCGACGCCCTGTACTATGGCACATATTTCCGCTTTCATTCCCAAATTTCATATGGTGCAGTTGGGTGTCCGTAGAAAATCTGAGACATCTACAACATTCAATTCCTGAAAGCCAATTATTTCAAATTGATTTTCGAGAGAGAAGAGGCGCAGTATTTGTGGCACGCCTCCGCAAACACCTGAACCGCTCCGTAAGGGAAAGGAAGGAGGTGGGGGCTTTTTTTTTGCGTGGTTTTTTTCGCTATCTTTCATCAGTAACGACAAAATGCCTTGTTCTGTTAATATTATGCATTTAGTTTTACAATGGTTCTTCGCTGGTGCGATAAGAGAGGTCTCATGTCATTATCAACCATAAAAACAGATTTTAATACAGCATTTGCTCGCTTTCTGAGATGCTTCTCTTTCAGATAATTTGCGGCTTGCGCTCGAACGGGTTAATGTAGCGCCAAACATGTTAGGAGCTTAGCGAATAGGATCTATGAAAGGGTATCAGCACTATCCATAAAGTGTAATTTCTTGTTGTCAGCTCAGTTTCCGAATAAAAAATAAAAAAAGGTTGAAATCTTTTTCACAATTAAGTTTTTTTGAGCTCTAGAAAACACTTTGAATGTTGAGCATGAATTTTCTCTATAATATTAGGCACGGTACGCAGGGAGTGATTTTTGGGGTACTACTGAGTAGCCTAAGTATTAGGAGCAAATTTGTGGGATTTCAAGTGTTGTCATTCAATACAATGCAGCCACAGAAGGGTGTCCTGCAAGGTGTCAGGTTGTGTCCTTCGTTTTTCCTGTTGTGCATCAATGATACCGAAAACATACAAGGCAGCCAAGAAAGGTAATGCTTCTGCTTTCCGCTTCTCATGGTATTGTTCTTCTGGATTCAAGCGTTGGTGGCTGCGTAAATTTGTTTATTTATGGATACTGCAATCCCAGTGTTGGGATTTTAGCAGGGTGGGAATACAAACTAAGCAGTTTAAGTAAACCGGCAAAAATAAACAATAATTACAGTGCAAGTTGAAGCTCTTCTGCACAATTAGGAATAAAACCAAACATATACAACACAGCAGTGAAATAACAAAAGCAATAAAAAGAAACTATGTGATATCTTGCGAGAACAACGTTAGTTATAGCTGCAGCACTTCATTGTTTTAGTGAGGTTATTCCAATCGGAAATAGTTCGTTGAAGGAATGAGTATTTAAAGCAGTTATTTCGAACGCGAAAAGGAGTTAAAGATAGCTGTTGTCGTTGTCTGGTTGCGTATCCGGACGAAAAAACAAGCAAATCGGTGAGTTCTGATCGCTAGTGTCTTTTAATTAATTTGTACAGAAATTTAAGTCGTGCCCAACGATTTCGCTCAGTTATTGTCGAAAGGCCAGTTTGAATTAAAGGATGTGTTACTGATGTACGCCGGTAATTGTTATATATGTATCGTGCCGCCCTCTTTTGAACTTTCTCTAATTTATTCATGTTAATTTGTGTTAATGGGTCCCAAATGATTGAAGCATAATCTAAGGTAGGTCGAACAATAGATTTGTAAGCTAGCAGACATACAGATGGGGTAGACAAGCGCAATGCCCGTCTCAAGAAAAAGAATTTACGGAAAGCGTTACACATTATGAGATCGACATGTTTATTCCAACTAAGATTGTTACTGACCCAGAGCCCTAGATATTTATATTCTGTTACTTCAGTTAGTGTCATGCCATTAATACAATAATCGAAGGGTAAGACTTTCTTTTTGTGAGTGATTCTCATTAGTACAGTTTCTTCAAAGTTAATGGACATTTGCCATGCTTCACACCATGCGAAAACTGTTTGTAAAGCACTATTAAGTAGTTGTTGATCAGACACATTTCTCACTTCTGTATAAATAACACAGTTATCAGAGAAAAGTCTAATGTTCACAGGAATGTTAATGACAATATCATTAATATATATTAAAAACAACAAAGGACCATGAACAGAGCCCTGAGGGACGCCAGAGTGAACTGTAAGCCTGTCAGAGGATAGATGGTTAAAGACAAATTGTTCTCTATTTGAAAGGCAGGCTGAAATCCACTTTACCAATTGTTTGTTATGAAGTATTGTATTCCGTTTATAAATTAACTTTTTGTGAGTAACCTTATCAAAAGCTTTCGAGAAGTCCATAAATACGGCATCAATCTGCGTTCCATTGTTAATGGACGAGGCGAACTCATGTATAGTTTCTACTAACTGTGTACAGGTTGAGTAACCCCTCCTGAATCCATGCTGATATTTAGTAAAAACATTATCAGCTTGAGAAACTTTCATATGTGATTGTGAATTATGTGTTCAAGTAGTTTAAAAGCAGTTGATGTGAGTGAAATAGGGCGGTAGTTCTTCATCAATCGCTTGTCTCCACTTTTATGAAGCGGTTTCAGTCTAGAAGTCCCCCAGTCTCCCGGAACTTGACCCTCATGTAAGGACCTTGTAAGTATAACAAATAAATATTTAGATGTCCATTGTGCATATCCTTTCAAAAAGGCGTTAGGTATGTTTTCTGGTGCAGGTGATTTCTTTATGTCAAGGTTAAGTAACATGTTTAAAATGCCATGCTCACTAACTACAACGTCATCCAGAGGCGGAAGGGAAGCTTCAGATTTCGGAAAGATGTTATTGTCATCATTAAACACGGACTTAAAATGTTCATTGAATTCATTACATACTGTTTGTGCATCACTAACCAAAACACCTTCGATTTCAAACTTATTATTCACCTTTGATGTTGGGGAGACGAAACGCCAGAATTTCCCGGGAGACTCAGAGATAAATTTGGGTAAAGATTCTTCAAAGTAACGCTGTTTGTCAGCGATAGTGTTCTGTTTGAGCTGAGAACTATGCAAACTGATGTTTTGTTCTAACTCCAAAGAATTACCAGTTGCTTTTTTCTTTTGCACCCGTTTCAATTTTCTTTTTAACTGCAGTGTCGCCAGAGAAATCCATGGGTTTTTTGTCATCTTTTCAACAATAACCGGCACGTGGCATTCAATGCATTCATGTATCATAGCTTTAAACCGGTCCCAAAGTTTGTGAACACTGTCAGTGCTATTACAAAATGTATCAAAGTTGAAGGAAAGAACATCGACAATGGAACAATCATCAGCTCGAGAGAAGTTTCTAAAATGCATTTCTGAGCAATTTTTATCAACAGTTAAGCCGGAAAGAGTTAGTAGAATGGCTTGGTGATCAGAGATAACGGGTATGGCTACACATTTAGCTGTATCTAAAATTGTGCCAGAAACAAAGAAAAAGGTCTAGTGTGGATTTTGAACTCCCTTGTATTCAGGTCGGCTGCTCCACAGTTTGTGTCAAGTCATATGAGAACGCTATATCAAGCATGACCTCACTTGATTCATCGCAATGGGGTTTGATTGGATAGTTATGGAAGTTATGGGAGTAGTCGCAAAAGAACATGCCGCAGTTAAATGCAGTTAAGATGATGTACGTTCCATTTTATTCAGGAAAAACACAAAAAGGGATTCATATTATCTACAATTGAACTATGAACAGCTGAGCGAGCGAACAGAAGTTTCTGGAATACTGGTGCCAGAGCGAATTAACGTGAAGCAAGCAGATATGTTAACTAGACAGGAACCTGTCTAGGAAGAAGTATTTAATGAGAATCGTACATGTGATTTCAGTGTGGGCCATATGGGCAGGCGAAATGCCAACGAAGTGAACACTTTCAAATGAAAAGAGATAGTGTGTGCCAAATTGAAGTCCCCAGCATAGCTAACCTCAACGAGATTACGGCCGAAAGCACTGTTATTAGGCGTGTGATTGTCAAGCATTTCCTTTAAAGGTGCCTTTCAGGAAGGCCTCCTCTAACTTATGCCGAGGTTGGACGAAGAAGTAATAGCACGTCTTGAAGCCGATTCGCGCGCAGGAATTAAAAAGGCGAGTGATGACTTGGCTGTAGGCAAAGTACCTGGGCCTGACGGCCTCGGTGCTGCCTTCTATAAAGCTGTCAAAACTCTGATAGCCCGATTCTCCTTCGAGTGTTCCTTGAATGCTGTAGTCAGAATGAGGTCCCCCGGTCGTTCACGTCATATTTTGTGCTTGTACCCAAACCTACGATCCGGAGAAACGCCTCTTGGCGGGTTCCTTACCCTAAATAAACCTTGTCAACGTAGATTATAAATATTTATGGAAATATTAGCGCAGGGAAATCAGAGAGATATAATGATATTGGTAGGGCCGCATCAGACTTGTGTTACAAAAGGGCGGAGTACTGAAACTGACGTGCACATAGCACGAAGTGTGCTTGAATGCTGTGATGAATTTCATGACCACCTTACTATCATACAGCTGCATCTAGCAAAAGCTTTCGATAGGGTCTTCTTTGAGGTATTATTTCGCGTTTTAGATTATTGCAAATTTGGCAGAGTGATATTAAAAGGCATTGATATGGTGTACACTAATTCCACAACACGTATTATTGTTAATGGTGAGCTCACTGAAAGTCTTAGCCTTTGCTCTTCGGTGAGACAGTGTCCCCAATCTCGCCCTTGTTATTTCCGAATTACTTTGATCCAGTATATTTTTCACTCGCTTATAACGATCACATCACATGTTTTAGGCGCAAGGGGCACATGCTATAATTCTGGCTTACGCAGATTATATTTCAGTCATTTTTCTCAAGCAGAGAGTATAAACAAGCCACGACCATTGAACAATATTCTGAATCTGCCGGAGCGCAGATCAATTGGAATAAAGGTTGTGCATCACTGTCAACCCGGATTATTAATGTCAGTAGCGTTGGTCGACTGTTCTAACGCAATTCTTAGGTGGGCCACTTGACCGGCATCGACATACGAACGCGTATTGGTCTGTTCAAGTGTTGAGGGCAAGGGAGAATTCTGACAACTGGCAAGACAGGCGCCTGTCGATGTTTCCATAAGCCACTGTCAGCAATCTCTTTCTTATCTCCAAGATCTTGTACGCGATGAATGTACTGTGTGTACGCATGAGCCAACACTCCAAAAATTATCAAATATTTGCGGTCTTCATTTGGGCTTCCACCTGAGAGCGTACCAGCCGAACAGACTTATTTCGCCCGTCAAAATAAAAGGGCTTTCGAATTGTTCACTTGGTTTTATTTACGGGAATAAAAAGATCAACAACTCCACACAGACATACAAGTACGATTACGCAGACTGCTTACAGAATTTATTGCGACATCATGCGAAATGTACGAAGCAGTGAGAAGTTATCTCCGTGAGGGTATACTTCGTTATAAGATGCCGAACGTGCGCGTTTCGTCGAAGTATCTGAGCAATGTTAGTAAGAAACTTCTTTACAGGAACCTGAATTATGGAGTGCTTCTTGTTCCAATGTACCGTTAACTACACTGTGCATACCCCGGATAAGATGCACTTAAGGGGTAAAGAAGATGCGAGTATTACGAACTGTTAAACCTTTCTTCTTTAACCTGCATACAAGTACACTCCATGTTAAGACCTGGCTTCGTGACTTAGGTATATTCATACCCTGGACAACAGATGGGTTTATTTGGAAGCAACCCGATACAATAGAACACGCATTCCTGGACTGCTGCGACCTGATAATATTATGGGATGTACTACAGCGCACATAAAGATACAGCTCCTGCTAGACACATATGGCGCACGTTTCTTACCGGCTTATTCATTGGACGATATGCCGTATGATTTAATTATACTCCTTGTCCTACTTGCTTTGTGGAAAAAGAAAATTCAGTTTGAACATTCCGATTCTATTGGTCACACTGAGCGCGAACACTTCATAGAAAGTGTTGCCTGTCTTCGAGAGGTGTATCGAGCGTTGCCAAATCGGCCTCGATGGACGGCTGTGCATGGTGATTTGGCGTCACCGAAAGGACGGAAAGGCGTCGAGCATGTTTTATAAACTGTATTGACAGCCGGTAATAAAGAAAAAATTCTCGGGCGTGGCGCAGTTAGTTAAAGCGCTCATCAAGTGATACGTAGGATGGAGGGTCAATTCCCGGTGGAAACAGGGTTTTATTTTGCCAATACTGCTTAGGACTTAGTGAAATTATAACTCCAGTCCTTAGTGACAACCAAAGACCACATAAAAATTTCGCACAAAGCAATGCGAAATCGCTAAGCGTGAGAAATGAGAGCTAACGCTCTTAATAGAGACAAAAAACACCTGCCCTTCCTGTAAATTCTTTTGCAGGACATCAGCATCTGACACAAAAATATCTTACAGTAGCGTGTTAATAAGTTCCGTGAAAAGCATTGTGCTTCTGTTCCCAAACTTCAAGCCCTCTACGCAGCCTCTAGAACAGCTTCGGTCTTTCAGTAATATTATACGCTGCTCACGGCGCAGGTTTACTGTATTAAATGTCAGCTGTCTATACGCAAAGGCAAAATATATATAGGCACTCCCTGGAGGAATGATCGTGAGCGTAACTTGAGGCCTGCCAAATGAACCACACCTTAAAAAAAAAGAACTAATTATAGAAAATGACCTTTGGCCCAATTTAATACGGCATACCACCCGCCATTAGTTTGCGGGTGGTATGCCGTGGCCCGTCTATGGCTAGTATGTGTAAGGTTCAGTACAGCCTTAGTCAGGCGGGCCGTAAAAGCTGCCCCGCGGTCGGTAATGATAACACCCGGAGTGCCATGACGCAACACGATGTCGTGGACAAAAAACTCTGCTACTTCGGTGGCTGTTCCATTTGTGAGCGACGCGGTTTCAGCATATCGGGTCAAGTAGTCTGTCGCGACAACAATCCAACGCTTTCCATTAGTTGACTTCGGGAAAGGACCACGAAGATCCATTCCCACTTGTTGGAATGAAGTTTGCGGTGGAACGATCGGCTGAAGAAATCCAGCTGGTTTCACGGGTGGAGTCTTTCGGCGTTGACAGTCACGGCAGGTTTTAACGTAAGATCGTACTGAAGGTAATAATTTCGGCCAATAGTATTTCTCCCGAATTCTTGCAAGCGTACGACTAACTCCCAAGTGGCCGGCGGACGGTTCGTCGTGACAAGCGCTCAAGATGTCAGGCCGTAGGTGCGTAGGTACTACGAGTAGAAATGTCTCTCTTGATCTTTCAAAATTGCGCTTGTAGAGAACTCCACTTCGTAAAGCGTATGACTGCAAGCCACGACGAAAAACAAGCGGCACTCTAATATCGCGTCCTTCCAGATAATCGATGAGCGGCGCCAGCTCCGGGTCCTTGCGTTGAAGGTCAGCCATATGTGATTGAGTAATGGCCCCAATAAAGGGAAAATCGTCGGCGTTTTCTACTGCAGTGGAGTCCAATGGCGCGCGTGACAAGCAATCCGCATCTTGGTGTTTATGTCCCGACTTATAGAAAACAGTGACGTCCTACTCTTGAAGACGGAGGCTCCAACGAGCTAAGCGTCCTGACGGGTCTTTAAGGCTTGCCAGCCAGCACAAGAAATGATGGTCGCTGACAATACGGAAGGGTCGTATTGTCAGCGACCAACTTTCTTTCTTTCTTCAATTCTCGGGCGAGACCACGGCTCATTACTGAATAATCGGCACCAGTGTCGAGTAACGCGGTGACTACCACTCCATCAATCGTTACACACAAATCGGAGGTAGTATACCGGATGCTGTCGCTGCCTGACACAAGCGAAATCTCGTCGGGTCGGCCTGGCGATGACGGAGGATCTTCACATTTCCCGACATCAGCGACCCTGCCTCCGAAGGCCGCTGGTATTAGTTTTCCCGGCCATGGCTGGGAGAGCGACATCGGGAAGAGTTGGGACTTGTCGAACGGCTGCTCGTAGGGGGACGTAGACCGACGCTCTTGGTAACCGGATGTGACGGGGTACTGTCGCGCTGCAAGGTCGCTAGCAATCTCAGTAGGCCGTTCTGCATTCCGAGGCTAGAGGCCCTCCGAGGCGAAACCCCGCATGTTGACGCGGCGGTACGGGCACGCCCGGTAAAGGTGACTGGCTTCACCGCAATGATAGCACAGAGGCCGACGATCCCGGGGCTGCCATACTTGACTTTTACGGGGTCGCTGGTAGATTGGCGGAGGGGAGTAGCGAGGCTCCATGCGACTCCATGCGGGGTGGTCCATGCGAGGACCCTGCGGCTCCATTGCTGGAGCTGTGACGTTGATACTATGGTCCGGCGGGGGAGCCTTACGCAGGACGGACGCGTAGGTGGGCCTCGTGTCAAACGTCTGGTGGGAAACGCGCTGCTGGGGAACGTCAGCAACTTGTTCAGCTGCCATACGCACCTCGTCCCGGATGACTTCAGCCAGTGAAGGAAAAGGTATTGTGTTGCAAGGCATCCGGAGCGCTTGCAGTTCCTCCCGCACGACAGAACGGATGAGATTTCGTAATGCGTCCATGTCGCTGCCGACCTGCACAGGGGGTGCGTCGGACCCAATGATGTTCACATCACGGTTATACTGACGGGCTCGGTGTTGCAGCGTTGTCTCCATGGTCGCTGCCTTGCTGAGAAATTCCGCCACAGTGCGCGGTGGACTGCACACCGGTCCCGCGAAAAGTTCTTGTTAAATGCCCCGCATCAGGTGACGCAGCTTCTTATCTTCTGGCATTTGTGGGTCTGCACGCTTGAAAAGGCGTGTCATGTCCTCAAAGAACATACGCACGCTCTCGTTCTGGCGCTGATTGCGCGAGTGTAGCGCAGCTTCTGCTCGCTCCCGGCGGTCGGCGCTAGGAAAGGTGGCTTTCAAATCACGACAGAAGGCTGCCCAGGATGGGAAGGAAGCCTCATCGTTTTCAAACCATGTCCGTGCAGACTCTTCAAGAGCGAAGTACACGTTGTGGTGCTTACGCTCATCAGTCGACCCGTTGTAACGAGCAACTCGCTCGTAGTTCTCAAGTGAGACCTCGGCGTTCTCGAACACGTCGCCATGAAAAGAGGGGGGTGTTCGCGGCTGATGACACAGAATGTGGGTTTGAAGCCTGCTCTCAGATGTCGTTGCAGCAGGTTCTACGGCCGTCTGAGGGTGCGTCGTCCTGGTAGCGGCCGGAAGGGGTCCGAATTCAGGGGGCTCTCCACGTAGGCGGCGGCCGAGGCGTTGATGTACGTGGGTAAGCTCCGTATAGACAGGTAGATTATGCAGGACTGGATCGATACCCAGCACCTCCACCAGAATTGTAACGTAACGTTACACAGAAGACGCTCTGGCACTCTGGCACCGAAGAACTCCAACAGCCAATCAAGGCAGCACAAAAGCGGAGCACCGTATTGCTTCGTCGTCTTTTCCGAATCGCCAGTTCAAATCTTCGTCGTCTATGAATGGCATGTGTCATTATACACTTGATAAATTTTAGGGAATTGTATGCAATATCTGCTCTACAATGTGTGTTGATAAACGCTGTAAAATACTCTTGAGGAAAAAATAATTTTGCGCGTCATTGGAATAATCAAAGTTTTAGTACATCTAGGTGAAATGTTTTTCATGCAATTGCTGTTCTGTTAATACCTTTCATTTGCTTGTGAATAACGCGCATAATGTTTCAGTTATTTTTCCTATTTGCTTATTTATTTGGGGTGGCTTAACTCGGCAGCTGCTCAGTTTACATAAATACGCCTGACTCAGAGATTGCTAGTCAGGGATTCACAGGAAGCAGTGCTCAGCCCAAATTTATATACGTTGCGATGATTGGCTTGGTGAATTACCTGTCAGCTAACTTCCACGTCAGTGTCCATAGAGATGACATTTTCATTTTGGCTTTTGGTTCACGCGGCCACAGCTGCGCACGAGATTGCAGCGAGCTGTGTCATCGCATCAAGATACTCATGAAATCAATAATTAAACGTAGGATGGTCTGATTCGCGAGTAAAGGTGACTTTCGAAGTCCGTTAACAGCTCTAGGAGTTGCCATAGCGTATTTCTCTAACAAACGATTCTTCTGAATGGTCACTGAAGGCTGTATGTTATGTCTGCGGTGCACGAGTGCAGTAAAGAAACGTTTTATTTCCTCGCTACGGCACAGTTATCGATTGAGCACACTTGAGTACTTGTTACTATGATATTACGAGACGTTTGGTAGGTTATACACACTCGATCCCAATACGTTTGAATAAAAACATTTCTTGCTTACTACCGTACAGAGCATCAAAGTGCAGGCGTTCAAGATTATCACCTTGCCACGACGCAGATATAGCAGAGGCACACATGAATGAGCACATTTCCCACAATAATGATATATATTTATCGCAAGAACAACTTGATGTGTTTTTCCGTAGCAGTATTCGCGTGTGAGCGGCCGTTGTAATGGAGTTTCACTGGTTCACTTCACCCATACAAGTGCTATTTGCCTACCTCTGTCAGCATGTTAATAATCTTAGTGAATCACTTACAAAGGGAAAACTTGTCTGCATAGGAATTGCCAAACGTGCAGCACGACGACGCCCGAACTAGGCAATCATTACAGCAATTTTAAACTTTAGCGTTCACTACACGAAATTGTCGAAACATTTTGTAATAATGACGAGCTGCATAGAAACTCCGCATTATTTGACATTTTCCAAAAAACCTTCGCAACAGCTGCGCCTTGCTAGCAGTTGTTCTTCTAGCTAGCAGTTTTCCTTCTAGTTGCTGGCAGTTAGGTAATATCCTGACGATTAGCAGGAACCAGTCACTGCCTAATGCAGCAAACCAAAAATGCTTATGCTATCTGCATGAACAAAATATGCAAGACAGATATTGCACCGTGAGATGTTCTGTAGAACCACCGGCGACAAAGGCGATACATAGTGAATTTCGCGCCGCGCTCAAAGCACTCCTCTTACAAGTGGGGAATCTCGAGACATCATGACTTTTACCGCTGAAGCGACTCGGCCTTCTGTAGTGCAGGCCACACTTTCTAGTTGTAATTTGCTATGCCTTCTCTACAAAGAGTAGGCAGTCAGTGGCCGAGGCGCGGTCTTGTAGTCGGTTCCAGTAGTGTTCCGCCCGTACGGGTAATCAGCGTTTTTTTACGTCATGTGAAAGGCATAGAGAGCACTACGCGATGTTTTGTATTAGTCTTAGCATACATTAAGCGAGCGAGTTCATTTCGTTGTTATACTAACAACAAAGGTTTCGCGATCTGTTGTGGAATCTTAGCATGCAATCTCGCAACATGGTAGACGATAAGTGCCCTGGCTTTAAAATTACTTTTCAGGAATGCATATTACCTAGCCGTCAGCATTTCCACAAAAAGAATGAGAACGTGGCGCAGAATGGCTCGCGCCCGCAATGCAACATGATCAATTTTAAATATTCGCAATGTTGGCACAACCGGGCTTTCTAGGACTACCGACGTGAATTGTGCTCGCCTTCTGACGACGACATCTGCAGAGCTAGCCACCGGAGTGCTTACTGTTGTTGAAGGTTCATTAATTATGAACGCTGTCTCTAGTGAAATTCCACTGCAAGTGCGTTGTAAGGAAAAATGAATACCTGCAGGGAATACACTTTTTTGGCTGACGTAGGGGCTCACTGACGCCTGATTCTGTGTTCGTAGTGGTTGAGATCAAGAGCTCTAGGAATGAAGTCGACGTTGACATGCCATTTTGTACAAACTCGTGAAGGGCACAATAAGCAGAGGACACATTCTACGCAGTCTCCCCAGCACAGTTTCAGGGAGACACTCTTCAGATAGAAAGAGAGATTCTTTTCGCTATGTTTCGGCGGGTGTATAGTTAAGAAAGCGTCATCTGCATTGCGTGACACGTTTTCGCATTTCTGTGATGTTTAGTGCGCATTACGTTTAACTAGGTTATGGAGACTGGGCTGCTGACTTTGCTACGCATCGCCTCTTCACAGTTTTAATATTTTCGATTATAATCTCAAGCAGCCCGCTAACGAAGACATTCAAGATATTCATATAACCCGATACCAAACCCAGTCCGTCGAGGGCAAACAATTCAGGTGTGAAGTACTCATCTTCTTTGGGGATCTATGTCATGCACGAACATTTACCTCAGCAGCGGCAAAACACTCGGGAAGGTCTGATTGAGACATCCTGGGTCGGTAGCAAACTGAATGGTCGAAAGTGTTTGGTAAGCTATACAGAATAGATATTCGCGGCCCAGATTTTACCATTTGGACGAATTTCCGCGTAGTTTTCACTATAATTATTGGACAGCATTTTGGAGCAAAAATATAGAAATTTCACGACGTTTTCCAGGTAGTCGATTTATTTATGTAAATTTTAGATTGTATCGACTGAATGTAGGAACTTTTTATGGAGCATAACCCCAGCGACTACAATGTTATTGAACACAGCGCAATAAACCACCGCTTGTTGTCAGCAACCGAGCACGGACGCCCTCACAAAACAACGCCACAACGACGAAAGTGTGCGAACACTCAAGCAAGGTTAAGGAAATGATTTTGCTTTGACGATGTGCATGCTGTACCCTCCGTTGGGTCAGTAGGAACGTGTCCATTGAGCACAAACGCAGCGATGATTTATTCAACACACGCCTCCAGGTACATGCTTCTGTAGCTCCCAAGTAGGAGCCATTTAGGCAACAATAATAGAGTTTCCGTGATTTTGAACCAGTACCAGGAGTGCAGTTTAGATGGGATGAAGAAATCGCATAATGCAGAGCATTCACCAGGTTGGGCGGAAATGTTGTTCAGGTTTAAAAACAGCGTTCAAACATACTGCTACATTACTGGTGATACTCAATTTACGCCCAGAGATATACAAACCCTGGATCATCTGTGCGAATGCGCAAGATGCTATAGCCACATTGAATCACGGCAACAACTTCTTAGCAGGGTTGGGCCGGACAAAGTAACTGCGGCTAGCCAGTGCCTGCGATTTACTGTGGAGCTCTACATTTTTAGAGCGCAGCTCTTTGGCACCCTTTCCTACGTTTCACGCTGTCGCCGTTCGCGTTGTTCCTCATAACCAGCTCCAAAAATAAAGAATAAATCCTGTGTCCACTGGGAACTGAACCTTAACCCGAGTGATTTTGGTTTAGTTTGGTACTGAGGCTTCCCTTTTGTTTACCAGGTGGACCAGACAGGTCCTACCCAAGTCAATTCCCTACTGTGACGGAGTCTGTCCCGCCCTGGCGCAACGCTATCAACACTATTTATCTAGTGTGCCTTATCCAGTTCTCAAGGCGTCATTTGGTTGTCTCCATAGCCACAGCCCTCTCATCCCGCTGTGTCACATCACTGTCCACCGCAGCATCTCCTTGCGGCTGTCCAGACGTGAACCACAGCACCTGCGGCATAGTTGACCCACTAGGCTGACATGGCATGAGCACTTGGCAAGTCAACACAATATGTTTAATCGTCTCTGTCTCCCGCCCGCACACCGCACACAAGACATCCGCGTTGTCCTTGCCTTCGACCCGCGTGTGCCATTTCTTCGGGCGCAGCACCCCCGCACTGGCCTCAAAAAGCAGGGTGCTCCCCAGGGAGCTGTCATAGAACAACTCCTGAGTGATGTCCCTCTTGTGCGTGGAGTACATACCAAGAGTCGGCTTGGCCGCTGCACCGGTTCGCCACCGTCTGGTCTCCGCCGCTGCCCCGTGTTCACGCAAGTTCGAAGTAGTCCAGCAGGTGTCTTTAGTGTTTGTCACTGTTGGCAGTGGTACCTTATACCTTGCACTGAGTTCACGTACCCTCCCCTTCCAGCGTGTACATGCTCCGCAGTACAAAAGGCAGCGTTGTACTCGATGAACCCAGTGGTCCGCCCCCAGAGTCCACGAACGCATTTCAAAACTAATCTTGGCTACTGCCTCCCGGGCCTCGAAGGAAGACCAGCCAACATCACCCTGCACCGCCTCATTGGGGGTTGAAAGATGAGCTCCCAGTGCTCGTCTACGCACCTCTCTCTGTCTTCGTTCCATAAATTTCCGCGTCGAGGACGCGTTACACAACACTGCATTTGCATATGTCAGATCTGGCAAATCACCGCCTTTCATACTGTGCTTAGGACCTCCATTCTATTGAACGACCACAACGCCTTGGCTCTGAGAATATTCTGGCTGCGCACCGCCTTCGCACGGAGGCTGCTCTCGTAGTAGACCAGGTAGGCACGCTGTGTCATGAGGTCTATCCCGAGGTACCTGTAGGCTGAAGCCCACGGGATTTCGCGCCCTTGTAGAAGTAGTCTCGGTTCCACAGCCGTGCCGTCCTGACAAGACACCAGCACAGTACTGCACTCTTCCTTGTGCTGAACTGTAGACCGAAATGCTCCGCGTGCGCTGTGCAGATATCTAGCAACTTTTGCAGTCCTGCCTCTGAGCCCGCCATAAGCACCATGTCGTCTGCGTACAGCAGGCCCGGTAGGACATGTCGCACTACCAGGCCACTGTCCATGTATGACAAGTCAAAACCCTCGCCACACCTTTCTATTCACCCTCAAGATCGCTCAGCAGCAGCATGAACAACGGCGGGGACAGAGGGCATCCCTGTCGTGGACCCCGCTGCACCTCGACCGGACGAGACTGAAGGTCATCCAAAACACAGCGCGAACAAACGGGGACGGGGATGTATCACCAACTCGCCCGCTTAACTATCCTGTTGAGACTGAAGGCCTTGCCACTCCACAACTACCTTGATGTCTGTGTAGAGGGCACGTAGCCGGACGATGATCGCTTCAGGAACACCCCTGAGGCGCACCATCCTCCACAGGACATCATGTTCCACGCAGTCGTATGCCTTCTCCACACCCAGGAAGGCAGCCCAGAGCTCTCTATCCTGTCCCATCTCGAGTTTGATACACTGCGTCAGAATGAATAAATTGTCCTCCAATCTCTGGCCCTGACGAAAACCCTGCTGGAGCTTGGCCAGCACTTTCTCTCGCTCCGCCCATGCCTGGGTTCGTCTGCTTAGGACTTGAGCGAACACCCTGTATATAATCGGGTTCACCGTGATTGGTCTGTACGCCGCAGGGCTGCTGCGATTGTCGGAGCCTTTGAACAGGAATAGCATTCCGTCCAATCTCAGTTCATCTGGAATTTCCCCCGAATCCAAGTAATAGCTTAAAACTGCTCGCAATTCCTGTCTCTGTGTAGGACCCATCTTCTTCAGGAGCGATGCCGGGACATCTTCTATGCCCGGTGCTGTACCGCCCGAAAGTTGCCCGATAATAACATTCAGCTCCATCTCTCCGACTTGTCCCAACCACTTTTGCAGATCCGGTTGTGGCCCTGTCATTGATAGCCCTGGCTCCTGTTCATCAGGCTGTGTGCTGCCCTTTCTGAACGACATTCTCATTCGCTCGGTCATCAGCTCTAGGCTCCCCTCTGGCGAGAGCAACTGTAACCGCGAGGATGATAGCGATGACAATTACGCTGCGATTAGTGATGAGAATATGACATTAGCAATGATAATGATGATGTATTCAGTTGATAATGAGAGCAAGCGTGATGCACCATTTGCACTTAGCAACGCTTAGGCATTCATATTTCTTCAATATAGATTCCACAGAGCTCTCGGAATCTTAGGGCGCCGGTCTTTGGCGCCTGTTCCTGCGTTTCGCTGTCACCGTTGTCCCCGGTAGCCACCTCCGCAATCAAGGCGGTTTTTCCGTAGGCATGAAATTTGCGGCGCTGTAAAAGAGGAGCTAGTTGGCATATCGGAGAAAGTATAGTATCATAGGATAAAACATCAAGGAAAGGTTTGCAAGTGAGAAAACGGTTGATGTGGTTTGATCAGGTAATTATTTAAAGCTAATAACAATAATAACTGGTTCACAGAAAAAAGGAAGGACACATTTGCTGTCACACCTGTTCTGCTTACACCTTAACCGCACCGTACAGGGAAGGCGATGGGAGTGAATGCAGAAAGGGTGAAAGGGGTGCCGTAGTTGAGGGCTCCGTATTAATTTCGACCACCTGGGGATCTTTTAGGCGCATTGAAACCGCACAACACACGGAAGCCTCTTCGTTTCGCCTCCATCGAAACGTAATTAGAGCCACTTAAGTGGTTTAGAGGAAAGGAAAGGCCCAGTATCTGTCATTCGCGGAAGAGGAACTAGTTAGTTTGAAATCTGCGAGAAAAATAAAAGGTTGCCTGTAATTGTACATACATCCGTTACCTCAATCTATCAAAAATCTGCATGAGCTGATGAGCTGCGCTCACAGTTCGCATTAGGAAGTAACGTAATCGTCGCCAAATTTTTTGATTTTTTTTTTAATTTCGTTTGTTGGGCATAACTTCTAAAAATAGTCTATGAAAGACACGGCACTGAACTACCCGGAAATTTCGGCCACCTTGAGCTGTTGGTTGGTTGGTTGGTTCATAGGAAGGGAAAGGCGCAGTATCTGTCACACTTGCTCTGTGGACACCTGAACCGCGCCGTAAGGGAAGGGATGAAGGTGGGAGTGAAAGTGGATAGAGAGAAAGGGGGGCCGTAGTGGAGGGCTACGGAGTAATTTCGACCACCTGGGGATCTTTAACGTGCGCTGACATCGCACAGCACACGGACGCCACTTCGTTTCGCCTCCATCGAAACGCAGCCGCCGAGGCCGGGATTCGATCCCGGGAACTCCGGCACAGTAGTCGGGCGTCTTACCACTCGTGCGCTGATATTGTTGCAAAATGTTAGGCACGGATCACTGCCTACGCCGGTCGAACGCGTTGCGCCGACAAAGAAGAGGCGCGGAGGGAACGGGGAGAGCGAGCGCGAGATATATCACAAGAATAATCGTTGCTGCCGATTCTGATGGATGAGGTGGTGAAGGGTGGCAGTTCCTGGCCTTACGGGGCCGGGACGGTAGGTCAACGCCGCTTGCGGCGGGGGCTGGCCAGCCACTGATTTTTATCTGTTGTAGGCCGTCATTGCACCCGCCACCGCTTCGGTGGTGGTGGGCGACGGCTGTTGTTGCGGCGCGCGTCTTTCTCTCCCTCTTCTTTTCTTTCTTGTCTATTTTCTCTTATGTCCGCACGAGGCAGCGGAGGTGGCTCAGCTACAGAGCCAGTAGCAGGCCCGTGCATTTCTTTTCTTTCTTCCTACAGCCACAACAACAACAACCATCCTGCTTCTCTTTATCTCACGCGCCCTTGTATGGAGTCTGAGCGGGCCCCCCGTCCCGGTACCATATCATAGAGGAGACGAGTGTCTAGCTTTTCGCCCCAATCGAAAAGCTGCCGCTGCGGCATGAAGCCGATCGTATTAGATGCGCACTTGAGGTGTACACCGTGATGTGAGGAAAATCTCGCTGCTTCAGCTCAGATCTTTAATGCGAAGTTTTTCTTGGCTCATGAGTGGCTTGGGCAGTAAGTGACTGTCCGTAGAAGGCGTCACCTGAAGACAGGCCCAAATACAAACCAACACAAACCACTTAACAACCCCAAAAAGTTAAATTACCGAAACTACTTAAAATTACTTAGCTACAATGCTACAATTGCATAATGACTGACGGTATTAATAATAGCCAGAATCGAAGTCATAAACAGAAATTCAATCCAAAATCCACGTAACAAGGCAATGCCATACCCAGTCTTTTTCTGTTTGGCTAAACGTCTTAATAGAAATGCATAATCGCTTTTATTAATTTTCATTATTAATAACAAAAATTAAAAATGAATGTGTACCAACTCGCCCAACAAAGTATCTTGGTAAGCATAATCGTTTGCAACAGTAATAATAATAACTATTATAATTGATGCTCAGGAAGAGGAAGACGCAGTATTGATTTATTTATAGGAAGGGAAAGGCGCGGTAACTGTTTCACTTGTTTTCTGTAGACACCTCAACCGCACAGTGAGGGAAGGGAGGAAGATGGGAGGGAAAGTGGGAAGAGAGAAAGAGGAGCCGTAGTGGAGGGCTGCGGAGTAATTTGGACCACCTGGGGATCTGTAACGTGCGCTGACATCGCAGGGCACACGGACGCCTCTTCGTTTCGCCTCCATCGAAACGCAGCCGCCGAGGTCGGGTTCGAACCCGGGTATTTGCCACAGTAATCATAGCCCTAATCCAAGTCGTAGCCAACAATGCATTCCAGAATAAACATAACTAGCCAACCAAAACCAATGCAATATGCCCTCTTTGCTTTCGCATTACTTAATATAAGGAGACTTAATCGATCCTCTCGAATTTTCATTACAGTTTGGTATGGGTGGTTGTAGGAAGAAAGAAAACTTTGGTATGGGTGACGACGCACTGTGCTTTAGTCGTGGGCGGAGAAGATGAGGCGGGGAAACTGACATGGAGAGTGAGGCCAGATAACGCCGGACGCTCGAAAGGCCGCTTGTCAAAGCCGGCGACGGGACGAAGCGGATATAAGCTGTAAGCCGTGGCAGCTGCCCGACGTGATGTTGTTGTTGTGGCTGTAGGAAAGAGGAAAAGTAAATACACGGGCCTGCTACTGGCTCTGTAGTTAAGCCACCTCCGCTGCCTAATGCAGACAGAAGAGAAAATAGAAAAGAAAGAAAAGGAAGAGGGGGAGAAAGACGCGCGACGCAACAACGGCCATCGTCCACCACCAAAGGAATGGCGGGTGCAGTGACGGCCTACAACAGATGAAATTCGGTGGCTGGCTAGCCCCCGCCGAAAGCGGCGTTGACCCTCCGTCCCAGCCCCGTAGGGCCAGGAACTGCCACGCTTCACCACCTCTGATAATGTCGTCATTGTTATTATCACTAACTACAGCGCCATTGTCATCAGTACTATCACCTTCATTGTAGACAAGCAGAATTGTGATGTTGGTTAAGACGCTACTCCAAGCGGTTGCGTTCCTTGATGTTCTCCGCACATAAGATTAAATCGCCCTCTGGCCGAGGTACTGCTAAGGCTAATACCAGCAGTGATGACTAGCATTATGGTTTGCCCAGTCTCCCAACCGGTAAGCTAGTCGTTGACTCCGTTTACTTGCATGTGGACCTTGCCGAGCGCCCCTACCAGGCACAAGACTTAAGAGCCTCCTTCAGAATGTTGTGGATCTCATGGAAATTGGTTCAATTGGCCAATTTCAGATGTTCCATGTATGGATGGACACCTTGAGAGCGGTACATTCCAAAGGAAAACCGGTGGCTTGCGGTGACCTTCTTGTTAAGAACCGTCGTTGTGTCGTCGTGGACCCAGAACCAAAAGTGGTTAATTGAAGCTTCTGTTGCTTGCCGAGCGCTTGCCTTCATGACGTCTTTATGCGTGTGGGATTGCAGGCGTACGGGAAGATGATTTTGATTTCGACGGATAACTAGAAAGGGGTCGAAACGAAAGATTTGAGAACACTAAAAAGGGATGTTGTGTGTCTTGTTGGAGTTGGTGTTGGAGACCTCCTACATCTACTGACTACTTGTGGTATACAGAGCCTTGTTTTAATGCCGAGCAGACCACCGCTATTCGTTTGATGCGCATTCGTAGGCTTTGTCTTACGCGGTGATGTGAGGACTCCCGACGATTCGGTCACACCGCATAAGAGTGCGTCGTTACTTATGCGGATAAGCTGCGGCATCGTGTGCGGCCCCCTGCCGAAGCTTTACAAGAGCATATGACGGACGCCACGAAATTGCTTGACGCGGATGGTGTCCCTTCAGCAGCTATTGTGGACACGTCTTCTACAGCTAGCACAACGTTTGTTCCCCAAGGTGGCTTCAAGGAGAGTGAGCAGAAAGTGGAAGAACGTGAGGCGCTGCCGCCTTGTGAGACACCAAATCCGGTGCACGGTGTGAACAGCCACCAGCCCTAATCTTACCAAAGATGCCACCCCGGTTACTTCCAGCCCCTGAAGTCAATGCTGAGGAACTGATTGCAGGTCAGGCCCCTCTACTTCCAACTGAAGATGCTCTTCCTGTTGAAGAGCATCTTCAAAAGCGCCGGCCACATGGCAGATCTGAATCAAGTGACGATGGTGATCCGATAAGCGTGAAGCATCGGAGTCGCCGGTAAACTTCGAAACACAAAGGGAATTCAGTGCTGTTTTCGCTTTCCGGAAGTCTTGGCGGAGGCCCGGCAGCGACGTTGCCGTCTCCAGAGAAACAAATGCAAGTCTAGTTTCCACTTGAGCGGTCGCCATGGCGACTACTCAAGAGCTGGTGTTTGTTTGCAACGCTGAATATGCAAGGCCTTATGTCTCATCAGAAGCAGGTGCAACTCCGTCGACTTTTCAGAAGCAGGCGGCTTGATTTTGTTGCCGTCCAGTAACGAAGATTGAGAGTGAGCTAGGAGACAGAGAGGACACTAGGGCCCTTTTTGTGTGAATACAATATAATTTTAACACATGCTGTTGCTTTGTTGGCGGTTTGCTTCTTGTTTTTGCTAAAGGCTCTCACTTATACTGCTATTCTGCGTTATCCTACTACATCGACTCTAAAAGCCGGCTAATTCGTGGTGATCATTGCTCCACAGGAAGCCATAGAGACTTATCAATACATATTAGTCGAATAGTGCAGCTGATCGTGTCGATATGTTTGAAGGCATGGCTGCCCTTCTATAGCAGATTGTGATAAACATGTGGTGATTTGAGCCTTTAATTCTGTATGTCACCTGAATGATCATACCTCTTAGTGTACATAGAGACAGAAGTGGTGAAATGTCATAAGTTATATATGACGCAAAACTCATTGATCAGTGGTCCCATATCATGCAACAACACTCTTCAGGCATATCCAGGGTATATCGCACGCGCGCCTGGGCGTGATTTATGATTTTTCCTCGCTGGTTTCCCGTGATCTGTTTTGTGAAGCTATACCGGTTTCTTTTTCAGTTATTGGATGGTGGTTGCTCGACTCGGGAGAACTTACTGTTCAAATTTTAGGCCGTAGTGGGAGCTTTGGAAGATAAATTCTTTGCTTGTAAAAAACGAGGAGTTCGCCTTTAGAATGCGTTCACAATTTCTTGTCTGTTTGACAGGTGCCATACCAATCTTTGCTGCTTGGGAGCTGCTTAGACAGAAGGTGCGAGCGATAGCTAATGAAATTAGGTCTGTTAGGAATTTTACAGGAAGTTTCTAGAGAGGACACTGCATAATAGTTGCATAACCTCTATGAATTGGAATGTGAGGCACCTGGAGTATTTAGACAAAATTGCTAGTGAAACGTGTGACCTACAAGAACAGGACGCTGAAAGACACAGGTGTGTCTGAGTTTAATCTCGTACAAATTGTGTTTTGCAGTGTGACAACACTACGCGACAAGCTCTACTTGACGGGCACCGTACTGCTACTGCCAAGATGATACCGGAAATGACGTCTAATGGCACCCTTGTAACCAAAACGTGTGATATGATCTCTGTGTGTTTGAACTATTACACCGCAGTGGTAAGTAACGCTTCTGCTGCTCTAATTCAAACCTACTAGCTGATCTCACAGCTCTTATAACGCCTTTATCAGATGATGACTGTGCTGTTATCAAAAGTCCTGTCACGTTGGAAGAAATAGAACAAGCGATTGACCAGTTACCTCTCTCCGAAACACCTGAACCTTATGGCATCTCATGCGAGTTTTACAAAGCTTTTAATTCTGCTGAGCTCTGTCTTGCTGAAGGCTTTCACTTTAAGTTTAGATGTAGGGGTTTTAAAGAAACATTGCACTTAGTGGATGGCTATATACCGATCATGTTACCAAATGTGCACTACAAAATGTTTGCGAAAGTTCTACCAAATTGTGTACAACATATGATGACGGTTCTCATCAGTCATAATTAAGCGTAGGGTTTGTGGGCCGCTCCACACAAAATAGCATACACTTTCCACGTACAATTCTTGAATCTTGCTCTGGCTCTTATGAACAGGTTGCTCTACTCCAAATTATTCTTGTTGAGGCATTTGATCGTGTCCGACATTCGTTTCTACTTTCTCACCTCGAGCGTGCCAATATTGGATCACCTGTACTTAAAGGGGGTGCAACTTTATTAAAATTGTTCCACTCGCTCCATTGTTAATGGTCACCTCTCAGAGCCTGTGCCAATTGGATCATCGGTGAAGAGAGGCTGTGCTATGTCAGCGCTACTCTTTACCCTCTACCTAGAGCCACTTTGTTTGAGCGTACTTCAAAACAGTAATATCCTTGGTTATGCTGCCTCAAATAAGGAAGTCATAGTGCTTGCCTACGCCGATGATTTGGCTTTTTTCTGCGTTCACAAGGACAGGCCGCCATTGGAAACTGACCCTGGCAACGTTTAATGCTATAACCCTAGATAGTGAAGCTAGTTTAGCAGTGCTGTTAGAGGAACTAGAGGGCATGAAATGGGATGTCATAGGGCTTAGTGAGGTTAGGAGGCCGAATGAGGCATAATACTGTACTGAAGGATGGGCATGTACTGTGTTATCGAGGTTTACCAGAGAGGCGACAACTAGGAGTAGGTTTCCTTGTCAATACGTATATAGCGGGTAATATAGATGAGTTCTATAGTATTAATGAGAGAGTTACAGGCATCGTAATTAGGCTTAATAAGCGGTATAAACTGAAGGTAGTACAGGCCTATGTGCACCTACATGTAGTTATGATGACCAGGCAGTTCAAAAGCTTCTATGAAGATGTAGAATCGGCAATGCGAAACGTAAAGACGCAGTATACAGTATACTGCGCCTTTACTTTCGCATTGCGTATACTGTACTAATGGGTGACTTCAATGCCAAGGTAGGGA
This sequence comes from Amblyomma maculatum, assembly GCF_055883805.1. Lineage (NCBI taxonomy): Eukaryota > Metazoa > Arthropoda > Arachnida > Ixodida > Ixodidae > Amblyomma > Amblyomma maculatum. The sequence continues at coordinate 104,938,062 of NC_139352.1, forward strand.
AAAAACAGGCAGGAGACAAGGCAGTAGGTGACTATGGGATTGGTTCTAAGAATAGCAGGGGGAGTTACTAGTTGAGTTTGCAGAGCGCAATAACTTACGATTCATGAATACCTTCTTCAGAAAACGGAAGAACCGGAAATGGACGTGGAAAAGTCCTAACGGAGAGACTCAAAATGAAATCGACATCATAATGTGTTCATCCCCCGCCATTGTGCAAGATGTAGAGGTAATCGGGAAAGTGCGATGCAGTGACCACAGGATACAGAATAGGTATTCAGCTTTAACTGTTGATGGCGACATTACCCTAGAGGCAAGGAACTATAATTTCAGAGATATCACTACTGAGTGCGCGGTAGAAGTAGGTGGCAGGATAGTTAGTGAGGATACCGGTAAGCTGTCTAAGGAGACGAAAGATTTGATTAAGAAACGCCAGAGTATGAAAGCTTCCAATCCAACAGACCAGATCGAATTGGCCAAGATATCAAAGCTAATCAATAAGCGCAAGGTGGGCGATATAAGGAAGTATAACATGGAGAAAATTGAGCATGCTGTAAAGTACGGGGGAAGCCTTAAAGCGGTAAAGAAGAAATTGGGCATAGGCAAAAACCAGATGTATGCGTTAAGGGACAAGGCGGGCAACGTCATCACTAATATGGACAAGATAGTCAAAGTAGCCGAGGAGTTTTATACAGATCTCTACAGTAGCCAAAGAAGTCAGGACCTAAATGAGATTGGCGGTAGGGAAAAACAGTCAGACGTTCCACCAGTGACGAAGGACGAGGTCAAGAAAGCACTAGAAACTATGAAGAGGGGGAAATCAGCTGGAGAGGATCAGATAACTACAGATTTGCTGAAGGAGGGGGGGATATCGTTCTAGAAAAACTGGCCGCCCTGTATACGCAGTGCCTGGTGTCCTCGACGGTACCGGAACCATAGAAGAATGCAAACATTATCCTCATTCACAACAAAGGGGACTCTAAGGACCTTAAAATTTACAGACCAATCAGCTTACTGTCTGCTACGTATAAGGTATTTACTAAGGTAATCGCTAATAGAATCAGGACAACCTTAGACTGCAATCAAGCAAAGGATCAAGCAGGGTTTCGGAAACGGTACTCTACTATCGATCATATCCATACAATCAATCAGTTGATAGAAAAATGCTCGGAATATAACCAGCCCTTATACATAGTATTCATTGATTACGAAAAAGCATTTGACTCAGTTGAAACCTCGGCGGTGATGCAGGCATTGCGGAAATCAGGGGGTAGACGAGCCGCACGTGAAAGTGCTGGAAGATATATATAGTGGCTGCACAGCAACCATAGTTCTGCATAAAGAAAGTAACAAAATTCCCATAAAGAAAGGTGTTAGGCAAGGAGACACAATCTCCCCAGTACTGTTCACAGCTTGTTTAGAGGAAGTATTCAGAGACCTGGAATGGGAGAAGTTAGGGATAAGGGTAGATGGAGAATACCTCAGTAATCTGCGATTTGCTGATGACATTGTCTTGCTAAGCAACTCGGGGGATGAAATGCAAATAATGATTGATGACCTAGACAGAAAAAGTAGAAAGGTAGGCTTGAAAACCAATATGCAGAAGACTAAGGTAATGTTCAACAGCCTCGGGAAGGAACCGCAGTTTACATTAGGTAGCGAAATACTGGAAGTAGTAGGCGAATATGTCTACTTAGCACAGGCAGTAACCGCAGATCCGGACAATGAAAAGGAAATAACAAGAAGAATAACATTGGGATGGAGCGCATTTGGCAAGCACTCGCAGATTATGACTAGCAGCTTACCGGTATCACTAAAGAGGAAAGTATACAACAGTTGCATCTTGCCTGTACTCACCTATGGGGCTGAAACGTGGAGGCTAACCAAGAGAGTTCTACTTAGGTTGAGTACAACCCAGAGGGCTATGAAATGAAAAATAGTAGGGGTAACAATAGGAGATAGAAAGCGTGCAGATTGGGTCAGAGAAAAAAACGCAAGTTACCGACATTCTAGTGGAAATTAAGAAGAAGAAATGGACATGGGCAGGACATGTAGTGCGAAGAGAGGATAACCGATGGTCGCTGAGGGTAACAAACTGGATTCCAAGGGAAGGAAAGCGTAGCTGGGGGCGGCAGAAAGTTAGGTGGGCGGATGAGATTAAGAAGTTCGCAGGGGTCAAGTGGATGCAGTTAGCACAGAACCGGGTTAAGTGGAGAAATATGGGAGATGCCTTCGCCCTGCAGTGGGTATTATCAGGCTGCTGCTGATGATGATGATTGAGCAGTTTGGCATTGTCTCTGGCGCTCAAACAGGTGTAAAAACTCGGGTCTGTGGTACGTTCGTTTGGAGCAATGCCGACTCATTATGTTGGAATTGAATGGTCTCGCGTCCCCCTAAATACCTTGTAGTTCCTTTTCATGCATTCAAGTTTTGTGAGCGCTACTGGAGAGACCGGGTCCCGGCACTTCAAAGCTATGCTTAGACTTTTCTTCCCCACCGCATATCATTTTTTGGTTGAGCACAAGCCTTTAACACGTTCTTGGCAACAAACATTTATTCTGTTTTTCAGGTACTCCATTGTGCGAGGCATTACTTTTGAAGATTTCACCGAACGTTTGGGACGTTTCTATCGGCCTCCACATTTCAGCCAATGCGGCGTGATAACCTATGCAGGCCTGTTTCTGCTGGCGGACTAGGTCTGACTCATCGTTTTGTCAGCCAGTAAGTTCATTGTTGATTCTTTTTCCGTAATAGCTCCCATCCCATAATCAGAGCATTCCTGCAAACTAACTTTGTGAATCTTCTGCCTGACTTAGCTGTCTCGGCCAATTTTACCAATCGGCCATTAATAATTGCTTTTATCAAATAAGTTTACGATTCAGTGCGTTTTCTGGCAGTTTGATTTTCTTATGAGTAATTATTGCCTATTTCACGGAAACATTTATACAAAGAGTTGATACCTATGTGGTACCGCGTCCATTATATCGTTCTCTACATTCTGAACATTTGGGACGCAATGTGTTGAAAAGAGTGCGCAAAATGCCGATCTCTCCTTGTAATAAAATGTTTTTCTTTAAACTTCGTGCCAAAGGGCTAGCTAAGTGTCACTTTATAAAAATATTTTTGTTTCTTCTGTAAATTGTCGGCCATGCGAAACCCACACCTTCCTACACCTGAAACAATCAAACACTGTTTCATTGCCTACGAAGATGCGATACTATTTTGGGATGTCTACGAAGAATACTCAAGAAAGACTACTATGAATTGCCAAAGTGTACGTTGCCTAATGACCCCATAACATGACCATGAACCCTTTGATGTGGTGTCCTTCTTGGTTGGCACAGCCTGTGGAAAACGCGTATGTTGAAGAGGAATGCTGAGCCGGTCATTTTCTTCAGTGCATATTTCTGCCAGATGGCACACCAGCTGAGAGACACGCAGATCGTGAATACACACGAAGATAGTGCCTATCAACTGGACTGGCTGCCGTTATTGATCTGTTGTCTTTCTGTGTCGTCGTTGTAGTGACAATGGGCTAAGACGTATTGTAGTTGTGAGGTGCGATGTATGTTTCAATTAGACTTTTCAGCTACAGGCTGATAGTTTGTAAATAATATATATAGCTCTTCTCTATATTTAAAGGCATGTACTAAATGCCATGCTGAAAAGGAAAATCGCGGGCGTGGCGTAGTTAGTTAAAGCGCTCGGCTGCTGATCCAAGAATGGAGGTTCGATTCCCGGTGGAGACAGGATTTATTCATCGTTTATTTAGGAAACTGGTTTCGAGAGGCAACGTCAACGGCGACGCCGCGGAACGCAGAAACGGGTCCCAGTGAGCTGCGCTCTAAAGCGAACAGGCGTCCACGTTCTGTGCGCTGTCAGTGCACGTTTGAGATACTCAGGTGGTTGAAACTACTCTGTAGCTCTCCACTATGAGTCGCAGGTTTGATGAAATAGGTACCCGTTTCGCCGCAGTTGATGCGGAAAGAATGCCAAGAAGCAGAAACATAGTTGATCATGGCCATCAAAATTAACAGGCATACTCATTAGCACTGGAAGTTTCGCGAGCACCGCCGTAAAATAAGGGTTCTAGATCTACTCTAAGTAACTAGGACAGTTTGGAAGCAATTGCGTTACAAGAAGTAGGAATGCCAGCAACGCTAACAGGATATCGAGCTTTCTGTACGGAGGGGTGGTGGTGGTGAAGACATTTATCGTACATTTTGGAGGAGGTTTGTTTGGCGCGGAGACTTAAGGCGCTCGGCCTTACAATACTGGGAGGAGTCCCTATTCAGGGACTCCATTGATGGTTGCCACCGCCTGCGCACGCCGCGTTAAAGCCCTTCGGGCCTGTAGGTCGCAGCAGCCGAGCAGGGTCGCCTCCCAGTCCTCCCGGTAAGGGTTAGGGATGGGGGGAAGGGATGGGTTTTGTTGGCAGGCCCATACAATTAGGTAAGTGTCAGCCACCGCCCTACAGTACTGGCACTGGCCAGTGAATTGGGAGTCTAAATGGTGAAGTACTGCTAGGCACAGCGTCCCGTTGGTGAAGAGGCGCAGGAGCAGCCTCTTGTTCGATTTTCCCAACCATTTACAGGGGTCAGGGTATTTGCGATGAGAGTTTTGATAGAAAATTACAATATCTTTGAATGTGTAGGCCGGATTGGAATCGATGTCCTCAGACGATTCGAGTCGCCCGGAGAGAAAGCGCGCGGGCGGCTGCGTCAGCTGCCTCGTTCCTTGCAAAACCCTAGTGGCTAAGAGCCCAGACGAGATATCGGCACGCGGGGTCCGTGTCCCGACTGCAATTGTGATATATTCTATAGGCTAAGGGGGTGGTTCAGCCTTGCGCGATGTTCCGACAAGCCCCTCGTGAGTCGGTGATGGCATATATAGAGGTGTGGTCTGAGCGGGGCGTGCAATGGCTACCTCTTCAGCATGTGTTATAGATTTGGCCTTGAATGTAAGGCCATCGATTGTGTTCCCGTTGTGAACGACTGCGGCCGTATACCAGCCCCCCGGATGGGTGCCCGAGGCATCCACGCTGAACACACCTGATTTCTTGCTGTAATGGCGGGCCAAGGCCTCCGCCCGCGCCAGGCACAGCCAATTAAGGTCTTCTCGTGACATGTTGGCAGGGAGAGGCCGCACTGTGAGGGCGCATCTCCAGAGTTCTGGGATGCGGAGCCTCTCCTCAGTGAAGTGTTTATGTTGAATGTTTAGCCGGGCAAGAAGGCGGTGGCCCGACACTGTCTGTGTGAGGCGGGTATATTGGTTCATCAGATTTCTTCCCGACGCTCTCTGAAAGTGTTCACCACCCCTTGGGCTATGAGCCGACCGTTAGAGGTAAAGATTGGGAGGTCGGGGGCACGTTTCACGATTTTTCGGAGGATCGCCTGAAGGGTATTCTCCTCGTGCTTACGCAAGAGGAGGTAAGGACTCGAATACAGAATTAGACAGGTTACGAAGGCGTTTGCCAGCCGCAATTGGCATCCTTACTTCGCAACCCCATCGTTTATTATACATCCGGCGGACTATAAGGCCCTCACCAGACGGAGCGTGGCTAGTGTTGTGTCACGGCGTCTTTGGTGATGGATGAAGAGACCGAGTACCCTGGTCTTTTTTGAAGAATGAGACCGCTCGCAAGCGAGAGCGAGATTTGTGTGGTGCATCTTGGAGGGGGAGGAGATGCACAAATTGCGATTTCTGAGGGGGAACATTGAACACTACCGCGCTGGGCATAGCGGTCTACTATGCTTGCCGCTGTTTGCAGGCAGGTTTCAATGTCGAACAAACTGCCCTGCGTGGCCCATAGAGGGACGTCGGCGTTGAGCGCGTGCTGCACGCCTTCGACCTCAGCCAGCTGGGCCTTCAGACGCAACGGCAATCTTAAAAAGCAGCGGGGAGAGAACTGCGCCCTGAGGTGTACCCCGCGTGCTGATCATGAATGGTCCGCACTCCTTGTCTTGTATTTTGATGTAGGATTGTTGGTCTGTAAGGAATTGTCTTATATAATTGAAAGTACTGCTGCCACACTGTGTTTGACTGAGGTGGGTCAGTATTACTTCGTGTGTGACGTTATCGAAATTCCCTTTCACGTTCAGGGCGAGTACCACCCTGTTAAATGTGGGGGCATTCGAATGCGTTGAGAATTTTACTGTTAAGATAGAAACCATGGGTGGCTATACTAACTAAATGAAATATCACACCAGTCATGCATGCCGCAGAGGCTAAACATGCACCACGTCCTGGTCGAAATCATACCGAACAAGAAAGTATAAGGAAGTCTTTTTATCCTGAATGTATACAGCACTCCGCAGCCGAGAAAGGCCAAATTCGGCACACTTCCAAAAGACTAAAAATTGCAAACCACAAGTGCTGATCATACAAGGTGACTTTAATTTCTCTACACCCAGCGTGGGGCTTTAGGTGAGCAGACATAAAGGGCCGGGTTCTCTGGCAAGGCACGCAACACGCAGGTATAATGCTGCTGAACGATCCACTGCATCCAACTCTAAGCTTAAACTGCGGGACAGAAGACACTTTTCAGGATTCGATCTTTTTTCAGTCGTGTAAAAGACGAATGGTGTGACTCATGAAAAGCTAGACAGTGACTACTACATCATCGAAACGCTGGTGAAGGAGAACCGCGAAGAATCAAGTGCAAGAAGGCTCCACTCGGAGAGCGGAAAACCTGCAGGGAAATCAAAAGCCAAACCAAAGTGCGGCAATCGCAAATATAGAATCGTGGACAACCACTCTCCGTGCAAATGTAAAGAATAACCCACAGAGGTACCCAAAGAAGCAGGTCTGGCGGAGGTAGACAGCCGTCTTTTGCCCTTATGGCAGGCGAAAAGTGGATTCCACCACAAAGACATAGAAGAATGCACTTCAGCTATGTCGACAAAATTGGAGTCTACATGCATAGCATGGAATGATTCGTATGACTAGCAAAAAGCTGGCAGATATTACGCTGCCTGTTGGAGCTGGAATGTTGCAAGTCAGTGCAGAAGCAAACCTCTAAACTATTGCTGATTCCTACAATTGGACGAAAAGGAACTCCTTGAAAAAATGCACGCATGCTCTGTGGGAACACGTTCCCCGGAAGTACTCCCTCACTATCACAGGCTGTCACACCAGGACCTGGATAGACTCACAGAAGAAACAGAAGTGAGGGCTGAAATCCCCCGTCCCACAACAATGTCAGTAGCTGGGCCAGATAGAATGAGGAAGAAGACGCTATGAAATTCGAGCGACGTCACAGCAGCGGCCCTAGCAAGATACATGGAAGATAGCTTAAAACGAGGACGACTTCCGCTTGTCTGGAGGACAGCGCAGATCGTCATGATTTGCAAACCTAAAAAAACGCTACAGACTGAACATTTAAGACCAATTTCTTTGTCATCGTGCGTTGGTAAACTCGTGCAGCTCGCGATTTATACGAGAGACTGTACTCCAACATGTATGATTGGCTTCAGACCTCGTATGTCGATCCAGGATATTGGGCTGCAAATCCAACACCAGGCCATCGAAGCGCATGCTGAAATACGCGAGTTACCCTGAGCCTAGATTACAAAGTCCTTCGATAAAGTTAAACACAGAGCAATACTAGAAAACCTACAAGATGTCGGCAAAGGTGAAAAAGTTTGCAACTACCTAACAGACTTTCTCTCAAAACGAGAAGCAAACATCGAAATTGGAAACACAAGTCCGACACATTTAAGATGGGCAGCTTAGGAATACCATAAGGCTCAATCCTTTCCCCCTGCTCTTCAAAATTGCGCTGATCAAGCTTCCATGAAAGGAAGAAGAAATTGGGGGCGTAAAGCACAGCCTGTACGTGACGATGACATGACATTCTGGACCGCGGGAGGTAGTGACGGACAAGTTGAAGGCAACCTTCAGGCAGCTGGGGAGACGGTTTAAGAATACGTAACCCTTAGATGCCTTAGGCGCTATTCCGAAAAGTCCGAGATGCTAGAGTGCCAGCCACCACGAAGCAGAATGGACAAAGAACAACGGAGAATGGAACTAAAGGCAGACGTAATACCCATCCCCTGAGCGTGGATAAGATTATGATCCCAGGTATGTGACTACAGGACAATGGTCACCACGCAGAAGATAAAAGGAAACTTGTAAGCTGCGCTCAACAAAAAATACGTCTAATTAGGCGCATCGCTAATCGCAAGTCTGGCATGAGAGAAGACAGCCTCCTAAGACTCGTACAGGCTTTTTTCATCAGTAGGATCTCCTTCGCTGTCCCGTACTTACGCCTGTCCAACTGCGTGAAGGCAAATATAATATTGAAGCAATCATCGGGAACAGTATAAAAAGAGCCCTTGGTCTCCCAACGGTACGTCTACGCACCAGCTAATGAAGCTAGGGGTGCACAATATGCTGGAAGAAGTGACTGAGGCCGACCAAAACTCTCAAATACAAATGACTGGAAAACACCCGTAAGGGAAGAAGTATACTGCTAAGGCTAGGCATTCGATATGAAATCCAAGGGGGCCAGAAGCCAGATGTCCCGATGAAAGTCAGGCAGCGACCACTACTGACTTCTAAAAGTCATCAGAAAGGGTTCACTCACCGGCATGATAGGGTAATTGGGAATACAACATACACATACGATCACTCATAACTTGTTTCATCTCGAACCTCATAGCTATCAGTCAGGCTAACCAAAACTTACCCTACTAGCTCACTTTCAATCGTTTACACAAAATTACAAGCCTCGTGCCTAAGCGTGGTAAATTAACCGGCATAATGGACACAAATAAACTTAGTCGTATTAACCGAAACAAAGGCTAAAGAGAGCATCACCCATAACGAAGTATAGGCCATAATAATATTATTATTATCATATTTTACAACTGCAACGTGTTCCGCGTGACCTTAAAAGAGGTGTTTGCGTCGTAATAGCCATCAACCGTAATCTACAATTTTGTACACTAACATTTGACTCTTCCCTCAAAGTACTATTTATGTGTTCCGAAAAGAAACCAGCGCTTGCTACCGTGTGCTAGACAGCAAAACTTCGTTTATCTCTGCCTTTCCTGACGCCCTTAGCTCAGTGATGTCAAAACTTCCGCATGCTTAGTCTTTTGATACTAGGTGACTTCAACTTCCCCGAAAATAAACTGGTGTAACCGAACCACAACATCTAATTCTATTGCATGCGATTTCCTAAACACCTGCGAACTAACTAAATGAAATATCACATCAGTCATGCATGCCGCAGAGGTTAAAAACGTTGACCACGTCCTGGTCGAAATCATACCGAACAAGAAAGTATAAGGAAGTCTTTTTATCCTGAATGTATACAGCACTCCGCAGCAGAGAAAGGCGAAATTCGGCACACTTCCAAAAGTTTAAAAATTGCCAACCACAAGTGCTGATCATACAAGGTGACTAATTTCTCTACACCCAGCGTGGTGCTTTAGGTGAGCTGATATAAAGGGCCGGGTTCTCTGGCAAGGCACGCAACACGCAGGTATAATGCTGCTGAAGGATCCACTGCATCTAACTGTAAGCGTAAACTGCTGGACAGAAGACACTTTTCAGGATTCGATCTTTTTTCAGTCGTGTAAAAGACGAATGGTGTGACTCATGAAAAGCTAGACAGTGACTACTACATCATCGAAACTGAGGTGAAGGAGAACCGCGAAGAATCAAGTGCAAGAAGGCTCCACTCGGAGAGCGGAAAACCTGCAGGGAAATCAAAAGCCAAACCAAAGTGCGGCAATCGCAAATATAGAATCGTGGACAACCACGCTTCGTGCAAATGTAAAGAAGCAACCACAGAGGTACCCAAAAAAGCAGTTTTGGTGGAGGTAGACAGACGTCTTTTGCTCTTATGGCAGGCGAAAAGTGGATTCCACCACAAAGACATAGAAGAATGCACTTCAGCTATGTCGACAAAATTGGAGTCTACATGCATAGCATGGAATAATTCGTATGACTAGCAAAAAGCTGGCAGATATTACGCTGCCTGTTGGAGCTGGAATGTTGCAAGTCAGTGCAGAAGCAAACCTCTAAACTATTGCTGATTCCTACAATTGGACGGAAAAGGAACTCCTTGAAAAAATGCACGCATGCTCTGTGGGAACACGTTCCCCGGAAGTACTCCTTCACTATCACATGCTGTCACACCAGGACCTGGATAGACTCACAGAAGAAACAAAAGTGAGGGCTGAAATTCCCCGTCCCACAACAATGTCAGTAGCTGGGCCAGATGGAATGAGGAAGAAGACGCTACGAAATTCGAGCGACGTCTCAGGAGCGGCCTTAGCAAGATACATGGAAGATAGCTTAAAACGAGGACGACTTCCGCTTATCTGGAGGACAGCGCAGATCGTCATGATTTGCAAACCTAAAAAAACGCTACAGACTGAACATTTAAGACCAATTTCTTTGTCATCGTGCGTGGGTAAACTCGTGCAGCTCGCGATTTATACGAGAGACTGTACTCCAACATGTATGATTGGCTTCAGACCTCGTATGTCGATCCAGGATATTGGGCTGCAAATCCAACACCAGGCCATCGAAGCGCATGCTGAAACACGCGAGTTACCCTGAGCCTAGATTACAAAGTCCTTCGATAAAGTTAAACACAGAGCAATACTAGAAAACCTACAAGATGTCGGCAAAGGTGAAAAAGTTTGCAACTACCTAACAGACTTTCTCTCAAAACGAGAAGCAAACATCGAAATTGGAAACACAAGTCCGACACATTTAAGATGGGCAGCTTAGGAATACATAAGACTCAATCCTTTCACCCCTGCTCTACAAAATTGCGCTGATCAAGCTTCCAAAGGAAGAAGAAATTGGGGGCGTAAAGAACAGCCTGTACGTGACGATGACATGACATTCTGGACCGCGGGAGGTAGTGACGGACAAGTTGAAGCCAACCTTCAGGCAGCTGGGGAAACGGTTTAAGAATACGTGACCCCTAGATGCCTTAGGTGCTATTCCGAAAAGTCCGAGATGCTAGAGTGCCAGCCACCACGAAGCAGAATGGACAAAGAACAACGGAGAATGGAACTAAAGGCAGACGTAATACCCATCCCCTGAGCGTGGATAAGATTATGATCCCAGGTATGTGACTACAGGACAATGGTCGCCACGCAGAAGATAAAAGGAAACTTGTAAGCTGCGCTCAACAAAAAAATACGTCTAATTAGGCGCATCGCTAATCGCAAGTCTGGCATGAGAGAAGACAGCCTCCTAAGACTCGTACAGGCTTTTTTCATCAGCAGGATCTCCAACGCTGTCCCGTACTTACGCCTGGCCAACTGCATGAAGGCAAATACAATATAAATCATCGGGAACAGTATAAAAAGAGCCCTTGGTCTCCCAACGGTACGTCTACGCACCAGCTAATGAAGCTAGGGGTGCACAATACGCTGGAAGAAGTGAATGAGACCAACCAAAACTCCCAAATACAAACGACTGGGAAACACCCGGAAGGGAAGAAGTGTACTGCTAAGACTAGGCATTAGATATGAAATCCATGGGGACCAGAAGCCAGATGTCCCGATGAAAGTCAGGCAGCGACCAAAACTGACTTCTAAAAGTCATCAGAAAGGGTTCACTCAGCGGCATGATAGGGTAATTGGGAATACAACATACACATACGATCACTCATAACTTGTTTCATCTCGAAACTCATAGCTATCAGTCAGGCTTACCAAAACTGACCCTACTAACTCACTTTCAATCGTTTACACCAAATTAGAAACCTCGTTCCTAAGCGTGGTAAATTAACCAGCATAACGGACACAAAGAAACTTAGTCGTACTAACCGAAACCAAGGCTAAATGAGAGCATCACCCATAACGAAGTATAGGCTATATTAATATTAATATTATCATATTTCACAACTGCAACGTGTTCCGCGTGACCTCAAAAGAAGTGTTTGCGTCGTAATAGCCATTAACCGTAGTCTACAATTTTATACATTAACATTTAATTCTTCCCTCAAAGTACTATTTATGTGTTCCCAAAAGAAACCTGCGCTTGCTACCGTGTGCCGGACAGCAAAACTTCGCTTATCTCTACTTTTCATGACGCCCTTAGGTCAGTAATTTCAAAACTTCCGCATGATTAGTCTTTTGATACTAGGTTACTTCAACTCCCCCGAAAATAAACTGGTGTAAACAAACCACAACATCTAATTCTATTGCGCGCTATTTCCTAAGAACTTTTAGACGGGCTAGATGGTTTTCAGCTTGAGACGACATCCTTAGCGCAAAAAAAAACACACACGCACACGAGAGAAAAGGCGGGACAAGGGACAAGCGCTACTGCATCTGGTTTATTGCACTGAAAAGACCTGCAATATATAGGAAAGACCACACATGCGTAGAACAACCGGTGCGGTGCGGTGAAGGGGGGTGTGTTGGTTGTTCTACGCATGTGTGGTCTTTCCTATATATTGCAGGTCTTTTCAGTGCAATAAACCAGATGTAGTAGCGCTTGTCCCTTGTCCCGCCTTTTCTCTCGTGTGCGTGTGTGTTTTTTTTGCGCTAATGATGTCGTCTCAAGCTATTTCCTAAACACCTGCAAAACGTTTGCTCTAACACAGCTTATCACCAGTCCAACGAGACAAAGCGTTCGATCATCGAACATACTAGATTTGATACTAACGTCTCACGCAGAGAAACTATTATCGTTATTGGACGCCACTTCGATTCGCCTCCATCGAAATGCAGCCGCCGCGAGTTCCCGGGTTCGATCCCGATCGCGGATGGTGGTGGTAAGCATTTAATACAAAAGGAGAGGTTGCTTGGAGAGCCACCTCTAGTGGGCTGCTCCCCTTACAATACTAGGTGGGGTCCCTTATTCCGGGACTCCAATGGTCTGGGCCAACACACGAGCTCGCTGGACCAGTGTTGTTGTGCCGCTAGACCCAGGCAGCCAAGCAGGGCCGCCTCCGATTCCTCTCGGGTAGGGAAAGAGGTTATGGGTAAAGGAGAAGGATTTAGCTGGCATGCCCGAAAATCGTGTCTGCGAAAGTACTGCGGGCCTCTAGAAATTCAGAGAGGCGATAATCGATCGCGGCGGCTGCGTTTCGATGGAGGCAAAACGAAGTGGCGTTCGTGGGCTTTGCAGTGTTAGCGTTGTTGTTGTGGCTGTAGGAAGAAGGAAAAGAAAACGCACGGGCCTCCTACTGGCTCTGTAGCTGAGCCACCTCCGCTACCTCGTGGATACAGAAGAGAAAATAGAGAAGAAAGGAATGCAAAAGGGACAGAAAGACGAGTACCGCAACAGCAGCCGTCGTCCACCACCGAAGCAGTGGCGGGTGCAATGACGGCCTACTACAGATAAAAATACGGTGGCAGGCTAGCCCCCGCCGCAAGCAGCGGTGAACTACCTGCTCCAGCCGCATCAGGGGAGACCTAATTTTAGCGCACAGTAAAGATCCCCAGGTGGCAGAAATTACTCCCTAGTCCTCCACTACGAACCCTAATTCTCTCCTACTTTCACTCCCACCTTCCTCCCTTCCCTTACGGTGCGCTTAAGGTGTCCGCAGCGCAAGTGTGACAGATACTGCGCCTTTCAATTCTTGTGAACAAATTATTAATATTTATATTTGCTGGGCATCAGTGACCACTCGATTATTCACGCCGCGTTTCTTTATTAGGAATGTACCCCTGAAACAAACTGGTTACTGTTCAAAAACAAAATGAATGCTCTTATCAAAAAGCACAGGCCCACCATCACTGTAACCGAGCGCCTTGAATCACCCTATTTTAACACCACACTAAAACGCCTTGGCACCAAAAAGTAAAGATTCGTAGACCAGCCAAAAGGCCAAATAGCCGAAACACATAGCAGCACACTTCCGAAGCTGAAAAATCCTACACCAATACTCCTATCGCGGATCGTGATGCTGCTGAACTTTTGAGTTTTATTCTCTGTTTTACTCATGAACCAAATGATGAACCTCCCAATTTTCCATCCTTTAACTTTGCAGCTGTGTTGGATGCTACCTTTAGATTAGTAGACTGTTTAAAGCTGACTTCATTAGCGGGCATAATGGAATTAACGAAAAATATTAAAAAACAGAACGCATACATCTAGCCTCATTTTTCAGTAATCAGTTTTATCAGGTGTCATACCACACTACCTGAAAACAGGCAAGGTCATTCCGGTACTGAAAAAAGCTTGATTATCTTAACCTCATAATTATTCCCTAATGTATATACCAGCATCATTTGAAAACTAACGAAACATGTAATGTTTTCTCAGGTAAAAAAAAATTCCTAACGTCTGCTAACTTTTTCACCTCAGCCAACTAACCAACATGGCTTTGTTAAAATATTTTCTTGCGACACGCTGCTACTCTCTCCATTAACTACTTGGGCTCCAGAATAGACCTTAGCATTCCAATTGATGCTCTTTTCCTACACATTAGAACATTTTCGAAAAAACGGCTCTTCCTAAGACTATTGGGCCTAAAATTTAACGAATCTGTTTTTATTTGGATATCCTACTTTTCTCACTAATAGAAAACAGTTTGTTCATGCTAACAAATACTCATCTTTTTATTCTTCTGCTATATTCGGGGTACACCAGGGGATCGTCCTGGGCCCCTTCTTTCTCTTATATATATTGTCACATTAGGCGGTGCATACGCATAAGGAAAGAAGATGACTCTCGTGAGTTTTGAGAGAAGACGACGTTCAACAGCTTTGGCTGGTGCCTACAGAGAACATCTGTTTGAAAGCCTTGTCTTCGGTGTCCGCCCTCTGCTACAAGCTGAACTACCCCGTAACACCTTGGTGGAGGTGCTGGACTCTACCAATTCAAGGTGATGCCTTTCGGCTTATGTAATGCCCCTGCGACATTCGAGCGTATGATGGACTCCCTATTACGTGGGCTCAAATGGACCACATGTCTGTGCTACATCGATGACGTCATCGTATTTTCATCAACTTTTGAAGGCCACCTCCATCGTGTTTCGGCTATTCTTGGCGTCTTCCGACGAGCTGGCCTTCAGTTGAACTCCAAGAAGTGTACCTGTGGTCGCCAGGAACTCAAGGTCCTAGGACATTTAGTCAACACGTATGGCATCCAGCCGGACGCCGACAAAATTCGCGCTGTAAGGGATTTCTGTAAACCGAAATCTAGCAGCGACGTGCGTAGCTTCCTCGGACTTTGCTCTTATTTCCGGCGATTTGTACCAAACTTCGTAGAAATAGCCCGTCCGCTCACGCAGCTTCTGAAAAAAGAGGTCTCCTTTACCTGGGGCCACGAACAATCGGTCGCCTTCGTCGCTCTTATTGCCCACCTCACCGGTCCGCCAGTGTTGGCTCACTTCAATTCGTCAGCGCCCACAGAGGTACGCACCGATGCAAGTGGTCATGGAATTGGTGCCGTTCTCGCACAACGTCAGCTCGGTTTACCTCGCGTCATCGCCTATGCCAGCCGACTCCTCTCTGCGGCCGAACAAAATTATTCCATCACTGAACGTGAGTGCTTAGCCCTAGTTTGGGCCATTACAAAGTTCCGCCCTTACTTGTATGGGCGGCCATTCACAGTAGTCACTGACCACCACGCACTGTGTTGGCTTTCTATACTCAAAGACCCCACTGGCAGCTTTGGACGTTGGGCATTGCGCCTTCAGGAGTACAATTTTTCAGTAGTTTATAAGTCTGGCCAGTTGCATCGAGACGCCGATTGCCTGTCCCGTCATCCAGTCGACCCGCCAAGTCAACCTGAATGTGACAATGACGCTTGCGTAATCTCTATTTCTGATTTCTCCAGCATTCGCCATGAGCAACGCCAGGACCCTCAGCTTCGCGAAATTATCAATCGCCTCAGCGCCGATCGCCATGACCCTTCCCCTCGTTTGTGCTCCACGACGGCACCTTATACCGGCACAATATGCGACCTGATGGCCCGGCCTTCTACTAGTGGTCCCTCAGCACCTACGCTCAGCCGTCCTTCAACAGCTTCACGACGTTCCTACAGCGGGTCATCTAGGCGTCTCTCGCACATACGACAGTGTGCGTCGTCGGTTCAACCGGACACTGACTGACATGTTGTCTATCTTCGTTTCTGATGATCACCGTGACTGGGACATAACGCTGCCATTTCTGACATTCGCTTACAATTCGTCGCATCACGACACTACTTGCTACTCCCCCTTCTATCTTCTATACGGCCGTGAACCTCTGCTTCCTTTTGACAGTCTGTTCCCGTCTGTCACCACTGCCAGCTCATATGCTCGTGACGTCATAGCCCGAGCTGATGCTGCCCGCGTTGTTGCTCGCAACCGACTCGCAGCCTCTCAGCACTCCCAGAAACGTCGCTATGATTCCTGTCATCGCAACACCGAGTATTCTTGCGGCTCTCTCGTGCTGCTTTGGACTCCAGCTCGCCGCGTTGGCCTTTTGGAAAAACTTTTGCCCTGGTATACAGGACCCTACCGTGTTTTACGACAAGTGACACCAGTGACATACGAAATTGCGCCCTTGCATCCTGTCCGCCATGCCTCTACACCACGCACCGAGACGGTCCATGTTGCACGCCTAAAACCGTACTACATGGACCCTGGTTTGGACGCTAGTACGCACCGGGACGGTGCTTTTAAGCCGGCGGGGTAGTGTAACATTAGGCGGTGCATAAGCATAAGGAAAGAAGAAGACTCTCGTGAGTTTTGAGAGAAGACGACGTTCAACAGCTTCGGCTGGTGCCTACAGAGAACATCTGTTTGAAAGCCTTGTTTTCGGTGTCCGCCCTCTGCTCCAAGCTGAACTACCCCGTAACAATATTGTTACGTGGTGGCATGACGGGCGATGGAACACGGCGACACAACAGAAACAGAACGATGTGATGACATGACGAAGAATATGCTTTAATGGCCAGCGGGCCTAGCGCGAGCACTCCGCCCCGCGCCACTGCCCGCTTCTTCATCTTCGTAGCACTACCCGGGGCCACCGAGCGATCGTCCCGATCGATTGCTAGAAATCCAGTGCATGACGTGACGATGAACACAGGAAAAAAATTGGGCATGAAACGCTGGACACCACAATGATTGCGAATATGGGATGAATGCTTGCCCCGGAGCATCAGGTCCATTCTTCACCCTTTGCCGAAGGCCAAGGCTCATGGACACGCCGCACGGCTTGGGCGGGGATGCTGTCTTCGTTCGAGTGGTCGTGAGGTTGCTTGGTCGTAGGTTCGGTCGGGTCGGCTTTGGGCTCTTCCTGGTCGTCATGTGTTGTGGTCAAGGCTGGGGACGGGGCTGGGGAGAGCGGCTGGTCAGGTCTAAGCACAAAGGGCTGGGGTAAAGCTGGGCGGGGATCTCCACGGGCTCTCGGCTGATGGACCCTGCGTACGGTTGGCTTCGACGGGGCAAAGCGAGGATGGGGATGAACCGCACCTCCAACCAAATGTTACGTGGTGGCATGACGGGCGATGGAACACGGCGACACAACAGAAACAGAACGATGTGATGACATGATGATGAATATGCTTTAATGGCCAGCGGGCCTAGCGCGAGCACTCCACCCCGCGCCAATATAAACGATTTTCTTACTAACATTTGTTCTAGCATTCGCATGTTCGCTGCCGTCCGCGTCATATATTGCCCCATAAATAACAACGCTGACCTCGTGCTTCTTCATTGTGACATTCAACGCGCATTAACGTGGTGTAAAGCATGGTTGATGCCCTTGAATGTAAAGAAAGCTTTTATCATTCGACCGACTTCATTGAGAACCATCTTCGATCTGTCTTATGAGCAAGACTTAAATCTCTTCAGTTATATTTTTATTAATACTTAGGCATGAACTTACCACCCAATCTAAGCTGGCCTTTTCACATAAAACGAATCACTAAAGAGGCAAATCATCTTCTCGGTTGATTTTGTCGAGCCTTACGACAAGCAAACCGATCAGTGAAATCCGTCGCTTATCTAAAGGGGCACAATACCAATTTTCGAATATACTGTTTATTGTATTCTCTTTCTGATGGGCCGGCCAGCGAACCCTCAAAGCTTAAGCTGCATCGGCGCTACATATATTTTTAAAACTAGATTTTCGTTTCTTCCTGACCAGCTTGCTGATTTGTCAACTGGCGCAGCCGGCGACGACGCGTCGTCTGATGCATGTTATGGTAACGAGTAGCGTCAACCGTGTTTAAGCGAAGCCGGGGTAATGTCTGCCAAACAGCAGTCATGCCCCTTACCGAGGTTACCGGAAACTGAGCTTTTTGTCGATCTCTGTTTTCGCGCTTTTAACCTAGAGAATAGCGGCATCTGTGGGCGGCATTCAGGTGCGCACGTCGGCGCACGAGTGCAAAAGGCGCATGTGAGTTGCCGCTCGAACAGCGTACTCATTCTACACTGAAACACATCTCAAAGGCAACAATTAAAATGCGCAATGTATACAGGGCGGTCAGAGCGCGCTTTTGTTCGATCTTCGGGTGCCGCCCGACAGCGCTTCAGCGTAGTGTAAGGACGCGGCGCAGTACATCCACTGTACGTCTTAGCAGCAGTGTTTACGCTGCTCTTTGTCAGGTTTATTTCCTAACCTACTCTCATAACGAAAGTAACGATAAGCTCATAAGGCTTACAGCACCGGATGCCGCAAGCTTACAGCAACTGTGCCTGCGTGAGCGAATGACGACGGCGCTTTGGCTGTCTGCTTCTCCATAACCGTCGGCTTAAATCGCCTTGCATATAAGCTACAGCGGACGACATTTTGTGACAAATCAGCTTGGCGTTTTAGTAAATGGACCCCCAGATCATGAAACTTCTTTACTGTCAACCGCACTGTTTCGTAGTAAAGGAAATAATTATTTTCGGCGCCATTTTAGCGGCAGAGATAGCGTACAAGAACAAGGGCACCGTACCCTGTGAGCAAACACTCCCACCGTATGGGTCGGCATTTCAGAAGAAGCGTTCATTTTGTGAGGTTCCTCTTTCGAGGGCCTAATATTATTGCGAGCAAACCTAATTTTCGTATGCTTTTCTGAATATGACCCAAAGGATCCACCACATCGCTGGCGCGGAGTGCTTGCGCGGAAGGCACGGAGCGCGCGGCGGTTTTTACGGCAGAA
The DNA here is from genome assembly GCF_055883805.1 of Amblyomma maculatum. NCBI lineage: Eukaryota > Metazoa > Arthropoda > Arachnida > Ixodida > Ixodidae > Amblyomma > Amblyomma maculatum. Next base: position 104,957,127 of record NC_139352.1, read on the forward strand.
GGGGGGGGGGCGAATTGGGCCATTGGACGATGGTAATGGTGGTGGTGGTGGTTGTGAAAACATTTATTATATTACATAGAGGTATATACACAAGGTGGGATGCCTAGACAAACACTCCACTGGCGTTTGCCGCAGCCCTAGCGCGCTGCGTTAAGACCTTTTGGGCCTCTAGGGTGCAGAAGCCGGACAGGGTCGCCTCCCAGTTCTCTCGGGTGGGGTTGGGGATAGGGGGCAAAAATTGGTTTTTCTGGCAGGCCCACACCATGTGGTAGGTGTCAGACACTTCCCCACAGTGCGAGCACAGCCCGTCGAATTGCTGATCAAAATGTTTTAGAGTAGCCGGGCGTAACATTGTATTGGTGAGCAGGCGCAGGAGCACCCGCTCGTTAGCCTTCCCCAGCCCTTTGCACGGGGTGGGAAGAGTTCGGAGCGTATATCTGTAGTATTCACATATTTGTTTAAATTTGTAAACTGGGGGTGAAATCAAAATCCTGGTCTGCGTCGGGTCCCGTGGGAAATGCCCGGAGAGAGAGCGCGCGGGCAGCGGCGTCGGCTGCCTCATTCCCTTGGAGACCTTGGTGACCTGGAGCCCGAACGAGAGATCGGTATGCGGGATCCGAATCTCGACTGAAATTTTGGTATATGCGGTAAGCTTGGAGCAGTCCACCCTTGCTGGACGTTCCGACAAGCCCCTCGCGAGTCGGTTATGATGTATTTGGAGTGGAGAAGGAGTCAGAGGCTGCGAGGGCGATGGCAACCTCTTCTGCGTGGGTTGGTGACTGGGACTTGAACGTAAGGCCATCTACTGTTTTGCCCTTGTGAATGACCACCGCTGTGTACCAACCCCTAGGGTTTGGGCCGGAGAGGTCCACATAGAAAACTCCTGGTTTGCTTCCATAATGGCGGTCCGAGGCTTCCACCCGCGCCAGGCGCCGACCATTATGGTCCTCTTTGGACATGTTGGCGGCGAGAAGCCGCACATGGAGGGAGCGTTTCCATTTTTCAGGAATGCGACATCTCTCCTCTGTGAGTTGGGTGTGTTGGATGTGAAGTCGGCAAAGAAGACGGCAACCCGACTCTGTCTTTGTTAGGCGCGTGTACTGATTGCCAAGGTGGGCCTCCCGAAGCTCCTTGAAAGTATTCACCACACCCAGCGCCATGACACGGCTGGTAGAGGTGGAGACCGGGAGGTCCAGTGCTCGTTTCATGATTTTACGGAGGATAACTTCGAGAGTATCCTCCACCTGTTGGCGGCGGTCGCGCTTAAGGTGGAGCCCTGGACAAGAACTAAATCGCGCTTCGCTACAGTCTGTTCTCTTATCAGATTAATGCTGAGTACACAAATGGGGAGTCATATAAGCAAGCGCCTGCACAGTACAGGCAGCTTATCATATTCGGCATAGCATCAGACGATGCGCTGTTCCGTGTCACTCTGTGACGTCACCAAGCATTTCAACATGACGATCGCTGTCGGTGGGAGGTGCTTCGCTGTGTCAACTTCAGCCACTTATTTCGAAATAAGGAGTGCGTCCAGGGCGCGCAGATTTCTTAAATAGGTGGATAGGGTCCAATATTATCTGCCAGACAACAAAACTGTAGTATATTGGATGATCCTTTAACACTTTTTAGACCAGACAAGAATACGCTTGCGCTATTTGGTACCCTGATCACTATAACCTTTCAGCTACTCACGTATGAGTACAAAATCATGCTGTTCCATTCATTTTCTCTGCTTTATTACGTTACTATCCCTGAATTAAAGCGCAGTGCAAACCTGCAAACCTTAGCTAACCGCCGAAAGATGACTAGACTGTGTTTACTCCATGAGTTTTACAACCATCCTTTCCTGACCTTCATTTCATCCCTACCCATCGCATCTCTGACCGAGGCTGTCTAATCAACTCCTGCCCGGGTATCTGCGCATTTGTCATCCTTCTTTGTTCACTCAGCAAGGGATTGGAATGACTTGCAAAATGCTATCGTGGACCAAACCAAGCCATCATCATTCAGATCATTCACAGAGAGTTTCATCTGCTGAAGGTGCCACTTCCTCAATACCCTTTTCAATGGGGCTTCAAGGTATTAATAAATAATTTATAAATCAACTCCCCGCCGCTGCCACGGAGCATCGCGAGCATCATCAGGGAAGAAGGAAGGAGAGGACGGAAACACTGTGGAAGATATATCAAGGACGACAGGACGTGGTTTACGTCGATGCCGCCGATTATGGGGACAGGCATCCAGTATTTGAGGTAGTGACAAAAAAATGAATAAAAGTTGAGAATAAGCGGCTTGGTCAGGACCAGCTTAGCTGACATGGCTGAAAAGGTGGTGATTGAATTATAAGTGATTCCAAACAGCAATATACAATTTTCTCAAAGGAAAGGTCTCTCCTTAGGCAAACAGGAGACTGAAAACGTGTCAGAATGACAGAATAATCCGGCTAATATAGGCACCAGCCCACTTCCAGCTTCAGGGAAAGCAGAGTGCTTGGCCGCGGTCTCACCTTTCGAGTAGGCTCTGACCCTCAGTACACTCACAGCAGGGACAGCTATAAAGTCAGATTATACCTGTAGTTTACAGCTGTAGGGTCAGCTATAAATGGTTACTGAGGAATATCGGCTAAACAGGATGGAATAGGCACTAGCAGATAGGCAGCCTAATAAGATCAAGAAAGAATCTGGAGGCGCTGACAAACAAGGAGTATTTCGAATACAGCTACCCATATCCAGTGGTACTCGGAACAGTTAGCATATTGATGAAAACTATGTCAGAATACCGCGGTTCTGGTATATAACATACGGACGGAAGCCGATTTGTTAAGGGGGAGAGAAATCTGTGAATTCAAGATGAGCTTCGAGCCGATTGAGCACCATCCGTTCTTCCGTTCTTTGGTCTTTCCAAGGCATGATGTTAAACAAACTGGGCGGAGGTTTTCAAGCGCAGTTTTTTTGCCTGCCTTTGGACGTAGGGTTATAAGTGGTTGTTTCCAAGGTGCCGGGAGGGTGTTTTCTTCCCAATGTAGGTTTATAATATTCAGAAAATGTCCTTTGTGCTTGTCAGAGAGATTTCAAATGCGTCAGTACGTATTCTGGTCTTCACCTGCCACTAACTACCGTTTTAGCTGTTCTAGCGCTCAGTCAAGATACCAGAGGATAAATGGCTCATCGAGGTCTGTATTGGAAGCACCAGTGTACGGAGGATAAGTACTAGGTAGGGGAAGAGGAATGTAGAGATTGCGGAGTTGGGCTGTTAAGGCAACAACGCCTAGTTGCGAATAGTGCTTCTGGAGAGTGGGAACAGGATCCGGTTGAGGCCCGAGGAGTTCTATGAGTAAGTGCCAGGTTATTTTCTGATTTATTGCGCCGTTGACGGTGTTACAAAGTTTGTTCAATTCATTAGTGCCAAGTGCAACCCTGTGTTCTTTAACCTGTCGCGTCAATTCGGTGACACGCTCAGACAGGCAAGAATAGTTGGGATGAGTGCGAAGGATGCGCAAGAGTCGTTTCCACCTCTTCCAGATGCGTGCAAGGTAAGGGCCGAGATTACCTGACGGGACTTAAGTTCTTGAGTGCTTGAGGGCTTTTGTCAAGCTCTGAAGACTGCCAGTAGTATGTAAACTGTCACGAATAGTGCGAAAGGTATTCCAGTTTGTGTGAGAATATGTACGTTTACGCGGACGAGTACTCCTCCAACGGACGTGTCTAGAAATCGAAAATATGAACCGAGAGAAAGCAAAATTCAGGGGCACTTTGGCTTGCTAAAGTGCTTCAAGACGGAAGCCTTTCCCGCCGCTTCGCTTAGGCATTGACTACGCGACACTTTGTGATTGACTGGAACTGTGATATATACTGCGCTTTTTCTTTGCTGTCAACGAATTTTAAATGCCGGTGATGCCTGCTGTACACCGTATGTTTTAATTTATTTATTTATTTATTTATTTATTTACATTACCCCTCAGGGCCAAAGGCATTTCAGAGGGGGAGGGGTAAATACACAAAAATAAAGAGAGTACAGTATGTACATGAATGTCAAATAGCACCTGAGTATACAATGTTATCTACAGCTACGCGGAACTGCTCATAGTTAGTAATGCCAACAATTTCTGCGGGAAGGTGCTTCCAGTCTCGTGAGGTTCGCGGCAGGAAAGATTGCGAGAAGCATTTTGTGTTACATGATAAAATTCCAACTTTGTGTTGATGGTCAATGCGATGGGATACATAAATTGGACGGGGAATGAGGCGATCACGAAGAGCGGGATGATGGTACAACTTGTGGAACAGGGTTATGCGGAAAACTTTTCTGCGCGATGTCAGCAGAGGGAGGCACAAATTAGTCTTCCTGGCTGTTATACTGGCTGTTTGGTTGTAGTTAGCAAGAATAACACGTACAGAGTTATTTTGGACCATCTCGAGATCAGTAATTAAGTTCACATGAGTAGGGTCCCATACCGGTGAAGCATACTCGAGTTTCGATCTTATTAATGTTTTGTATAGTAACAGTTTCAAGTGAGAAGGAACATTATAAAAGTTGCGATGTAAGTAGCCTAGCATGCGATTAGCATTTTTAATTATGTTCTCGGTATGGAGGGACCAGTCGAGGTTTCTAGTAATGTGGACGCCGAGGTATTTGTATGACGGAACTGATTCCAAGGAAATGTTATCGAGGTAGTAGTGGGGTGGGGAGGAAGTTTTTCTAGATACGCGCATGACTTTGCATTTGTTAATATTTAGCTGCATTAGCCAATCTTTGCACCATTCACCAATAGCAGAAAGGTCTGACTGAAGTAATGTAATGTCGTTAGCATTGGTTATTTCACTATAACTGACACAATCATAGGCGAAGATGTGAATATGAGAATTTACAAGAGAGGCAAGACCGTTAATGTAAATCAGAAACCAAAGGGGACCAAGAACGGAACCTTGTGGAGCTCCGGAACGCAGCTCTGTAAAGCTAGAGTTATAACCATTAGCAGAGACAAATTGTGAGCGATTAAGTAAAAAACATTCAATCAATTTCAATAAGTTACAGCCAATGTTCAGATTTGATAGTTTGTGAAGTAGTAGTTTGTGACAGACCTTGTCCAACGCTTTAGAAAAATCTAAGAATATGCCGTCAGCTAGTGATGAGATTTCTAGTATGTGATGCAGAGCATGTGTAACTGATAATAACTGTGTTTCACACCACTAAGATTTCCGAAAACCATGTTGCGCTGATGTAAAAAACGAGTTCGATTCGAGGAAATTAACAAGGTTAGTGAATATTATATGTTCGAGCATTTTGCAACAGGTACTAGTAAGGGATATTGGACGATAATTACTAAGGGATGCTTTACTGCCGGATTTGTAGACTGGAACCACTATTTCGATTTTCCACTCATTAGGAAGTGCTGAATGATGAAGTGATTGGTGGAAAAGTTTTGATAACATTATAGAAGAATAAGCCGAAGTGTTTTTTAAGAACTTTGAATTGATACATTCATATCCCGGAGCAGAGTGAAAACTGAGACCATCAATAAGCTTGTTGACACCTGGCATATCAATGGTTAATGGGGGCATGATAAAATAGTTTGATTAGTGTATTGTTGGCATAAGTACATCAGATATGGTTGTAAAGTTGTCAGTAAAAGCGCGGTTCAGAATCGTAGCACAAACGTCGGAAGGAACGGGGTCACCTGAAGGGTAAGTTAGGGCGATGCTATTATCAAGTTAGGGCGATGCTATCATATATTCTGTGTAGTGCGGCTTCAAGGAAGCGCCAAATGGAATGCGCCGCACGGACGCCTGGATGGAATGCCCGGTGCTGCCACCTTCGTAATGCGTGAATCTCCTTGTGTCGTCCTCACCAGTCATAACGTCATGACCGAATGGGACGTCATTATCAATTGCGGTTAGTAGATATGGCCGGATATGCTGTCATGATGGCATCACATCCGGTCATGATGTCACGGCAGATGGCGTCACCATGTGACGGATATGGACATCTCGAAACGTCTAACCATTACTATTGCTTAGTGATAGTTAGCTACGACTTGCCCTTTCTGTGTCCTAGTTAATGACTGGTTAGTGTTAAACACCCCTTAACCAATACGCGATGGTTAGTGATAGTTACGATGCCCTTCAAATGCATGGGTTCCTATGGGCATCCGCTTATTTATTTTATTATTAATAGTAAAATTAAATTATCTTAATGCCCTAAATTATGTTCCGATATTATCCGATTGCTATTGATTAAGTATCGATTAAGTGGTGATCGGGATATGCCATATAAGGCATGCACCAGAAAAGCGTACACATTTGCCAACCACCATATGAAGCATTATAGACTTTCGCCTTAATAGCTTTTTAGGGAGACTCATGCCCTAAAATTCGCCTAGGCCGAACACGCCGCCGGCGTCCAAGGGCTCCAGGCTGCCGTCTAGGCGGATAGATTGCAGCCTAACCTCTATCTGTTCGAAGTTAGAGTATTATAGTATTGGAAATTAGGGTCAGTGTTCGCCAACAAGAGAGGGGGGGGGGGAGGAGAGAGCTTTGTGTTCACATTTGGCGTCTAAACGCTGAGGTCCCCCGAGGTTCGGACCGGAGTTCAGCGGTTCGTTTGGTTAGTGCGACCTGAACCACTCCGTGAAGTAAACAAATAGAGGCGGGAATTAAAGAACAGAGAAAGATGTGCTGTGGTGGAGGGCTCTAGAATAATTACGGCTACCGGGGATCTTTGTTGTGCAATTACATCTCAAAGCACATGGACGCCTTTGCGTTTCGCCGCCATCGATACGTGGCCGCCGTGGTCGGGATTGAATCCGGATACTCCGGTTCAGTAGTCGAGCGCCTTAGCCCGGGTGGCGTAATCCGACTTCAGCGTGTCTACGGCAAAGTGTGGAACTACACTAAACTTCGTTTTCCGTATCTAATTACGGTAACCATGGGGAATATTCCAAAATATACAACATTGCTCGATCGCGAACCATTTCAAAGATCATCCTACAGGGTTTGAGCAGCCAAAAGCAGTCAAATGTTACACCGAGAAAAAAAAAGGATGTAATCGAATTTTTATCGGTTAAGAATTTTAATATTATAAGATGTATGAGTACTGCATGATGCAAAAATGAACAAAGATTATCACAGAACATAAGCGTTGTCATATTTAGAAAACATTCATTAGTCATTCTAACATAACAGCTTTGTTGCAGCTCAGCGTCTATTGACGGTGGCTCCCACTTTCCTCCCTTTCCTTATGGAGCGCTTCAGGTTTCCACGCAAAATATGTCACCGATCTGCGCCTTTCCTTTCCTGGAATCCAAATAGTATTCTGGGACTGCATAATGTCTAGGGGGACACCTCTTATTTGCGCATACATATAAGCCGCCTTAACAAGAAGAATAAGATTGGGATGGAGCGCATTTGGCAAGCACTCGCAGATTATGACTAGCAGCTTACCGGTATCGCTCAAGAGGAAAGTATACAACAGCTGCATCTTAACTGTACTCACCTATGTGGCTGAAACGTGGAGGCTAACCAAGAGGGTTCTACTTAAGTTGAGGACAACCCAGAGGGCTATGGAACGAAAAATGGTAGGGGTAACATTAAGAGATAGAAAGCGTGCAGATTGGGTCAGAGAAATTACTCAACTTACCGACATTCTAGCGGAAACTAGGAAGAATAAATGGACATGGGCAGGACATGTAGTGCGAAGAGAGGATAACCGATGGTCGCTTACGGTAACAAACTGGATTCCAAGGGAAGGAAAGCGTAGCAGGGGGCGGCAGAAAGTTAGATGGGCGGATGAGGCTAAGAAGTTCGCAGGGGTCAAGTGGATGCAGCTAGCTGAAACCTGGTTAAGTGGAGAAATATGGGAGAGGCCTTCGCCCTGCAGTGGGTATAGTCAGGCTGATGATGATGATGATGATGGTAAGCCGCCTTGAGAGACGAAGGTTGCGACAGGGACGAACAGCCTCTTGGCGATGGCGAGCCGACGAACCGACATTCGCGAGGTGCTTTCCATGACGATGGGCTGCATTCAAGTGACGGGCGCTGTGGCTATAGCAAAAGCCAAGTAAAAGAAAGATGTTGTGGATGATTCCCTTGGTGTAGTGTGTGGTAATTGGCGACCGCATTTGGTTTAACGGACAGTTGAAAGATGTTATGCGGAACACCTGAGCTTGGGCTAACCCAGATAGAAACACCGGCGGTAACCACGCCGGGTGACATGCCTGTGTGGTCTAGGGGCAACGTGGCTGCAACGGTCATGGAAGGATGATTCTGGTATCACATGCCCGTATAATGCAGTGGTTTTATAACACAAATACAAGACAAGGATAATAGAGGTGAACAGACAAACACAGAAGCGCTTACCCTCCCAATGAAAAGAAAATCTCGAGATGGCAGCTCTTGTCAAACGTCATGTCAGGCAACACTGCTTAGAATTAGTTCTCGACCATGTTAGCTGCCGGCTACCTCCGGGCATCCACGCTCATGGTTTTTTGCTCACAACGCCAACGCTGGTGGATAGCCGGCGTAGGGTCAGATTTTCGGTAATGGGGGCTGCAAAGCTTGCCGCGTTGACCGTGAAATCTCTATCGTGTTTCCTAGTATAGCCTGAATTGCAAGACAACATCGATTCATTCTCTGGGAGTTATATGTAGGGCTTCGCTATTCAAGCAGAAATATCTAACCTTGAAAACCAGAAAAAAAGTTGAGAAATTATAGAAACTGGTAAACAGAGCATTCATCTAGATTTTGGCCTTCAATTTCGTGGAAAGTTGTACCCATCCGCAGTGTGCGTTGTGAGCTTGATTGTTTCAATAACATTTTGGTTGGGCCTAGTTGGTTCCCCATTTTCTACAAAACTGAAGAGCGCAAACAGTAGACAATCCACCGAATAGACGCAGAGAAGACAGGGACCGACGGTATTGTTTATTAGTCTGTATTCATTCAATATTCTTTATCACTTCGCTTTCTTCTTCCTTTCGAAAAAGTATCGCAAACAAAAGGTAAATAACAAACTTAGAACAAGCACAGATTGGCGTACAGAAGTGCCGAGTTTATGGAAGTGCGTAGGTAAAGTCAGGTGGCTGCCCTCTTTCGTGAATCCAGAGCGTCGCAATCCACTTGGACCCTCTCAGCACGGGGCATGCTCCATGGAAGGCGCTCGGGTCTCGCTGCCAGCGCCCCATCGAGTCCTCCTTCAGGTTGAACCAGAAGAGAGCAGACCCTAGGCGAGGCGTTATTGAGAGGCCGGCCTCGGGGAACGCGGTTGCGCCTCCCTCTGCAACGTCACTCAAATAAAGAAGCAGAGTCGCCAAGCGCTCGCCCCGTTCTTTTGTGATCCAGCTGTCGATCGTATCGAAATGAGCGCTGTAGTGTCCGCCAACGCCGTAGTTCAACAATTGCACTTTCTCGGCCCACTCCGTGGAGAGGCCCATTACCACTTCTGCACGACGGTAAATGACGCTAGTGCTGGCGTTCTTTTCCAGCCAGACCATCCCGGCTGCTCTAACATCTTGGCGATCGGCATCTCCTGTGATCTCCAGTATTAAAGCTGCTTTGAGTGCACCCGACAACCGCCGAAGAGCAGCGCACTCCTTCGCGCTCAGGAAGCCGTGCACGAGCCACGCTTGAGGCTCCTCAGCAGACAATTCCTCGACAGCGAAAGGAGCAAGAGACGCGGCACCGTGTTTTCCCCGCGACAGCCAGCACTGCAGGGAGGTGGCGGGCCTCGTATCTTGCTTCAGGCTTGAATGGCAGAGCTCTCCGAACCTGTCGTCGCTGGTGAAGCCTGAGCGGACGGCACCTTTCACAACGTCTCTGTACGGCCACATAGTCGGTGACTCGGGAGGGTATCCTACGATCTCGCTCCAAGTCTTCGACCTAGCCATTGGGTCCGACGCTACAAGCGCTGGCAGATATTGCTCCATGAAGGAAACGTACTGCTCGTCGACGCCGCCTAGCGTCGCCCAATCAGATGCCAGTGCCCGTTCCCTGAGTGAGCAGTGAAGTGCCAATAAGAGCATGTCGTTTTCTGTCGGTTCGGGCAGTTGAGCAGAGCGCATCGTCGCAATGGCTTGCTCTGGCGTGATGTGGTACGCTTTCTGCAGCCTGCAGATACCAGCTGCGGCACCGTCTACGTCTCCTGCCGTCGGCCAGGGTAAAATGTTGGCGTTTAGCATCACCGGCTTGGGACAGCGGAAACCTCGAAGCACACACGACACAGCTTCCAAAGCTGAAAGCCTTAACAGCCTTAGCAGAGAGTGTTCTTCGGGGCGACTAACTTTGAGCGTTAAATTCACGGCCTGCAGATTTGCCCGCACCAATGGCGTGATGGCGGCCGCTCGGTGCCAGGTTGCTTCGCAAGGATCCAAATGTCGACGGAGAGCATTCACCACAGCTTTCTCCGTCGCCAACAGACTGGATAGTGCTGGCATGGATCTGTAGTAGTTGGCTCCCAGAACGCCCCAACTGTACAAGAACACCGTGAAGAAACGCAGCGATGACTTCATCTGAATTCGAGCCTTTGTTTCTTCTTCTCGTCTGTGCATATGACACTGAATCAGCACGCGCGTTAGGGTCAGTTCTTTTTCTTGGTTTTTAAATTGGTTTCATTTTTATTGTTCACAGGGAGTTACTGGCAGCCATAAACGCCACAATTGCTTTACATGTCCTGAAGGCCTATTAAAGCTTTGCTTCTGCAATACATTAGAATAAGAAATATGAAATAAGTGTGCATATTTGGCATTTATTTTTACGGGTTCTAATTTCTAACGCGAAAGTCCCTCTCAAGCTCATGGAACGAATTCCCGTGCGCGAGGTCTGTGCGCGAGGTCTCCCAACGGCTTGTTGCATCTGCGTGCGAAATTCCGCGAGATGTGTTTTCCTTGTCTAACGTTTTTACTATTTGCAATCCAACAATTGAACGCGCGCCAAGGAACGCCATGCGACAGGGGTGATGGTGTTCCGTCCAATCTCACTTTACGAGGAAAGTGACAGATACTGCGCCTCTCCTTTCTTCTAACCATATTTAATTATTTATACAACATAACGTAAGAGGCAAATGATAGAAGAGGAAAGGTATTAAAGGAGAGCCTCTTAAGAGTCCCTGTTTATTTATGCTGGTGTATGCGGACGTAGTAGTGTTTTAGCTCGAAAGCACAAATGTTCAGAGCCTAGATACCTGGTCTAAGAATTGTGTGCCATTTTGCAGTGGTTTCACAATGAATGAAACGTTGTTGGAGGCCCTTCGTCCTCTAATAAGTGCTGTAATGCAAAAGCCTTTCCATCGCCTCTTTGCACTCATTTGCCGCTTTTTTCTCTCTTTTTTGCTTTTGTTCGGTTTACTTTTTGATGTTTGTATTTTTTCTCTACTATATTTTACTCATGTAGTCTTGACTGTTTTCGTTGGCAACGTTCTCGCACTCCTTTTGCAAAATTTCGACATCTGTGACGGTTGTCGCGTCTGAACACTATATCGACGTCCTTGGCGATTTTGACGTCATATTGGTTTTTGCTGCTGTAATTAATCGACAAATTATTCCATATGAACAACATCTTGTACACTGACAAAGTTTTTAAAATCTACCTCGTGCAACCTTTCTTTTTTACTTATCAGCCAAATCATGTTTTCAGCAATGATGGTGTGGCACCCTCCGCGGAAGCACAAACCCTGTTATGTAATATGGGGGATATTAACTCTATACAAAGGTAAGCTGAATAGTTTTCAAGGTGCAAAGAATGTATAAACCAGTGTGTAGAAGTTTTCTGTATAGACCAACAGCGTGTTTACAAACAAAGGGGGCGCTCACGACGCCGGAGCCCTTGCCGATCAGGATGTCAAAGTATGCAAAGGATTAAGACAAGGCTGTCCTCTATCACCGGTGCTATTCATGCTTTATATGATAAACCTGGAACGGAGGATACAAGACAGTAACCTAGGTTTTAACCTGTCATATAGATTAGGTGGAAAGGCGGTAGAGCAGCGCCTCTCCGGTTTGATGTATGCAGACGATATTGTGCTGCTAGCTGAGAGTCTGGAAGAATTGCAAGCTCTAGTTAAGTATTGCGGAGATGAAGGGGATGCTCTAGGCGTCAGTTTGAGCGCAGTCAAGTCGGGTCTCATGATTTTCAACGGCTCAGCTGATCAGGGTCTTAAAATTCAAGGCCATGAAATACCTAGAGTAGCAGAATATAAATATCTGGCGGTATGGGTAAACGAAGGATTGGCATACATTGGAAAGCATGAGCAATCACCTAAGGCCAAAGGGCGACGGAATGCCGGGATAATGAAGCATAATGCATTGTGTGGATACAATAGGTATGAGGTTTTGAGGGGTATTTGGAAAGGAATTATGGTGGCCGGACTTACTTTCGGAAATGCGGTTTTGTGCCTAAAATCAGAGGTACAGTCGATATAAGAAATAAATCAGAGATCCGTTGGGCGATTAGCACTAGGTGCCCACGGCAAATTTACAAATGAGGCGGTACAGGGAGATATGGGCTTGGCATCTTTCGAAGTGCGGGAAGCTCAGAGTAAAATATTATATGAGGAACGCCTGAGGAAATGGACACTAACAGATGGGCAGCTAAATTATTTAAATACCTGTACTTAAAAAGCGTTGACTCACAATGGAGGAAAAGAACTAGGAAACTAACTAGTAAGTATGCTAGTCACAAGGACGGAGAAATAAAGAGCATTAAGCAACAGGTGAAAAACACAGAAAGTAAAAATTGGATAAATTCGATGAAAAAGAAAGAGAATGTGGAATTATAGCGAAAGTGGAAAATGCAGATCAAGAAGGAAGATTTCTTTGATAACTCAAGAGGCAGTGCCCTACTTTTTGAAGCTATATCAGGGTGCTTTAGAACAGGCAGCTACAAAAAGAAATTTAACAATGGAAATGACGCATGTGCTGTATGTGGAAACTCCAGTGAAACAATTGACCATATTATACTGGAATGTAACGGTATCCATCCGGAAGTTGATGCAGGCGCAATCACTGTTCCTGAAGCTCTGGGGTTTAGAGATAGCAGTGGCCGGGTGAATAAACCGGCAGTGGAAACTAGCAAAAAACGACTGGGAGATTGGTGGCTTAAAAGCAGAGAAGTGGCATAATGTTAGTAATGTAGGAACAAAAATTTAATAAATAGAATGATGGTTTAGTTACCCATTCTAAATCAATAAATAAGATATATGGCGAAAAATGAGCATGATAGCTACTGCTACTACCCCGTTTCAAAGGGGACGCTCCTATATTCCATCCATCCATCCCACTGGATGAAAAGTTGGGTTAGCGCCCATAGGAATACAAGGAGCCGAATGATTTCAAAATAGGTGTCTCATTTCACGATACACCGTTGATGTCGTTATTTGGTGCAGAGTAACCGTAAACATCCTAGAATATATCGTGAAAGTGTGAAGTCTCATTAACGCGGTGAAGAATTTTTAAAATACCGCTAAACATGTGGGGGTGCGAGTTGGGTGGGCGCCTCACAGAAACCAACGCTGACCAACGTTTAGCGATCAGCCATTACTTCTAGTGCACAGCGAAATGAGAAAAATGTTGCTGTAAGTTGTGTTTATATGTGCTGTTATGAGTCGCCCTTCCTATACTCGCACCCCCATACGTTCCGCGGCGTTTTAAAAATGCTTTGCCTCGGTAATGCGATTTCCTAATTTCACGACGTTTATTAGGATGTTCATGGTTGCTCTCCGCCGAATAACGACATAATAGGTGCCCCGTTAAATGAGAAAACTGATTTGAAATATTTTGGCTTCATGTCTTTTTATGGGCACTAACCCTACTTTTCACACACAGTCGGCCCCGCCTGGCGCCAGAAGCGCTACCGCGTCGTGTTTACGTCATAGATTGGTATTAGTCTATACCAAAAACTGCTTATTATTCCTCTCTCTCTGTTTCCATTTTGTTGGTAGAAAAGGCCGAAGTTGACTGTGAATTATTTCCGCAAACCATTAAAATGTATATGCGTTCTTTTTAGGCAGCCGTCTTCATGCGGTCTTATCTCTGATACGAACGCATGGATAAATTTTGTATCCTTTGCTTGTTCATGTTCGTTGTCGCAAGACGCGGCTTTATCATTTCTTTTGTTGCGGCAGATCATTCGAGATGTATCTTGAAAGGTTCCGACTACGCACGTGTGCTTCTACAATGCTCCAGGCTATGCTAGTCACCGTGACCAGTTTTATCAAGACTTTTCTTCGACGCCTTTAATTGTGCGTTTACGAGTAAAACGGCATTCTTAGTTCGATGACCGACGAGCACGATTTGTTGCTATCGCCACCGGTTCGCTTAGTTCTTTTGTGGGCTTAAGTAAGCTCAGTAAAGAGTTTCAGTCAAGTGCAAAGCCAGTGTCTCTTATTTGTGGCTACCGCGCATGTCACAACTGCGTGGCATCTGGTGAAGGTGCTGCCCTCCGGTCTACCTCTTCAAGCGAAGACTCCAGCATCTTCCTGTCGCCCTGGAGGAGCAGCCTTCAGGTCACCGAGCCAGCCGCCGACTTCAAGGGCTGTACCCCGAACGCAGTGTGCTGCCGGATTCCGTTCGACCCTGGAAAAAAACTGATTGATTTATAGGAAAGGAAAGGCACGGTAACTGTCTCACTTGTTTCCTGTGCACACCACAACCGCGCCGTAAGGGAAGGGAGGAAGGTGGGTGTGAAAGTGGAAAGAGAGAAAGAGGAGCCGTAGTCGAGGGCTATGGAGTAATTTCAACCACCTAGGGATCTTTAACGTGCGCTGACATCGCACAGCACACGGACGCCTCTTCGTTTCGCCTCTATCGAAACGTCGCCGCCGAGGTCGGATTCGAACCCGGGTACTCCGGCACAGTAGTCGGGCGTCTTACCACTGCACCAACCCGGCGGGGCAATTTGACCCTGGAAAAAGCTCCCCACATCGACAGTGGCGTAGGCTAAAGCAGCCCCGATGGTCCTTCATGCTCAACGGCAACACGGGACAGGATCCAAAGAACTGGCTAGACCAGTACGAGCGTCTTGCAGCATTCAAAAATTGGGACGACGGCTTGACACTCCGAAACATGTTCTTCACTATTGTCGGAACAGCGCGGATCCGGTATGAAACCCACGGGTCTTCGCTAACAACTTGGGAGGATTTCACGAACTGCTGAAACAGTTCGCGAGCCTGGTAAGAAAATAAAAGGCGGAACGCCTTCTGCAGTTCAAAGCCTAGCTCCCCAATGAGCCCGTCATCGCCTAAGTTGAGGAAATGAAACGCCTCTTCCGGCGGGCCAACCCAAATATGACTGAAGGCGTAAAAGTTAGGTTTTTAATGCATGACGTCAAAGAATTCTTTTTTGCATGCCTCGTGAGAAACCCACCCCATACCGTGACCGAGCTTGAAAGGGAAGCATCGTCAATAGAATGGACCCTCAACGCCCGGACTCGACAGCATAACCGCCCGTCTCGACACAGCGTAGCTCCCCTAGAAGCGGCTTCCACCCCCCCCCCCCACTCCCCGATGACTTAAGGAAACTTATAGGCGAAGTCGTCCGGGAAGAGTTTTGCCGGCTGCTGCCATCCCCTCAGAAGCACGAAGTAGCCACGCTTACGGACATCATGCGCGGAGAGGCGCGCTTGGTACGCCAACCCAGACACCGCTCCTGGGTACCACCAGCCTTGAGCTACGCCGGCGGACTACGTAGCTCGCCTCCACGGCGTTTGACGCCAAGCCCCCGTCGCTTCCATCATATTTCCGAGCGAAACCCCTTGGCCCCCGCCCAGCGAGCCTACGATTCACGCCGAATCCCCAGAAAATGCGACAACTGGGACTTTCAACAACCTCTCACTGCTTTCATGCGGTGAGGCTGGCCATATTCTTCTGCATTGCCTGTACAGACGCATCGGCCTGCGTGGCTTCGCCATTGACTCCCCACGCCCCCTCCTAGCTAGCAACCACATTAAATCGACGACTTCTTGAAGGTTCGAGCGCCGTAACCACTGCGCCACCCCGGCATTAAGTTTTATGAAGCAGTGTTCGCCCCGCCGGGGTGGTGCAGTGGTAGGACGCCCGACTACTGTGTCGGAGTACCCGTGTTCGAACCCGACCTCGGCGGCTGCGTTTCGATGTAGGCGAAAGGAAGAGGCGTCCGCGTGCTGTGCGATGTCAGCGCGAGTTACAGATCCCCAGGTAGTGGAAATTACTGCGTAGCCCTCCACTTCGGCTTCTCTTTCTCTCTTTCCACTTTCCCTCGCACATTTCTCCCTTCCTTAAGGGTGCAGTTGAGGTGTCCACAGAGAACAAGTGAGACAGTTACCGCGCCTTTTCCTTCCTATAAATCAATCAGTATAAATAAATCAGGCAGCGGAGGTAGCTCGGCTACAGAGCCAGTAGCAGGCCCGTGCATTTTCTTTTCCTTCTTCCTTCAGCCACAACAACAACTGCCTCGAAAGGCAATCTTCATCCGCAGCGGCTGCCGAAATCTGCATAAAATAGGACAATCAGAAGTTGGCGGGACCTGCACATTTTGCACTCTGGGTGCAATGTGGGTGGGTCATATCCTGCATCGATCCCAAGCGGGACACATTGGGCGTTGTTCAAACCCCAATTTTGGCCTACATCGGTGCACGTTGAAGCACCTTCATTTAGCATAATAGGGCTAGCCCGTCATCCTCACATCAGCCCCACTGGGTCCCCTACTATATAGCCCACTTTGTGCTATATGAAATTGGTTTTTCTTCTACTCATTTGGCTTGATTGCTTTTAAGGCATTATTAATCTATGAAACACCTGACATCCTGTGCACGAGTGATGATATTCTACCTGTATAGGTAATAGTATTTATCTAATTTTAAAGTCTGTTTGCATTTATTTCATTATGGCTCAATGAGCTTGACAGCACAACAGTTCTGTTAGTGGATACTCTACTACAACGATGGTTCAGCCAGCAGATGACTGAAAGCGTCATCTGCTGTGGCTTTGATGTCTAACAATATAGGCATAATGACGACCAGGGAGTAGCGTCCAGCTAGATTGGCGTTTTCCGCCGGCACCAATGCTGTAAGTTCGCGCTTGAGTTGTAGCGAACACCTCAAGTTTTAAGGCGAAAGCCTTTATTGGTTTATACCGTCCTCCATTCAGTCACACTATAACTATCAATAAACCTTAGAGCCACGCCGGTCACAAGATAAACGTATTTCGGTCCTTTTTACGATCATTTTTTTACCCTCGACCAGCTACACCGGTGTAGCAAATTTTCAATACCTCCAATAGTGTTTTGCTACTCTAGTGTAGCTGGCGTATAGGCAACAAAAGTGGCCCTCTTGTCTAGCGTAATGCCAGCACGGTTTTCATGGAGACTACCAACTATAGTTAGTGCTAAATAATGACCGATAATGATAGTTGATGGTAGTTAGTGATAGTGAAAGTGATGATGATAATGACATAGAGGACTGTGACTATGACGGCATCACATGGGGACGTCATCGTGACGCAACCTCCACGCATGTCTCAAAAATTTGTTTGGCTACGGAGTAATTTCGACCACCTGGGGCACGTTAAAGATCCCCAGGTGGTCGAAATTACTCCGTAGCCCTCCACTACGGCCCCCCTTTCTCTCTATCCACTTTCAATCCCACCTTCATCCCTTCCCTTACGGCGCGGTTCAGGTGTCCACAGAGCAAGTGTGACAGATACTGCGCCTTTCCCTTCCTATGAACCAACCAACCAACCAACTTTGGACAGCTAAAGTGAGATGAAGCGAAAGCGTTTGCCTGAGCACTTCGAACGCCACCTAGATGCCTGCTACCTGGATGCCCTGACTGGACTTATGCGATGCTTTATCCGCATCAAACCGTGACCACGAATATCGAACTCTTCATCCGCACCGAACGTGAGCATGCGATCCACAGAATGACGTCGTTCAGCCCCGGCCCATTAAAGGGGAAAATTTTTGCCCTCAGCCCCAGCTAGTGATTTTGATTTCCTTGTACAATACTGGCGTTCGCGTTCGTTTCCGCCCCTTTAAAACAAGTTACACCGCGGCGGCCATGTTTCGATGGCGGCAAAACGAAAAAGCTTGCGCGTGCTGTGCGATGTAACGTATGCTAAAGATCCCCTGGTGGTCGACATTATACCGCAGCCCTGAACCTTCTAGCTTCTGCATTTCACCCCAGAAAATCTGAGCCCTAATCCCCAACCCTTGGGATATCTTGTACGCATTGAAAAGCGGTGGGTATTCGGCGGCACCAAGTAACGAATCCTGTACCTCCTTAATGCGAGGCTGATTCGGTAACACAAAGCCACCGCTTCGGCTATCCACTTTGTTCGTTGACGCCAAACACAAAACCTGGGATGCAATCCTGCCCTTCGTGACCTACGTGGCCTTACGTGCCCATCAAGGAGCCGCAAAGATCGATCTCCTTGCAATTGGTTATGGCAGAGAGTCCACGCCGACGCCCGACACAATGCTGCCTCAGATGTGAGATGAACCTCAACGTCACCACCTATACGTGTAGGGTGCAAAGTAAGCTCGCTATTTGTCAAAGTACTCATTAAAGACCACCAGTACACCGACGCCCGAAGCTACAACTTACGACGACGCAACGCAGAGAAGCCGGGAGATCGAGTCCGGAATTGGACGTCCTTTCGCCATCCACGACTAAGTGAAAAGCATTTGCGTAATTATTCGGACCATACATTGTTTGAACATTGGATGTCGAATTCATGCCTGATGGGGCGGCTTATTACCAAACCATATCCCGTAGGAGCACTCGAGCAGACGACGCTCTAGCGTGAGTGTGAGGGAGTGAGTGAAAACTTTATTAAGTATATTTAAGGGAGGGGGATGTGTAGGTGGGGTCCCTAGTCCGGGACTCCAGCGGCTGCCGCTGCTACCCGCGCACGTGTCACGAGGGCCCGTTGGGCCTCTAGTCCAGAGCTGGATAGGGCAGCCTCCTACCCCTCAATTGTTGGCACTGCATTCGGATCATCTGGAGGATTGTGTGGGCAGGTCCACACCATGTGGTGCAGGCCTGCCTTTTCCCCGCAATATTTGCATTTGGGGTCGCAGAACCCGGGGTGTATTGTGTTTAAACGGGCTGGTGTGTTATATGTACCTGTCTGTAGGCGTCGCCATCTAACTTCCTTCGCTTTGGAGAGCCCCTTGGCTGGGGGTGGATATTTTCTGCGAGAGAGTCTGCAGTCCTGTAACCTCTCCGCATACGTCGCCAGAGGGCCGGGATAGGGCGGTGTGGAGGATGGAGGGGTCGAGTCCCGGGGGAGGAGAGCTCGCGCAGCGTCATGGGCGCGCTCGTTCCCTTCCACGCCTTGATGTCCCGGTGTCCAGACGAGGCATTTATCTTGTTCGGGGTGTCCATAATTTTTCAATATTCTGACAGCTTGGGGACATATTCGCCCTTTGATGTAGTTGCGGTAGGCAGCCATAGAGTCTGTTATTATATAGGCGCAGGTGGTATGCGTGGCGGCTAAAGCAATGGCCACCTCCTCCGCCATTTATATATTGTCATCGCAGATGGTGAGGGAATCAACCAGTTGTTGGTGAATCAAAACCGCTACCGTGTACCCCGCTTCTGACTTTGCTGCGTCTACGTAGTAGGATTCAGTGTCTGTCCCGTACTTTTCCTGGATGTATTTGGCCCGCACCTTCAGGCGCCCTTGGTGGAACAGAGGATGCATATTGCGGGGTAGGGGATTGGCTATGAACGAGTCTGACCACCCGGGCGGTATAGCCTGTTTTTGTACGAGACTTTGCAGGCTAGTCAGGTTAAGGTCCATAAGAACGGTCTGGCCCGTGCGGGTTGCTGCTAGTCGATTTATCTGGGTGTCGCGTTGGGCGGCAAGGAGTTCTTCGGCTGTATTGTGCATCCCTAATTGCAAAAGACGTTCTATGGAAGGGCTTTGGGGCCGGCCCAGCGCCTTTTTAACTGCGTTTCGTATAATGAAGTCGATTTGCTTATAGTCTCCCGTTTTGAGGTGCAGATACAGTGTCGAATACACAATTTTATTAATGATGAATGCTTGAACCAGGCGCAGGGTGTCTTGTTCGAGCATACCCCTGTCGTTGGTAGTGACCCTGGCTATCATATGCGCAACCTGCAGACCGGTGTTTTTGAGCCGAGTGAGGGCGTACACATTTCTGCCCTTGTCGTTGATGTAAAGCCCTAGAACCCTGATGGTGTACTTCTGTGGTATTGGGTTTCCATTGAGGTTGACTTCAACAGTGAGTCTGCGTTGGCGGGAGCTGTGTAGCACCAGCAACTCCGACTTTTCGGGGGAGCAAGTAAGGCCGCAGTTAGCGGCGTAGGCTTGCACGATGGTTACGGCCTCTTGAAGGCGGTCTTCGATTTCCGCGGTAGAATAGGCCGTGGTCCAAATAGTGATGTCATCCGCGTAGAAGGCGTACCGTAGAACCTGATTTAGCTAGGCTGGGAGTTTGATTAAAGCAATATTGAAAAGAAAGGGTGATAGAACAGCACCCTGTGGCGTGCCGCGTGTGCCTAGCTGTATTTGGCTGGGTTCTGCAAGACCGAGGGCGGCGTAGACGGTACGACCGTGAAGGAAATCTTTTACATATGCATAGGTCCTTGCACCACAATTGATGTGGCTCATATTTTCCAAAATAGAGTGGTGCTTTACGTTATCAAACGCCCTCTTGAGGTCAAGAGCGAGAATTGTCCTGAAGAAAGGCTTGTTAGGGGGGTTTATGAGTTCTTCCTTAAGCTGAAGGAGTATATCTTGGGTGGATAGGCCAGGCCGGAATCCGAACATGGTGTGTGGGCACAAGTCGTTTTCTTCAAGATATCGGGTGAGCCTGATGTGTACCGCCTTCTCCATAACTTTCCCTACGCAGGAGAAGAGAGAGATGGGCCGTAGATTGTTAATATTTATGGGTTTGCCCGGTTTGGGGATAAAATGCACCTCCGCAGTCTCCCACTCGTTTGGCAGCCGGCCCATGCGCCAACAGTTGTTAATGTAATTCGCGAGCTGCGTGAGGGCTGCGTCGTATAGATTGGCGAGGAGTCCCACCGTGATCTTGTCTTTCCCAGGAGCTGCGCCTCTGCGCATGGCTAGGATGGCGGCCTGTATTTTTTGACGGTGAATTCCGCATCATGTTCCTCGTTTGGCTGCCCATTATAGGGAGGGAGGGGGTCCGTGTCGACTGCAAATCCGATCTGGCGACCTGCACGAGGTCCCTCCCGCCAGCTGGATGGGCCAGAGCGGTTAAGGCTGCTAGGCTTTGTCCAGTTGCAACGGCCAGCGGTCAGTATGGGTGCAGCCGGAACCCATACTGAGGGGTTGCGAATCCCCTGGGAGGTTGTCAGCTTACTCCCTGCGGCATTGTGAGCGTGCCGCGCCCACGTAGCCCGATGCCTATCACGGGGGCAAGTCTGAAGGGGTTCGGACTGGGCACGTGGGATCCGGTTAAAAGCAGAACAAAATTCCCAATGTACGGGGCGGTCGGTAGGCCGAGGGAGAGCCCTGCCCGCCGCCTAGGGAACGGTGGCGTAGCTGCAGAGTACTAAAGGAAATGCAGTTAGCTGACTCCGTATGTTGGATAAAAATTACCCCTCGGTGCGAGAGAGCGCATCTCCCAGCCGCAGACACGTTGGTTTCCGCTGCCAGGGGGAGCGGGTCCTCGCGGGGCCGCGGCTGGGGCGAACCAAGTCCAGGTTCTGGGGAACTTGCCTTTAGGCTCGAAAAGGCGAAAAAGACGGTGTCAAAGTAGCCTACATGATTTCTAGTAAGCCAGAAACTTGGGAAAAGAGGGTGGTCGCACATGTGTCCCTCACTGTCAGTATCTTCAACGAACACGCAGAACTACTCAGGGGAGTCAGACCCCGCAATGATATGAGTCAGTTGGCTGGCCGAGGGAAAGCCCAGCCGGCTGTTAAGGGGACAATGGCTCAGCCGCTCAGTACGTGAGGAACCGCGGCTGGCTGGTTAATATGCTTGCATTAAGGGGAAGAAAAGATCCCTTGTGAGGAACTGAGTCGGTACGACTGACCGAGGGAAAGCTCAGCCGGCCATTAAGGGAACAATGGCGCTGCTCGCGTAGTACGAGAGGAACCGTGGCTCGCTGACTTGGACCTCCTCCAGGGGGCAACCCCCCGCAGAACCGAGGTTGGTAGGCGTGCCATGGGAAAGCCCAGCTGGCCACCTAAAGGTGGCTTTGCCCGCGCAGTACGCAAGGAACCGCGGCTTGCTAGCCGCTTGGTTCTGGGCGGTAGTGCTGGCCGAGGGAAAGCCCAGCCCGCTGCCAAGGGCCCGGTGGCGCTGCTTGCGAAGTACTAAGGGAACCGCGGCTCGCTGACTCAGGGCCAAAAAAAAGGGGAGTGGTGACCCCTCAGTGCCGTACCTCTGTAGGTGCGTGCACGAGTATCTTTGCGGACATAATCAGACGGTGAACCTGGCGTGGTGAACCAGATATCAGCCGTCAAACATACTATGTTGGAGAGAAAACGGTGAATGGAGGGTTGTCTACAACAGGTGACTCTAGGCACCTCTCTTAGTACCTTGGAGTAGGGCTGAAAGAATCTTAGTAGGGCGAAATGCGCCCCTCCAGTAGCCCTAGTACAGTCGGGGCGAGGGAGCCTGACTTGGGGGACGGGGAACCCCAATGTGGCCCAGCAGCCTGTCTCATGTGGCGGAGACCCGGCGAACGTGATGTGGATGTGAATGCGCTTGAAGGCAGAGGGTTGTGCATTGGCTAAAGCGAGTGCTCGCCCTCAACTGAGGCCAAGGAATGGGAGCTCGAATCGAATCAGGATCATTTGAGAAATCCCTAAGCTGCCCTGATCCCTCCTATAATCCCATAACCCTTTCCCTATATCCCATTTCCCTTTCCCTTGTCCCATCCCTTCCCTCTACTTCCCAGGGGAGATCACGGGGGATTTCCCTGGGCCCGTTCTCCGGCTGTGGGCCGCTGCGTAGAGATTCCCACATTTTTTTGGAACCTTCGGGTTTTTTCGCCTACGGGTGCAAACACAGGCCAAGATTGTCCTTCGGGACCAATTATTTTGTATTCGATTGGATTTAGCCTGTTATACCTAGAGTTACACGGGCAGAGGCATATTATTTTATTCTCTTTTTGGTTGCCTCACCATATTTTATGTCCCTATGTGGTGCAGAAGTACTTTTGTTTGATGGTTTGTACGAGATCTGTATTGGAGCCGCGGTAATCATGTAGAGCCCTAGCAAGGTTCTTGCGTTGGTCGCTTTTGGACTTGTTGGGGTCAATGAGGCATCTGAGTAAGCTCTAAGTTTGTTTCGAGCTAAGGTTACCACTCAGGGAATCACATCTTGTCAGCCAATTTGATTGAGCAAGGTTCCATGCATAGTCCTCTGCAGCTTGCGTTAGGGTTGCGATGCGGCGTTTGAGCGTTCTGTTGTGGCGCTGGTGGCGCCAACGTTTCACCAGGCCTCTGCGGGCGTCCCACAGGTGCAGGAGATGGGACTCAATAGCAGGGCGGTCTAAAGATGTTTTCAGGGTTCGGGTGTACTTAGAGGACAGGTGCCTAAGGTCCGATGCCCAGGAAGCGTAATCAGTGATATCTGGGTGATCAAGGTCAGCTTGCTCTTTTCGAAACGCGGTCCAATCAGTGATTTTGGCAGTACCGCGCATATGTCGATGCGTTTTGCTTGCAAGATGGGTGATCAGAATGAAATGGTCACTGCCTAAAGTTTCCAGTGTGTTTTTCCATAGGCAAGCTTTACCGCCGTGGACTAGCGCGCGTTTCTTTTGAGTGACGCCACCTGGCGACAATTTGTGGATATATTGTCTAAATGAATAATAACGCATTTAGAGGAGTGCTGTTCCAGTTGTTTTTGTGGCGCAATGTGTAAAATCTGGTAATAAATTAGGCAATAAAAAAAGGTTATTGTGGCGCAATAGATTAACACCGCCCCTTCTGCACTGATGCCATTGAGACATCTGTTCGACTCCTGTGTTGCAATTTTTTTTCTTTGAATTTTTTTCAGTTATCTTCACTGTAATTATTTCCTGCCTTCAGTGAGTGTATGGTACCTTTAGGTTACGTTCACTGACAGATTTCAGTAACAATCGGTATTACAATGGTTACACTGAGCAATTACCTACACTGTAATTATTTCCTGCCTTAAGTGAGTGCATGCTACCTTTAGGTTGCGTTCAGAGACATCTTTCAGCAGCAATCGCCGTGTACAGTGAGTGTATGTTTCCTTTTGGTTGTGTTAAGAGAGACCTTTCAGCAACAATTGTCGTTTAGCTTGCTGAGAGCGTCGTCTGCTCCAGTGCGCCTACGGGATATGGTTTGGCAATACGCGACGGGGCGACCACATCGCAGCGGCACTGCGCGCGTCCAGGAGTAGACCATGTTGTTCTTTTTAAGCCCTAATTTACGATCTATGGTCCCTTTATACTTTAAATTTCAGTTTGTTTTCACCATCTCGTTTTAGATTGGAACATAGTGATGATGCAGCCTTGCAATCTTCATTTGTTACTGGTGGCATGCAGCTTTACCTCTATCGCAGATAATTACTTTTGTTCTTTGCTTACGTTTAGTGTCACAGACATGGCTGAAGTAAACTGGTGCAAAGGCTGGGCCCGAACGCTTGACCGCAGTGCAGCCACAGCAAAGAGGGCCAAATAGTCAAATAAATGAATGATAAAATTACCAATTAAACAGCTGTACATCAACACATGCTGTCGGTGTCACTCTACATTCTTTCCCGTAGGACTGTCACACGTGCGTTCCCGTCTGCATGCGTAGACTGTCTTATGTGTGCGCATTGCTAACTTACATATGTTACCAGCGCTGGTTTTCTTGTACATTTTGCTGGTATATTTACTGTATTTGAGGGCATTATATAATAAAACAGGATTATTAAGAGCCCTACTTCTTCGAAACTCGGTTTCGAATTGTGCGGTTATGTTAGCGCTTTACAGATCATGCTGTACAAGTATGCTGGGCCTGTCCCTTTGGAAGAGGTGCTTGTTTGCTCCCTTCCTATGCCGTCTTTTAATTGCTGGGTTTGTCAGTTATATTCAAACAGCAGGATTCAAGCCCAATAGAACGACAAAGGTTGGCGAGTGCTGAATGATGGCTGTCAAAATGATGGCTTCGAAGATATTGCTGAGTGCAGTCAAAAAAGTGACACTTTATATTTCGCGCAAATGTATTTGCGTAGTCTTGACGTCATTCAGCATCACTAACTTTAGTGGGCCCCCCAATATTTAGTGAGCGCTGGCGTGCCCATGAGCCGCCATGCTTTGGACCTTTAGGCGTCTATGAATCCTTCGCTACCAGTGTACAACCTCCCACTTTTTAATCTGAACACACGAGCGTCGACCGCCGAGTCGATAAGCGCCGTACGACGGAACCCAACAGCGAAATGAGCGAGAATACGCGCGTGCGCGCAATGAGCACTCCGATGCAGCTATCTGCCAGGCTGTTCTGGGAACGGGACCGCACCCCTGCGTCTTTTGAGCACCGTTATCGTGATCATCTTTTTTCTTTACTGAACGCTTTTATCAAGTTATTAATAAGGGGTCAGGTGGTAGCGCTAGTGCTAACTGGAATGCGATATACGCCCTCTGATTATGCTACATGCGTATCATCATCATCAGCCTGACTATACCAACTGCAGGGCGAAGGCCCCTCCCATATTTCTCCACTTAACCCGTTGTGGAGCTTATCATGTCCTTATCAGATGTTTCTTCGCCGACTTTAAATTGAGCTCCTACGGGGGCAACGGCTATTGGTCGTTCAGCGACTGACCCAACGAGCACTCTGGCTGCTATCGCAGCCGCTAAGTCATTCTATTCTTTTGCGGGCATAATTCAGCCCAATAAAGCGGGGACTCCAACGCACTTTCCTCGCGTGGCGGCGCCAACGACTGCGTCACGACGGGCGTCGCAAAAGGGGAATGCACCTGCATGTTGCTGGTGCTGGCTCGCTCATCCTCTCGCGCCGACTGAAAAAATTTGAAAACCGTGAAGAAAGCAGCAGGGGAGAGCTGAATTGCCCCCAGTCTGTGAAGAAAAGAAGCAGGGGGAGCTGAGTGGACTTCAGGACGGGAACAAAATAGTAGCGGACAGCCGCGCGGTCCTTTCCAATTGTTGTAAACCCTTCGCTAGTTTCCGTCACTTCTAGCGCGCGCTGACGCGCCAAATACCTGGCAGAGACAGATCGGAGAATATCAGCGCTTGCGATGCACGCGTCAGGTGCCACGCGCATGCGCAAACCGGCTATGGCTGACGCGCGTGACAACGTTGACCCGGCAGCGCATGACGCGTGTGTGTTTGCAGTCGCGGCTTAAGGCGTGTATGCCAGCGCAACCCGAGTACATCACGTTAGATAGTGGTGGTAAGAATTGAAGTGACACGTTTTTACGCCCTCAACAAACGTATAAACAACAATTCACGCCGAAATTTCTTTAGGGTATTCCTGTGTGGCTCCAGCTGTATAGCGTTATATCACAGAGGCGGCAAAGCAAGCGATCCTTCTCAGCCGGTCTATTTTGTGCTCGCGCTGGGCGCTGACATTTCTTCGTACTTCTGCAGATCTGTGATTTCCCAGTGCTTCAGCCATTTTCGAAAATATATTAAATGTTAAAGATCTGTTTATGTAAGAAGTGTAGTTGGTTTTCAGGTTTAAAAACTGCCTTTGTGTCTCTTCCCGCTAGTCGTCTGTATTACTTCAAACGACTTATATTCTCGCCGCAATACAGATTACGAATTCCATTGTTGGCCTTATGAACTTAGCTCCTGCTTGGCCACTGCCCGGTTCAGAACGAACTGCTGAACAGGAGTCTTTCTTTCCTGTCCCCGCGTTTGCAGCGAACACCCGACCAAAACATTGTGGTAATCAGGTTTCCAACTCGAACTACCGTAGAAAGAACTGAAAATTTATTATGCTCTGGCTGACAATTAGCTACTTAACCTTACGTGTGGCTTCATTACCGCGAGGAATTGATGCAAGGAACAAGATCCCTCTTAAACCTCTTTTCACCAATCTTCAAGTAAAGAACTGACGCCGACCGGCTGTGTTAGAGGGATTACGTTATACATTTTTCAATAGCACCGAAATTATGCAAAACGAGAAAAATTTATCCAAATATCTTAAGAATGACATACTATTAGAAAGGCATTTGAATGTCCACATAAAAATTTGATTACTCAAGCATAAAGCAACGTCGGTGTTGGCGCACACTCCCACTGGGATTTTCACCGCTAGGGATGTAAGCATACGCAAGACAATTGCTGACGCAGGGGCCTGCGTGCTCGATAATAGAACATTGCATTATACGTTGCGTATGTACGCAGAAATCCTGACGTTTGCGTGAGCACGTTGAGCGATCTTCAAGATGTGCTTAGTGAGAACGAGAATGAGGGAGACAAGTTAAGATTAGGCTGAAAGCCCATTTGCAAACGCTCCTTGCATGCACCCTTATTTTGAAAGCAGTACTTCACATGGTCAAACCCGATTTCGAATCTTGTGCGACGCCTGACTTTGAGGTTGTCCTTGGCAAAACATAGCATAGCACCGATCTCTCCGTAGCCTAATAAAGGATATCATATACATCCTGGACGGCCAGGGTAGCCCGGCTGGACGTTGTCGGAAATGTTGCATTTGGTTCAATCTTTCAGCTTTGACTTTACCTTATGGTCGAACAAAGAGGGTCGATGTCTACAGCTGGGTGTCGCCCTGGCAAACTGACCATAAGAATCAGCAGTCGAGTGGTGCTAGAGCATAAATGATCAAACGCACTACTCAGCAGGATGAACCGTAACCGTGTGAAGCCTCTGCGAAAGTCTGGAAAAATAATTATGTCAGAGCGTAATCGAAACGGGCAATCTTTTTCTGCTAAGGAAGTACAAAACTTAGTGCATAAAACGTCTGGCCGCCTTCACGGATTTCGCTGCAGCGGTCAGACGCCTGCTGTCAGTCTCTCTCTCTCGCTGTTACCTTGAGGTACGAAGGAGATGGTGGCGACGCCGCGAACCGAGGTGGCGTTGTAACATTTCGCGTGTCTTAGCCAATGAAAAGGCGGAGCAGCCTCAAAGCTGCAGCCAGTGAGAGAGGGGCGCATAGCACAGTTGCGGCTGTCGCGGCCATCGCCTCGCGTGTTATTGCGGACTGTGTAGCCAGGTGTAGCTCGAGCACCCTTAAATTCCGACTCTCTCCTATAGCGTCAGTCGCTCTTCGGCCTTCACGGAAGGCGACGTCCTTCGACATCGGATCTGAGCCACTCACCGGGCCGCTCGGTGATAGGAACTACTGCAGATGGTATGAAGAGAGTAATGGACGCGTCTGCCACGCACGTTTGATTGGCGTCACTATGAATGAAGTCGGGCAGCCTCGTACTGCGGCGTAGGCTGTGCGACGCACCTACTCCGAATTTCAACTATACAAATCGGCTGCATTTTATTGCGAAAGTAATACTACGACAGCCAAATAGAGACCTCGGGTGGCCGCAGCTACTCCGTGAAGAGGCTTGATGAGGCGTAGCTCCGCCGTGAAGAGGCATAGCTACGGTCTCCTCATAAAAAAATCAGCCTGCCATGACATTTCAATTCATGTAAACCCTACGCCACGGGCAGGAGCTACCAACTCGGCTCGCTCCTTTCAAATGGGAGGGTGATATCAGAATCAGCCTGCAAGAACCGTTTGCATTCGTTACCCCTACGACACGCAGGAACGCCCATACGGTTTGGTTAAAAGCATGGCTTTATATGTGGGCTGGTAACTTACGTTCTCGCGTCATGCTCTTAAAGGATGAGCTTAAGTGCCCCCAATAATGTAGCACCTTACACTGATATGGCGTGATAGGAGAATAATGTAGGAGGCAAAAGAAGCTTCCACCGTTGCTTTCTCAATTCAACTAAGTTTAACCAGAGCTAAACCACAACTAATTTTTTGTTGTTTCCGTATTTCGTGTTGGCCATGACTGATCACTCCAAGTGCTAATCCCCTCTCTATGCATCGCGGTGCGTCGTCGCCTCCATCAACTTCCATCTGCGAGAAAACGCTCTTGCTCCCCGTACTCGGCTTAACAGCGGTAAAACCCAGACGTTTTTAATTTGAGAATATATACGCTGCCGCTGCGATGGGTAAACGCTTAACCCATTTGCTCATTTGTGGTGGAAAAGATTAATCCTAAACCAAGTGCAATATTTCGATGCACAAGCTTTCGTTACGCATTCCGCTAACCTTGCGTCTAGTTGTTGGTTTTCTTCTTCATCCAAAACTGTGCAAACCTCTTGAAAGGAGCACAAAATGCCTCAAATGACTTGAAATTGCAGTAATAATTTATGTGCAATATGTTTGTCTTTATAGTAATGCTTGTAAATGTTCTGCCAGATTAGAAGAACAACTATTCGCCTCATTTAATACTGTCTGTTCCGCTAGTTAGATCGCATAAAAAGAAATTACTTTCGGCTTATATGCTTCCCCCTTCATTCTCTCTTTTTGCTTTATTCTGCGTTTGAGTTAGCCATATGCCGGACGTGGTCGAAAATCTCTATTATCGTGAGCGATAATAGAGATTGAAATACGATTGTTTTGCAGCACATCGGAGGAATCAATTCCTAAGGGGGGCTGCGGCGATTTAGCACCCATTTATTATATAGGCACAAGGTTGCGCAACCAAACCCATTGCGCTCGCGTCCATTGCTTTCGAACGTTAGTGTACGGTATTAGACTCAGCTGGTATTCTGAAAGCTTTTTCAGTAGGACAAACGTGGCACGTGGCGTAGCTTCCAGCCAGGTACGTGGTTTGTGCGTTAGTTCAAGGTGTGAGGTATGAGCGGTGGAAGAGTTCTGTGCATTCACACAGAATAAAAGAATCCGGATGTGCAAACTTAAAATAGGAAGGTTGTGATCATTGATTTCGAGCCGGACATCCTGAAGAGGACATGGGCAGGACATGTAGTGCGAAGAGAGGACACCCGATGGTCGCTTAGGGTAACAAACTGGCTTCCAAGGGAAGGAAAGCGTAGCAGGGGACGGCAGAAAGTTAGGTGGGCGGATGAGGTTAAGAAGTTCGCAGGGGTCAAGTAGATGCAGCTAGCACAGAACCGGGTTAAGGGGAGAAACATGGGAGAGGCCTTCGCCCTGCAGTGGGTATAGTCAGGCTGATGATGATGATGATCCTGAAGAGCGAAGTTGAATGGGCCTTAGCCAGCCTTGCTAAGCTAGCGGACAAAGCTAGCGGAATTGATGGCATTCCAACTGAGTTGCTTCAAACCCTCAACCATGACGCTGTTAACGTTCTGTATACATTGTGTCAGCAAATTTGGACAACCCTGCAGTGGCCACAGGATTGGAGGAGGCCAGTTTACATCGCCATTCCAAAGAAAGGCAGTGCCAAAGATTGTTTCGACTACCGCACGATCGCGCTTATTTCGCATGCTTGCAAGGTGATGTTGAAAATCCTCCAACGTAGGCTGCAGCAGTATGTGGATCGGGAGCTTCCGTACGTGCAAGCTGGGTTTCGCAAGGGCAGAGGAACTAGAGACCAGATTGCCAACCTTCGCTGGACCATGGAAAAAGCAAGAGAGTTCCAGAAACCTATCTACTTCTGCTTTATTGATTATGCAAAAGCGTTCGCCTGCGTAGACCACAGCAGATTGTGGCAAGCTCTCTGAGAGATGGGAGCTCCAATTGACCTCATCCGTTTCTTCAGGAACCTGTATGAAGGACAAGAGGCTACATTCACAACTGAGCATGGCCTTATTGATTGATTTTCAATTGAGAAAGGAGTGAGAGAAGGCTGCATGATCCACTCTGCCTATTGAACATATATGTTGAGTGCATCATAAGGAAGGCTGGCCGGGATGAGTCCTTCAGCTGGAGTGAAGATTGCTGGAAAATGGATCAACAACATCTTAGATATGCGGATGATACCACTTAAATGGCAGAAAGTGAGGTGGAACTCAAGAGACTTCTTAGGCGCGTGAAAGAAGAAAGTGAAACGTGTGGGAACCGCTGCAGTCACATTTCAAGGGAGCGCTTTTCCCGCGACTACTGATGCGCCGCTCCTTTATTCCTTCCTCTCCCCGCTCAATCCGGGATAACCGGTCCCGCGCGAAGGCTATAAAGGGAGGCGCATGCAGTCACCTCTCTTCTCTCATCACTCTTGGATGACCCACTGGCCGCTGCCGGGCTGCACTACCGACGACGACCCCTAACCCCCCCCCCCCCCGCATCTGCATGGACGGACAGTGAGATAAAGATGTTTCTTCCACGGTCCGCTGTGTGTGCGTGCCTTGCGTCTAACTCGGGGCAGGGAATCGACCACAAACGTTTGGGCTTAAACTGAACATTTTAAAAAGACAAAGATCATGGAGTCTTTCCCTACCAAGCCTGGAACATATAGAGAAAAGAAATGGATGCCGTGACAGATTTTCTTTTTTTGGGCTCAAAGATTATCGCGGAAGGTAACTGCAGCCATAAAATTAGAAGACGCCTGCTTCTGGGAAAGAACCATAGCTATCCTTGACCGCCTAGTAAGGAGCAGAGACTTCAGACTGCCAGCGAAGATCCGTATAAATTGTGATGTGGTCTTTCCATTTGTGATGTATGGATACGACAGTTGGAGTGTGAAGAAGGCTGACCACCAAAGAATTGACTGTTTTGAATTGGGATGCTGACGGAGACACTTGAGATTTGCTTGAACTGCCAGAGGATCAAGTAAGTCGATATTGTCGACCATAAACCCTAATTGCGCATTAGAGGGACAAATTCTTAAGGTAAAGCTCAGCTAATTTGGTCATCTGATGAGAAGAAAGGAGTCGCTGAAGAAAACTTTGATGCTGGGAAAGATTGAGGGTCACAGGAGAACGGGAGGCCGCGAAAGCGATGGTAAGATAGAATCCTTGAGGCGCTGCAGATGAAGCTATATGTGATATTAGGAAGACAGTGCGTGATCGGAAAGCTTGGCGTGATATGGTCCATAGGGTAACGAAGAATCAAACACGACTGAACTGAACAGAAAAATCTTTACGCAGTACGAAAACTTTCCATTATCCGAATCTGCTACCGACAGTACTCGCAGCATGCCGCCATGCCAGCTACAGGCTGCAACGCGAATGCGTAATTGAACAACCTGTTCTAGGCCAAAAGGGAGGAAAAGAAACATGAAGGCAGTTTCGGGCGGCAATTTGCAGAAAACGCCCAAACTCGCCACCACCGAGGACACATTTTAAAGGAAGCTTTCGGATTGTCGCAGTGTGGTACCACAGGAATAAAGGGTTCTTTAATAGGGTGAGGAAAGTTTCAGAGATGAGTCCTAGAAATGAGATAGGAAAAAACAATTTTATTATATTTGTTTAGCTGCAATGAAAGTCAACAATTTGTGGTACACAGCATTCTCGGTAAATTGAGCGACAGGCTTACCGCGGCACTGATGTTGGGGTTCCGAAGGAAGAGTAAAGTATACATAGTAGAAGACAGGAACGAAATGTAAAGGGGGGCAGCTTTTGGTTGGTCTGTATTCCTAGCCGCATTTTAAGGCTATTATTGCAACAATAAATAATGCTTAGAAACGTCCTTAACGCTACCCGGCATGGTAGTATTGCCACACATCTCATGAGATTGTAAGGATTGAAGCACTAATAGAGCTAGACAGTTCTTCACGGATTATGACAAAGGTTACGTTTGTCAGCTAGATGTGTTGTAGAAAAGGAATTCATATGGGCTACGCTGGAAAAAGCGCTATACCAGCACCCTCACAGCGTTTCACATTCCACAGCCTTAAAATAGGCTTTAAAAGGTCGGTCGAGGAAATGTATATATTTTGTGTGAAAGATTGTTGTCAACATTGTTTTGTCATTTCACTACTTTGCAATTTCATATGCAGAAGACTGCCGCCAGCAGTAATCGAGATAGTAAATAGAAAAGACTTACAAAATACTTTAGAGGCGCGATATGTTTGCATTATAGGCAAGAAATCAGCATTCATGCACGTTATGGGGTCAGCGCGTTTTTGCTTCGCAATTCTGTACTTCCTCGCTCCTAGATAATTTTATTTCGTAACTACTTTCTGATAGTTAGCACAATGTGGCACGCCAATGAAGAACACAGAATTCGGGTTAAGACGCAAATTTGCTTACCAAGAATGCCTTTTTGGGAATAGATTGCGCTTTAGAAGTTACCCGCTACTTTTTTCTCATTTCCTCTTAGAGCGTGGAGTAATACATCAATGACATGAAGTGCAGATAAATGAAGATATGGCAAATTGTAGTTTCATCAGAGATAATGATACAATAAATGCAGCAAGCAGCAACAAAATGCCAGTAAATAAGTGGTAACCACTGTCTTGAGTGGTGTCAGGGCTATTTCTCATGTTCCTGCTTTTCACCCTGCTTTTTCTTGTTCCGCAGAAGCAAGCATGTGTAGTTCCGGTTTTTCGTTAATGGAAAGCGGTAGTGTGATTGTGATTTTAAGTAGAATACACTGAGTTCTTTAAAACCGTTCACAGCTCGGATACCGCTTACATAGAGAGAGCTAGGTTAGAGGGAGTGGCAAAAAATTTGATAGGCGCCCGAATTGGGAATTTTGCAGGGCATGTGAAGATGCAGATGGGGCGAACTGTTTTCCTTTTTTTTTTCTGGGGGGGGGGGGAACAGCCAGAAGAATTGGTGGATACTAAGGGATATAGGAGTGGACATACTCAGGCTGGAAAATCATAATGAGATCGGGTACATGGGCTAAAAATTATTTGTTTCTTTTGACATGTTTTGCATCATTCGTTTCAAAGTTTTGGAAAAGGTTGCTGTTGTGAACGGCAGTTTTCAATTGATGCTTCCGTGACATGCATATATGCAAAAAACATGGGCTACCGAAGTTGCGATGCGCGCTAAATCCTGAATCACTCCGTTGAAATCTAGCTTATCGAAGTGGCCGTGCATTCAGAAAGCTCACTGCCAAGTAGTAGCACATTCGCGTTTCGAATATTATAGTTTAGGCGTACGTGTAAATAAGCTGCAATGAGTCAACGCTAACTTTTGTTATCACTGGTTGCTAGACCAGTGTTAATCATAGCGATGTTCGCAGCGTAATTTAAAGCGTCAGCACTGCAAGCGATGCGCGGTATGTATGCTTACGGATGGAATTCAGTGCATCATAAAATTTGTTGTTTTCTCGTGATGTATTTTTTCTAAATGCGTAGCTTAACGACGAGCTTTACTGGCATGCGTGTATTGCTCTTCGTTGCGTGTGGTTTTCAATGTTGCAATCAATTTTAAGGGGAATTCCTCCACTCTTTTCATAGTTACGATCGGATCGAACTATAAAATTATATCGCAGTACCCGATTTGCACCATGCAGACTTCGTAACGCACAGGACTTTTGAGAACTATTTAAAACTTCCATTACCCCTCCCCGCCATGGATCACCTTATCTAGGGCTACTCACTACTAGATGAGCTTGAAGTGCGTAAGCGTAGCTCATGTGTATGGTTTTCGCTTTCGCCTTCATTATAGCACTCCAATTTAGTGAGGTCGAATTCCAGAAATTTTTTGCCAGGTCCATCAGAATTCATTTGTCTCGTATCACACTGCACTGGGTGAAGCCATTACTCATCACCAGCACTGTATGCTAACGTACTGTGCTGTCTGCTAAAAAGCTATCGAGAAAGATGTAGGAAGGCATTACCCCTAATCTCAGCGCTAATAGCTGCTCGAAAGGCGCCCACATTCATGCATACTGTCTTGTTCAGAGCACACCCTTCAATGTCGTTTTGGTGGGCTCTGAAGGTCAGGAAAACAGCCGTCATTGCTCTTATAGGCGTGATTTGGAGTTCTCAAGCGACCGCAGCAGTAGGCGCATCCTGAGGCGCACGCATCGGGCGCTGTAAATGCAATCGGCTTTTTGTCTGAAATATATGCTGTTTCCGAGCAGGCCTCCAACCACTGAGCTCGTAGTAGGGGAGCCGGGATCAGTATGAATGAATGCAGCAGCCTCTAAAAAAAGCAGGGGCCCATTCGCGCACGCTTAGTCCTACTCTACGATGGTCATTTAAAAAAAAAAAGACTTTATACGAAACCTACAGAACAACTGAAAAAAACGCCAAGATGACTAGAAGCCCCATCCTCTTGAGCTCTAAAGAAACTGCTGAAGGAAAAAAAGGGATAAACAGAGAATAAAATATTGTGCGACAGAAACTAAAGATGACGGTCCCATATAAACGGCGCACATCGTTTTTCTAGGCTTCTGAAATTACGAACGTAAATCATGCGATACGGTCTTTGCAGAATAAAGCACCGTCTTAGAGCTCGCTGAAAAATCTGAAGAAAGCATGTATATTTCTTGCTGTCTCACTCTTTTTCAAACCGCCGCACAAAGCTGTGCGCTCTTTATCTAGTGAATAGGCTGGGTAATGAAAAGAATACCGTTTTTACCCGTTTTAATGGTCAAATATTTTTTTAAAACGCAGGACCAGCGAAATAAACTGAATTGGCGTGTTTTTTTGTGTTTGCACCAATTGGCTAGATCTACACGATGCTGGATTAGGAATCAAGTAGTCGTCGTCACGGGTGTGCAGGGAATAATGCAAATTGGCGTACGACTAGTAGAGCAGTAAAGTCTAATGCTCTTACTAAAATGCCTCCGCACACGGCAAAACATTCCTATTTTAAGCATAATTTTTGAATAATCTCAATGATTCTCTCCATTTCTCATAAATATTTTAGATGTTTTCATTGATTATTGACCTAAGCGTACAACAATGAACGACCAATTTCAGAAATTTGCAAAGTATAACACGTTCAGCGTGCCGCATATCAAGGAGGGGCGGTCAGTCATAAAATTGCACAACACTGCTGCTTAAAATTATAAGTACAAGCCTAATAAGAATCGGCTCTCCACCTTACTGATTACTAATGCCACTTTTAGTAGAATCAAAAGAAAAAACATTAATGCCTATATGGCATGAACTCGTATCTCTGATATGATCATTTTATTGAATAAAGTTTATTTTTTATATAGGTCTTAGGAACGGAAGACACATATTGAAGGGGCCTGACGAACTCCCAGCATCTATAACCGGGGCAGCGGTGGACAACGCTTAAAAAATACGTATAAGGCTGCAAAATTCATAAAATTTGGTGAAATTATGTACACAAAAGGGGATGGAAAAGAACTGCATTGGGAAGTGTGGCCGCGGTTCACAACATGCACAAAATGCATATCTGTATTTATATGAAAATATAATGACATAACAAACTTAGTAAACAATAAAGTAAAGGAGCAGTGCATTACAGACAACGTCAGTGGAACACAAAACACGCAATAAATATAATACAGAAGTACAACATTATGCAAAGAAGTTGAACAAGCAATGCACGAAACAAAAACACCCATGCAAACATTGTATATTTACTAATAGCTGATCAGAATAGTAATTTGAAAAGGAGATAAAGCGAAAAATATGAGGAACGTTTGCTAAGAAAATGAAAACCTTTAGCAGTTTTTGTTAACAGATGGTCAGTTTTTTTTTAAAGTGAAAGTGAAAGTTTATTAGATTGAACATATTTACAAAATGTATAAAAATAAAGACGAGGGTCCCATAGTCATAAGACTGCACCGGGACCCTCGATCGATCACTACAACAAAATAAATAATAACAGCAAAGTTAGCGAAAGGTTATAACATACAAAACATGGCAAATCGGTATTTTTACACAGAAACAAAGGCATTAACACATGAATTAGGCGAATCAGTAGTTTTACACAAAAACAAAGCACTAACACAGGTATGAGAAATAAAAAATATAAAAGCTCAGCAATTCAACCAATATTCCTTCAAGTTATTCTTAAATGTGGGCAAGGACATGTAAGTTTTCAGTGCTAAAGGCAATGAGTTCCAAAATGAAATGGCTGCAAAAGATGTCGTCATTTTTCCATAATTAGTACGAACTTTCGGGAGTAGTAAATTGTTATTCGCTGCAAATCTTTTAGAGTTATAGTTCGAAAGTAGTGACGGATTAACACACTGGAAATGCAAGCTGCCGTTCAATAGCTTAAAGAACGCGATTACAAGGTGATACTGAAAGAGCTTGTGCACAGATAAGATATGATGTTCATATAATAAGGGACGAGCGCTAGTCGAAAAAGTGCTGCAGGTGATAATGCGGATGGCCTGATTTTGTATATGCTGTGCAGACGATAAATGGACGTTGTAAGTATTTCCCCAAACTACAATCCCGTAAGTGAGGCGACTGTGAATGAAAGCATAATACAGAGATAAGAGAATGTAACAAGGAAAATATGGGCGTGCTTTAATGAGAGCTCGGATGCCAAACATAGATATTTTTTTCAGATGAGCGATGTGGGCTCAGAATTTAAGTGCAGAATCAAGAATAACGCCCAGAAAGCTAGTGTTATCGGAAGCTGGGATAGTGTTAGAACAGACGGTTTACG
This sequence comes from Amblyomma maculatum, assembly GCF_055883805.1. Classification (NCBI taxonomy): domain Eukaryota; kingdom Metazoa; phylum Arthropoda; class Arachnida; order Ixodida; family Ixodidae; genus Amblyomma; species Amblyomma maculatum. Next base: position 104,994,511 of record NC_139352.1, read on the forward strand.
TAGGAGTGCATGGAAGAATTTTCCGGCTACTTTTGAAGATTAAAAACTTTGTTTTAGTGGGGTTAATAACCAGGTGGTTATTAAGACACCATTTTGTTATGTTACTCAAAACAGTATTCAAATCAACAGTAAGGTCATCAATGAACCTGTTAGATAAGGACACGTTAGTATCGTCCGCGTATAAAACACATTGAGTTGGACTAAGAAATACCTCGATGTTTTTGAAAACCATTGCGAGAGGGCGGTTAAATTGAATTTTAAGGCAAAAACATTCAGAATAACTCGTACCTGGTAATTAAAACTCTGTCGTTGTTTTTAAGGATTGTTGGTACTACTTTATTTACTTTGCGGAAGGGGTATCTCAATGTAGGCGTGTCATTGGTGATGCTGTTTACTCAATATTTGTGTGTGTGCTGCAATAAGGGAAGGTTATGAATCTGTCTAAGCTCTAGTCAACTATAGAACATTTTAGTTTCGATGCCTGGGCGCAGCCATCTTAGTTTGATGGTGGCGCCCCGTATGAATAAGAGAAAGTCCGCTCCGGCTCCCCTTGACGCCATCTTGGGCTTTGCTGTGCAAGTTGATGCTGCGATACGGCAGCGTAAAAGTGCTGTTTCGCGGTGCTTGTGAAAGCTCTCCGACACCTTGGTGCTATTTTGCGTTTTGTTTTAGCACGCCAGCAAACCGTATACTATCCGTTTTGCTGGCGGCAACTGCAGCACTAGCGGCCAGGGCGACTGCGAAGGACTGCACTCCGCTTCCGCAGGCCGAACTCGTCCGAGTTAACTGCGAGGGTGTATCTGTTGTATCTTTCACGGTACATGTATTTTCAATCACATTTTATAACCGCAATGGTAACTGATGTGCACACAAACACACAGCGAATGAACCGCACAGGCAGCTGCTTCCAAACGCGAAATATACAGATGCTATACGAATGATGCTTTCCAGTCATCGCCACATTGATTTAACATGAAACGTGACCTATTTCATTTCGTGTATTTCCTCTAAACAGTGCACATTTTTATTCGATGTTGCGCTGCTTTTATTCCGCAGTAAAGGCACGGGCAGCGTTCACCGCGGGTACGTCACTAACCGCCGCTGTCGCGTACCGAGCCTATCGCGAATGCATGCTGGTCTGTGGTGCGTCGGCAACCGAATGCGAAAAGCATACGATCGAGCTGCCCTGTATCAACAGCATATAACTTCAATTAAACCGTGGTTCAAGAACGGCACATAAAGGAAGTAGTGTCTAAAGTACCATACGTCGACATTTTTAAGCAGCCTTGGTGTACGTCCGGCGCAGCAACGTTGTATCTCCGTTCCGTCGTAGCAGCATCGTTTGCACGACATATTGTTGAGCAAAACGTCGAAATACGTGCGCTCTCAGCTACACTATGAACAAATTCGCAGCCTTCCTATATGTTCGCAGCACATACAGTAGCGCTTACGAAAGCGGCGCCGCCCGCTGGGGCGGCCGACGACGGCGCTCTCGCCCAGCCCTTCTACCTACTCGTAGCTAGGCCTAAAGTGTTTCGCATCGAAGGGATATCGGGCTACTGTGTGCAGTCCGACGGTGCTTTATAATTGCTCAGCATTAGAGTGATTGATCTCTTGTGCAGCTGTCGTATTGCCGATCCGATTTCACCAGTAAAATAAAGATGTAAATTTCGGTGACGTCTTAGCAGCGGAGCCAGCGTGCAGACGATGAGCCGCGCGCCGCACCTGTGTCGAGAAACTTGTTTGCATTGCAGTTATCAACAATACGATATATGGGTCAGACATCCGCAATAAATATGTATATTTTTGCTGTCGGCTTATTGTTCAAATGAAGAACAGATTTTATCACGCTCTTCTGGCGCTGGCGGAAGAAATCCACCGTATCGTACGCGCGAAGAGCTTGCGGAAGGCACGGCCTGCCCGGCGGGCGTGTTTACTACAGTGGAGGAAGTAAAATGGGCATCATATTCGTGAGTCCGTCATTCATACTAAGTCTGTCTGGCTAACAGAAAACCCTCACAGGCAAATTAAATCAGGATCTAGTGAAAAGCAGTGAAGCAGGAATGGAGAAGGAGTGAAGGAGCAATTGATCGCAGTGGCAACCGATTATGCAACAAAGCATAAACACTGTGCTACTCTATTCATCGCCGTCCTTATCGCGTTTACCGGTGCAGAACTCTAGGTAATCCAAAATGAGGTTGATAAGATGCTCGCTAAAGGCATCATCGAACCCTCGACGAGCCCGTAAGCGTCCCAGTCATTCTGGTTAAAAAGAAAGACGGCAGCTGGCGCTTTTGCGTCGATTATCGCCATCTCAACAATATCACTAAAAAAGACGTCTACCCCTTCCCGGAATTGATGATGCCTTAGGTTGCCTCCATGGAGCTAAATACGTTTCTTCCATCGATTTAAGGTCTGGGTATTGGCAGATCGGTGTTGGCGAGCAGGACCGTGAATGTTACGCGATGTTACGCTATGACGAAGACGGAGTGTTTCCTTCTCTGGCCTCGCGGAAGGGACATGGTGATGACGAAGTGGGACTGGTTCCGTGTTGCTGCTTGCTGCTATGCCACTTGAGGCTGTTGCGAATGCACTCTAAATACATCGAGTTTCTACATAACAGTATCACATCCGCATTAGGACTGTTGTTGCATGCTTCCCGCATATGCTCTCGGCATTTATCATAAGATTTAATTGATTGTTTCTGCAGTCCACGAACACGCATTGCTGTCCCGGTAACAGTACCACTAAAAGGGGAGCTAACGAAAGGTAATTAAGCCTCTGAAACGACAATATACCGACGTGCAAGACCGCTCTACTATGCACGAAGCCTGCGAATGCACAGCCCACTCGGTACTGGCAACAATGGACCGGCGCAATGAATCTGGTTACAGAGTATTTTTCTCCTATCCCGCTTGCTTTCGGTAAAACGGTCTATATTCCCGTGCAGACGGAGGCAGCCTGCATATATAATGGTGTCCAATATTATTCTTCTAATGCTCATAAGGATCATTTTTGGAATAAATGAAGTTCCTTATTCTTACCACTTGTGCTTCACCACACTGAAATAAAGTACAATAGCCTAAAATATAAAAGGCATATTGCTAGCATGAGCCAGACAGGTATTAAAGGTGCAGTTTTATAGAGGCATAAAACTATTTTCTAGCTTCTTAGAAACATGAACGTTCCTGGAGTGGGTTTCATTACACCAGATGCCAAGATTAGTAACCCGGCCTATTGTAGAGCTTGCTTAATGTATATTCTTAGGTTGAGGTATAAGTGGAATAATATGTCTGAAAACAATAAAGCTAGTTCTGTGATTTTAAACTTAGCTTATCACTTTTTAGCCACACATGACATCCCGTCGATAAGAGTTTACAATTGCTTCTTACTCTGACATGTGCGTGCACAGCTAAATGAGATTATCCTGGTATAGTGGAGATGTCATTAATATAAGTGATAAACAACAGCGGACCTAATGTTTGCCCCTGTGGTATAGTGCCTCGAAATATGGCACTATACCTGCGGCATTCATTGTCTAAGAACACTGTGATGGGAAGATACATTAATAGGGCGAAAGCGTTTCTAGCCTCATTGTGCATCGGCAGAAGCGACGTCCGGGCGAGTCAGCAGGAAATGTCCGCCGTATGAAGGGATTATAGGCAGTTTAAAGAAGGAAAAATTATTGATGGTGATATTTACTCATTGCCAGAGGTTATAATAGAGGTTGGTAGAGGTTATAATGACTAACAAAGAATTCTGATTACCCATATGTCTAAGTAATTGTAATTACTTCGTTACAATTTATCTCTAGACATTTGGTAATATTATTACTAATTATCTTTAGTTATTGTAATCACATGTTTGGTTAGAATGACTACGCATGCTTAGCAATGAGCAGTAATTATTATAGAATTCAATACATGGAAGTTCCGGCAGTTGCGGACAATATACCTGAAACACTGAAGTTAATTGCTCCTATCTTCGCGAATTGTCTTTTTTCGGTCATTCTATGGATGTCACGCCCATCTCTCTGGATCCTTGTACGTTTTCCTACTTTATCCTGCTCTGATATCAATGATACTTATTTGTTAGTGAACGTGGCGTTATTCTGATGTTCCTCCCCCTCCTTAGGTAATACTCCCCTTCAAGGGGTCTTAAGGACCAATAAACGATGATATGAATAAAATAAGTACTGATGAGTTTTAATAACTTATATGTCGAACAACAGCCAGTGACTACAATTGTATAGAAATCACTAATATGGCTTACTAATCAGTAGTAGGACTAAAATGACTGGTATAATGACTTGTAGCGGCTGGTAATGACTACAAATGGCCAGTATGTCTACAGATGATGTTTAACTGTAACAATGGATTATAAATAACTAGAAATGCTTAGTAATGATTTGCAATGAATACTAACGACTTTTAATGATTAATATGTTTAACGAAACCTTGTAGTGACAGCAGTTGATTAGAAATGTCTAGATGCTCAGTAATCAATAGTAATGACTACAAATGACCAATATATGTAATGAAGACTTGTAACGACCGCAATTTATTAGAAATTACTAAGTGCTAGTAATGAGCAACAATGCCTAAAATGACTACAGACTTGTAATGACTAGTAATGGCTACTAATGGTTTCAAACGACCATTATGTCTAACAAAGACTTTTAAGGGCTGCAATTTGATTAGAAATGACTAAAATGCTTACTATTCACTAGAAGTGAGTAATATCCGAGGCCAAGAGAAAGATGGAAAGAGAAGAGGCAAAGAGTAAGAGCGGCAAGAGTAGGCGTTTGCCGTTCACTTCTTAAGGTATTGTCACGTAGGGGTGAAAACGCCATTGACACCAAATGAAGACGCAGGCTTGATAGTACTTAAAATAACTCTTTATTGGGTTGACTTGCGCCCGCAAAAGAACTAAGCAACTCGGCGGCGGCAATAGCAACAAACGTGTCTTCGATCGTCGAAAAAAGAATGCCCGTCACACTCGTCAACGCAAAATTTAAAGGCTGCTCAGAACAATCTAGATAACGTCGCAAACTGCTACCTGGAACATTGTAGAAACACACGCAAGTGATCGCAATCTTCGATACAGATCTCGGCGCATCGTTCGCGACAAAGAAAATTATAACGCGTCGTATCGCGACAACGAGCATGAACAAACGCGGGATACAAAACTGATACGCAATCCAGAATCAGAGTGATAAGGCCGCATGCCGGCGGCTATTAAAGAATTAAAAAACAACAAATACAGTTTTGAAGGTTTCGCGGCATTACTCCCTCCTTAAACAAAACATCGCCTCGACGTTCCAAAACAAAGCCACTTAAACATGAACACTACAAAGTTTAAACACCACAGCTTCTTTAACGCGCGTAATATGGCTTCAGTCGTACAACATGCACAATTCTGGGCGTGCGCGTCGCTTGAGGAACGCCCAGCGCCTGCTGGACTTCTTCACGGATGACGTCCGTGAGCGTCGCCACCTGAGGTTGTTGCGATGATGGCAGCAATCGACGGAACTCCTCTCGTACGATCTCCCGGATGAGGTCCCGAATGTTCTCCCCGCTTGCAGATGCGCTGGGGTAGTGGCTTGAGTAGTCCGGCTGAAATGGTCGCTCGTAGTGGCACATCCGGGTGTCCAACGTCTTCTCGATGGTCGATGCTTCCGTTTCAAATTCCGCCACGGTTTTTGGCGGATTTCGGACAAGAACTGTAAAAAGCGATACTTTACCGCCTCGCATTAAAAATTTGACTTTCTCACCTTCGGTCATGTTAAGGTCGGCGCGGCGAAAGAGGCGCTTCATCTCCTCAACGTACGCTCGTTCGGGAGTTGAAATCTTGATTGAAGGAGGGCCTTGGCTCTTTCCTTTCGGACGACGCTTGAAAAGGCAGTCAAAAACGCTTCCTTGAAAATCTCCCAATCCTTCATAGCTGCCTCATGATTTTCGAACCAAACTCAGGCATGTGATTGAAGAACAAAGTAGACTTACCTGAGTTTCGCGGCGTCGTTCCAGCCGTTGAATTCTGCCACACGGTCGAAAAGGTCCATCAAGTCTTCCGCATCTTCACTGGGAAATCCTTGGAAGATGGGGGGCTCCCCCGGCTGCACGAAGACGACTAGTGCTGTTCACTGCGCTATTTTCAAAGTTGATGCCTTCCGGAGTTGAACGGGGTCACCGTGTTCGGGTTGTAGGCCTTGGAGTCGGCGGCTGGCTCGGTGACCTGTAGGCTGGTCTTCCAGGGCGACTGGAGCAAGGCTGAGGTCTTCGCTTGACGGATCAAGGGCAGCACCTTCACTAGATGTCACGTAGTGGTGACAAGGCCGTTGACACCAAAAGAAGACACAGGCTTGATGGTACTGAAACTAACTTTTTATTGGGGCTGACTTGCGCCCGCAAAATAACTAAGCAACTCGGCGGCGGCGATAGCAACAAACGTGCTCATCGACCGTCGAACAAAGAATGCCCGTCACCCTCGTCAACGCTCAATTTAAAGGCTGCTCAGAACAATCTAGATAACGTCGCAAACTGCTACTAGTACAACCTGGAATATTGTAGAAACATACGCAAGTGATCGCAATCTTCGATACCGATCTCGGCGCATCGTTCGCGACAAAGAAAATAATAACGCTTCGTATCGCGACAACGAGCATGAACAACCACGAGATACAAACCTGATACGCGATCCAGAATCAGAGTGATAAGGCCGCATGCTGGCGGATGTTAAAAAACAACAAATAAAGTTTTGAAGGTTTCGCGGCAATATCTTAACGGACCCTGTACTTTTCACTCGAAAATTTTGAGTTTTATTAAGTAATTATGCAAGTAATCTAACAGAATGCTACAAATTCCATATATTCCTAGTTTCTACAATATAAGCATATGTCGCACACAGTCGAAGCTAATACAGAAGTAAAGAAAAGAACAAGCGTGTATGTTATTGATCGAAGTTCAATACATTCAATAACTTCACGTTTACTTTTAATGAAGATTTAGCTGTGGTCGTTCTTCATAAAAACATGTTCGGTACTATCGATAATGTTATCTTTTTGAAAGACGCTTGTTAGTCTAATTATTTACACCTTCAAAACATTTACAGAATATTCAGAGCAGAAATAGTTTCATAATGAGACATAACATTTTTATCGCAACCTTTGCACGCGGTGTTGACACGAGAAGCTTTAACGCAACTGAAAATAGGGTACTTCTGAACAAGCTATCAATTGCATGATGCAATACGTCCCATATAGATGTTGACAAGAATTTGAGTGGCAGTGCCCTTATGCATAATGTCCAGCTTTCGCGGTATCTTTTATGGTCATAATTGACGTCTGTACCTCATCTGAAATAGCCTGTTCAAACATTATATGAATACTCAAGGGAGCAATCAGATAGTTATATTCAGCCGCAGGGGAGATGGGTGTGTAATTAAGTTACCAACTTACACAAAATATTCAATCAATAATTCAGTGTCACGCAGTCTACAGTTACCTCTCATAAATGTGATATTTTTAGGTTGTAATTCTATATATTAAAGCGAAAACCTTTCAATGTTCATGTGTAGCATTCACAGGAGTTGCCATTCAGGTTAGACAGATGCAAAGCCAATCCAACACAAGACACATAAGCCAAACCAGAATTGAATCCATAACCAAACAGTCCAAACTCTAATCCTTTAGGTAATAGCCGAATTCAGAAAGCACTCCATTATCCAACCCAAAGCTACCTCAGTAAATCCGCTAAACGCTCGTCTTCACTAGAGTTATTATATAAAGTCTAACAGTAACCATAGGCTTCGTCACCGTCTTCATAAGTGAGCTTTGCCGGCCGAAGCCGCGCGTCGAACAGTACCGCAAGCCATTTACGAGCAACCATGAAGGTTCAGCGCGGCAAAAAACTCGTTCCATTGTCGCCGATGCTCTGAAGATGAAGCAACGCAACGAGCGCGCGCCATTGCCGCCGTGTAGAGCTACTGACATCGATTGGGGCGCCAAAGAAGCCCCTCTTCTGCCCTGCGTCTTCGGCATGGCTCTGCCAATTGAACATTGCTGTAGAACTAGCCCCAAAGGCTTGCGCCCTATCCCGCTCAAGGGCTCTTAACAAAAAAGAGGGATATCTCGCTAATTTTTTCAGGGCGTCTAGCGATAGTTCCGTTTAGTTATTTTGAACCTTTAAAAACTGTATAATGCTATTAACTTTAGCTGCCTTTACGGCTTAATCAAGTTTACGTCTATATATTTAGCAATCTGCTGAAACATTACCATCACGTGTTCGAACACATGCACGAAACATGTTATGTTCTTTGTGATTCTCCTGTACAAGTCTTTTACCATCCAATGCTTTCCAAACGCATTGTTCCTCAGTTTCCTCGTTATAACACTGAAGACATTGTTATAACAATGGTAAAAGTTGGAAAACAATCTAAATCTCTCAAAATGGTCATTTAAATATTGCCCTGAATATATTAAGAGAGGTCTGGTTTATGTCTTGATATTTTACAACAGCACACTTATTTGCAATATTTACCGCCTACTAGTACGCTGCAGAAAATTGTAATGTGGCCGCTGATATCTGGTGCAGGTAATGGAAAATCATTACCAGAAGAGGACATTAGTAATGCGGACATCCAACAAAATTGCGGTAGCCAAAGTCACTGTAGGAGGAAGACTTAGTTATTTGTAAATGCATAAGATGAACAAATGCTGTTAAATTCGATTAAGCAGGCAATTTCATGCATTGGAATAAAATCTATGTTAGAATAAGTAGAAATGGGAGCTTGGTGGCGATCAGGTAGTCAAGAAAAGTTTCAAGGAATTTAAAATAAAATGAGATTTATTAAGAAATATATATATTACAGCTACAACAATATTTATAGGGACAGGGCTAATCATTCTACATATATATCTAGGCGGAGAATTCTTGAAAGGTAGGGGGGAGGGGGGAGTGCAAAGTCACAGGATAATAATAGCACAGTGCACCACAACTGACAAAGCCTGTCCCTTTTTAAGGTGTATCTGCACCAAACCCGCATAAGTGGTGACTAATCCTCTACCCGGTACTGTGGGTTTTTTCCAGGTACTGCCGCTTTTACTTCTTTTGAAGGCCACAGGATCTCTGGTTCCAGGTTGAGATTATTATTTTTTTTGCCAGTTGTGGTTCACTGTGCGGTTATTATCCTGTGACTTTGTACTGCCCCCCTCCACCCTGCCTTTTAAAAATTGTCCTCCTAGATATATGCTTTATCAGGGCCCTTTGCATAGGCTGTCCCTTTGTAATGTGAAATCTGCACCAAACCCACTTAAGTGGTGACTAATCACCTACACGGTATGGTAGTTTTTCCTGGTACTGCCGCTTTTACTTCTCTTGCAGGCCACAGAATCCCTGGTTCCAGGCTGATAAATACTTACTGAAGATTTGTTTAACTTCATGACCCCCTTTCTTCTCACCCATCCTCTCCTCCGCACTCCTTCACACCTACTTTCCCCTCCCCAGCTTTTCTTCTTCCGAAGCAAAAGCGTATTTAAACCCCTGCCAGTGATGATCGCTATGCCCAGACGAAGACAAATCCACTTGTCGAAAGGTTGGCTCATCTGCGAACTGAGGCGTACCCCATTTACCATTGATCAGTTCTTGTTTACACAGAAAATTTCCTGTAGTTTCAATTTCGCCTAGGCGCTATGGTATATACCCCTAATCCATGTCCTCGCATTGCTTCTCACCTGCCTGCTCTATCTTGCCTTTACATTCAGCAGACCACTAAAAACGTATTATGCGTTTTACCGTCCCACTCAAAATTATACGCAATCACATGGACACGTGGTTTTTATACGTGTTTTCTAAAATGGAGATTTGTGCGATGAAGGGATTCGAACTGCGATAATTTTGCAGGGAAAAAGATTGTTCTTCTTCTACGTGGGCACTGCAATTTGCTGATGGAAAATACATTTAAAAGAATTGATTATCCTGCACCTTGCACGCGCCCCTTCCACCGAATGTTCTAAGCCATTCTACATTCTGAACAATTTCAAGCATGGGATTAGTCTTGTTAAAGCAATAAACTAGCATTTTCACTCGCAAAGCAATCACTCCATATGTTTCGTTCAATGTACATATTTTTTAAGGAAAGAAGGTTAAAAATATTTTGGCGTTGCCTTTTCCGGTAAAAACAAGTAACGGCGACCACAGTGTGGCATGAAAACTTGTTCCTAGAAAGTCCATTCGCTTAACACGATTAAAAAGCTTAAAAAAACATCTTTTTAACATTACAATCTTGCTGCCTTCTCTGTATGCAGATTTATCGTATTGCCAGTGCGATTACTACCAGTTCGCAAACAATAGGAACTACCGACACTCTCAGACGTGAAACGGGTACGGGCTTGCATGCGCTCTGTGTCACCTGCTATCTCACCGGCCTCTTAATGAGGCACTGTCTGGCCACTTAAGCATCAGAATAAACATGAAGCATGAAGGTAAAGTGCTCTAGGATATAGGGTAGTGGGCTGACTGAGTGCCGTCGAGTATCGCAGTTTGTCTCACCCGCGAGGTCGCGCCACCATCATCTTCAATGTTGACAGTTGACAGCCGTGTGGTGCTGACGCGTGTTCCATCGCTCCTCCGATTGCACATGGCTACCCGAAACGGACGGACTGGCGACAGCGGGAGCTTCCGAAGCGTCAAATAGATGAGTTCTTTCTTTTATTAACTTTATTTCGTTTTCAGATAGCTAGGTTAGGTGCAGCCTAAAGAATAGATTTTAGCTCTTGGTCCTAGCGGCCTGGTTTTTCGTGCCGGCAGCTAGGTTTTCTTGGCGTTCATTATTTAGCTATCTTGTCTAGATAAATATTTTTTTTTCTAGGCTATTGGCATTCGCAGAATTGGTTTTTAACGCGTGTTTGCTAGTCGTTTCTTGTGTCTTCTTTTGGCAATTTGTATATTCTGAGAATTCGTAACAGATATAGTTCAGTCGATAAGCGTTTAAGATGTGCAATAAAAAAAAAAGAAGGTAAAGTGTACTCAGTGTGAGGGGCAGGTTAATCTCAAGGAAACGCGTTTTGACTCTGTAGGTGAAGCGGAAGGCAGCGACTTTTTTCTTGGAACCAACGAGGACGAACATTCCAATGCGGGCCACGTGGCTGGGGCCAGCACTGGCATGGAAGGCATAAGCAAAGTAGGTCAGGCGGATCCGAACCGTCAGAGTTATTTAGAAGCAGCTCAGACGCCGGAAAAAAAGGAAGAAGTAAGGAAGAATGAAAATCCCAGAGATAAGGACATAGATAACCGAAAGCAGGAGCCAACAGTTGGGAGAGGGAGAGAGAAGGCCCAGGTGCTTATCGCCGGAGATTCTAACATGAACAGGTGCATGCGAGATATCTTGGAACGTGTAAGGGGTGATAAGAGAGTGTTGGTTGAAGCCTTCCCAGGGAGAACAATAAGGGCAGTGCTAAAAGAGAGTAAAAATAGGCTTTTGAAGAATTCCGCAGAGCGCGGTATAGTAATAGTAGCCGCGGGGCTAAACGATGTCCTAAATGGTGACTCTGCAGGAGTGGTGGAAAGTTTAGCTAAGGGAGTTGACGAGATCAGGGAGACAGCACAGCAGACGCAGATAGTTGTATGCACAGTACCAGAAGTGCTAGGATTGAACGGAAAGATGGAAAAGGACGTGGTGACAGTTAATCAGGACATAAGAAAGTTAAGCTTGGAGAAGCGTTTCGAAGCGGTTGAGGTAAACAGGGAAGTACATAAAGCAGGTTTTGGTAGGGCTTTTCAGCGAGATGGCATTCATTTTAACAGAAGGGTGGGAGCAGAGATCGGCTGGCACCTGGCAGGCAGGGCTGTAGCTTTTTTAGGGGGTCCGCGAGGACTCCGTGCACAGAAGTAGTTAGAAGTGAAGCAGAAGAAAGTGTAATAATGGAGGCTGAGGCCCCAAAAAATGGCAAAGAGTAGGTCGAGAAAGAAAAGTACAAAAAAGAAATTTAACACTAGGATCAGCTACATAAACATGCAAGGAGGTAGAAAAAGAGCGAAATGGCTTGAGATAGAACAGCAGTTGAAGGATGACAAAATAGGTGTGTACGCTCTTTGCGAGACTCATCTCAGGGATCTAGAAGATCCGCCGTTTATAGAAGGCTACGTCTGGGAAGGGTGCAACAGAACGAGAACGGAAAAAAAAAGGGTGGAGGGGTATTTATGTTGATACACCAGGGAAGAAATTGGCAAAGAATTAAATCATCTTGTAAAGAACATATCTGGGATTCAGGAACAATTGCCGACATAAGGACATGGCTAGGGGTAGTTTATTCAGGAACAGGACATCAATGCAGGCAAGAAAACAGGGATCTTCTTGAATGTCTCAGTGACGATATAAGCCAGTTTGGAAACGGGGCCAATATTATTCTACTGGGGGACATGAACGGCCACATCGACGATCTGGATGGATACACGGATTGTAACGGCAAGCTAATGCTAGATTTCTGTGAGCGACACGATCTAGTTATAGCAAATAGAGAAACAAAATGTGAAGGCCAAATCACGTAGGAATTCCGCAACAGGCAGACGACCATTGACTATTGTCTAATGTCGCAGGAAATTTATAGCAAGGTCACAAAATGGAAATAGACGAAGAAGGGGAGTGCAGTCTGGGAAGTGATCATAAACGTATTAGTCTGCAGATGGGGCCCTTGATGAAAAGAGAAATGGAACTTAGACAAAACATAAACGCAAAATTAAACGACGATCAAATAGCGCAGATAGCAGCAGACATAAAGGAAGCAATAGAGAAAGCCTCATGGAAGACTGGGATTATGAACAGGTAGAACTACTCATAAGGAGGAAAATTCAGGAATTTAAAGTAGCAAACCGCTGGAATGGAAAGAGGAAGCCACGGAGCTGGTGGAATAAGGAAATCAGGGAAACTATTGAACAACGACGGGCTGCTTCAAGGAAACACCGAGTGGCAAAGAAAGCACAGGTATCTCAGGAGGAAATCGACCAAAAATGGGAATCATATCGACAAAAGAAACTTCAAGTGCAGGCCCTCGTCCAAAGTAAAATAAGACAGTCCACCGATCGCTGGATGGCTGATATACACGATGCCTCTAGAGGCGGAGCAAGAAAATTCTGGAACCATATAAGCTGGCTAGGGAAGAAGAATCAAAGAAACCAGGATCGGATTCAAGATAACGAGGGAAATTGTTTAAAGGGAGCTAATGCAGTGAACTACATTACATCAGTTATAGCCGAGTCATTGAAGAGCGACGATAGAGTAATCTCCGCAAATCAGGAAGAAACACAAGGTAGCAGAATACAAAGCAGCTTAGAACTGACCAATCTAAACTGGAAAAAGGCAGAAAAAAATATTCCTAAAAACACATCTATAGGAATAGATGGAATTCCGATCAAGCTGATTAATGAACTCGGTCCAAGAAGTAAGGAAACGTTGTTAAAAGCTCTGGAAACAGTCATAACGAATAAGCAAATTCCGGACAGCCGGCGGCAGAGTAAAATGAACTTGATTTATGAAGGGAAAGGAGACAGGATGCACATAAAATCCTACAGACCGATTACCATAACATCTGTTATGTACAGGTTAGCCATGCAGGCGGTGAAATTAAAGGTGCAAGCATGGGTTGAAAGTAACAAGATACTCGGAGAACTTCAGAATGGCTTTAGAAATGGTAGGCGCTTAGATGATAGCCTGTTCGTGCTTACCCAATGCATCGGAATATCTAGAGTGGAAAATAAACCTTTGTATTTGGCCTTCCTGGACATAAACGGGGCGTACGAGAACGTAAGCAGGGAACTCCTGTGGAACATATTAAAAGAAGAAGGTATCGGTTATGAGATGATAGAGTTCCTACAGGAAATATACCGGGATAACAAAGTAGAAATTACGTGGGAAGGGATAAGAAGTACGGAGGATGTCCAAGTATGCAAAGGATTAAGACAAGGCTGCCCTCTATCACTGGTGCTGTTCATGCTTTATATGATAAACCTGGAACGGAGTATACAAGACAGTAACCTAGGTTTTAACCTGTCATGTATATTAGTTGGAAAGGCGGTAGAGCAGCGCTTCCCCGGTTTGATGTATGCAGACGATATTGTGCTGCTAGCTGAGAGTCTGGAAGAATTGCAAACTCTAGTTAAGTATTGCGGATACAAAGGGGACGCTCTAGGCTTCAGTTTCAGCGCAGTTAAGTCGGATCTGATGATTTTCATCGGCTCAACAGATCAGGGTCTTAGAATACAAGGCCTTGAATACCTAGAGTAGCAGAATATAAATATCTGTGGGTATGGGTAAACGAAGGATTGGCATACATTGGAAAGCATGAGCAATCACTTAAGACCAAAGGGCGAAGGAATGCCGGGATAACGAAGCATAAGGCATTGTGGGGATACAATAGGTATGAGGTTTTGAGGGGTATTTGGAAAGGAATTATAGTGCCCGGACTTACTTTCGGAAATGCGCTTTGTGCCTAAAATCAGAGGTACAGTCGACATTAGAAAAAAATCAGAGATTCGTTGGACGATTAGCACTAGGTGCCCATGGCAAAACTACAAATGAGGCGGTACAGGGAGATATGGGCTGGGTATCTTTCGAAGTACGGGAATTAAGAGTAAAATATTATATGAGGAACGCCTGAGGAAATTGGACAGTAACAGATGGGCAGCTAAAGTATTTAAATACCTTTACTTAAAACGGGTTGACTCACAATGGAGGAAAAGAACTAGGAAACTAACTAGTGAGTATGCTAGTAACAAGGACGGAGAAATAAAGAGCTTTAAGCAACAGGTGAAAAACACAGATGGTAAAAATTGGATAAATTCGATAGAAAAGAAACAGAGTGCGGAATTATACCGAAAGTGGAAAATACAGATCAGGAAGCAAGATTTCTTTGATAACTCAAGAGGCAGTGCCTTACTTTTTGAAGCTAGATCAGGGTGCCTTAGAACACGCAGCTACAAAAAGAAATTTAACAATGGAGAAGACGCATGTGCTGTATGTGGAAACTCCAGTGAAACAATTGACCATAGTATACTCGAATGTAATGGTATCCATCCGGAAGTTGGTGCAGGCGCAGTCACTGTTCCTGAAGCTCTGGGGTTTAGAGATAACAGTGGCCGGGTGAATAAACCGGTGGTGGAAACTAGCAAAAAACGACTGGAAGATTGATGGCTTAAAAGCAGAGAGTGACATAATGTTAGTAATGTAGGAACAAAAGTTAATAAATAGAATGATGGTTCAGTTAACTATTCTAAATCAATAATTAAGATATAGGGAGAAAAATGAGCATGATAGCTACTGCTACCACCCCCATTCAAAGGGGACGCTCCTATTTTCCATCCATCCATCCATCCATCCATCCATCCATCCATCCATCCATCCATCCATCCATCCATCCATCCATCCATCCATCCATCCATTCATCCATTCATCCATCCATCCATCCATCCATCCATCCATCCATCCATGTAAGCGGCCGCTTCAGATTTGGTCGTATTGCCTGAGCGAAAGGTGGACAATCACCGCTCCAATTAGTGGAATGCTCGTTTGCAGAATTTTTTTTATAAGGGAAGACTTCTGCTTTTATTGTCATTGTGGCGACGCAGCTAGGTCAGCTAGGTTTCGCTCAGCTTGTGCCCGTTATCAGCGGAAACTCGCCAGCTTGGCAGTGAGGGAAAAAGCTCTTATTAGAAGCAAACTGAAGCTCTCCTAGTTTCCATACATTCGGAAGGGTCAGGTATGTTTTCACGGGCGTATATCAATAATAGGTCTACGTGTTTATAACAAATCCGTTATCTTTTTGCCAAAAACCAGCAGTTATATTGGACAGGCGCTGGTGCGCGGCCCTGACCTGTTTGCAGCCGTTGCATATATAATTAGACACGTTTACTGTTACATTTTAAATTTCATACTCTCGCTCCTTATCATGTGGAAGAAAAAAAGGAGGGCGATTTGAAAAGAAGGCTAAGGCGCATGCATTATTTAAGGTGGACATAAATCTTAAATTTAGGGGTTTGGCTTGGTTTAACACAAAGCGACTCGGGCTGCGAGATACGCCATAGTTGAGGGATCCGGAAATTTCGACAACCTGGGCTTCTTTAACGCGCGTTGACACCGCACAGAACACGGGCGCCTTGCTATTCGACTCCATAGAAAAACTGCCGTTGCGACCAGGATTCGATTCTGCATCCTCAAGTTCAGCTGTCGAGGGTAAAAATATGCACTGGCCACTGCGGCGGGGTTAGGTAAACAAACAGTCTAAGGATTCCAAGTTGCCACACCTGTGCTAGAAATCATGAATATCTACATCAATGGTTGCTTAATCTCATAATACTCCAATGTGAAAAGGAGTTAATTCTGCTGGCACTACAACGTATATCACATGATTTCTTTTTCTGCCTTTCCACAGACTGATGTTGGTGCATTTCATGAAAATAAAAGTGTGAAGAAAACGGCGGAGACCCAATATTGGTTGGAAAATCTCAAATAAAAGTTTATTTTCTTGAACAGTGCAATGCAAAAAGCAGACTTCACAAACAGCACACATATTTCAAGAGCTGAAACACAGTGAAGCGCGAAGCCTGTACACTATCGGCTGAGGCCGCGGAGGCTGGCGGAGGCTTCCATAGACGACGACGGAATCGCCTCAGCGCGGGCCCTTTGGAAAGCAAAACCCTGTTGCCGTTTTGGAGACAGGGCAGCGCGCGCCGTCGCCGGAGAGTGAGCTCACTACCCAATATTCTAGAGCACTTTACCCTTGCTGTCCGCAGTTGTCTTATCGGTCTTTTACAGCTTCACTGATAACGGCACACTTCTGCAACGGCTACTTGCTCCGTACAGGACTGCAATATTTACGCATGTACGCTCGAATCAAAAGCAACTTTCATGAGATTTCACAGCCAGCAGATACGAATGATTTCGAGCTGTTGCAAAATAAGGGTAAAATAGGCCACCGCACCGCCAACTTCAACAAATCTTCATTCTGTATTAAGGAGGACTGCATATTCGACTATAAACTTTTCCAAGGAAGCTTCCGGTATAAAAACTCTGACAGAAAAGATCCCCCAAAGGGGCACATATGTTTACCAGCTCGTGTACTGTGTGGCTTGGGCAAATGAGGCACTGATCGCACATGCCGATCCAAGTAGCTTAGGCCAAACAGCAAGGTTGATTTTGTTCGTGACAAAAGTGGGAACCACAAACGTGTTCCCTACATATGGCCACAAAAAAGACGAGTGACCGTAAGGAGAGCCACTGCCGGCCACACTGCAGCATCCTGGAGGATAGGAAGGAAAATGAAATGCTGTGGAAGCATATATCGTTGCCCGCACTGCTCGAACGTCTATGTACCTAGCCAGGACGAGCAAACATTGACCAGGACAGCGGCGGGACAGAGCCTGAAAGTTGGGGCAGAGAGGCGTCCATAGCCCTAAGAACTTGGATAACAGGGACCGTGAAGCGAAGCGGTCGAAAGTAAGCAGGATGGAGCAGACTTTCACTGTCTTTAATATAATTTTCCCCCTCCCCCGCCCCCTTTCCGCAACAGTTTGCGTCACCAACCGCAGCCCCTCAAGGCATGCAAGCTTCTTGCGTCGTCTACATACACTATTATCCATCAAGTTCAGGTTATGAGTATGGACGATAAAGAAAAAACGCTTCGCCATTGAACTGAGTCCCAACTAAAGTAGGCAATCTGCAGAGAATATATGCTTCGTATCCTGACAGTTTGTTCTAATTCTTTTAACCTTTTTTTGAAACGCTGTTTATTGCCTCAAGGCATAATGGAATATACGTAAAAATTAAAAGGGGTATTGAATCAAAATAAAAGAGGTTTGCTGTTCTAGAAACCTCCCGCAGGAATCTCTATATATGCGAGAGAAATAAGTTCACTTTAGTTGGTCCTCATGGTAAAAAAAAGAAAAATTAACCGTTGTTCGCATAAGCATAAAAACAACTTGCGGCAAGTTTGGCGTATCACTACAATAAATGGAGTGTGTGAAATCAAGATTACTCGTTGCAATGTACTGATATTAGAGCACATAATGTGGCAATGGAGAAGTTGGTACAAGGAAATGAAATCTCTCCTGACCCAATGGCAGTTAGCAGAAGGAACATGCGGCACCTTACACCGCTTGGAGCCAGAGCTACAAAGAGTGGAGAAAAAACGATGTTGAAATATGCGTAAAACCTTTTGCTGCCCTGAGTCGACTTTGTCACAGTTTCATTTGCAAGTGCAGATCCAAACGACAGACGCATATTCTAAGAGTGGAAACCATACCAACAAGTACAGCGTTAAGAAAGGAAGTGGAGTACGGAACTCTCGCAAAAGCCTGCAGATGAATCCGAGTTTGCGCATAGCTAGCAGAGCAATACGCATAGTATGAGAGGAGAAGCTGAGGTAATGGTCGGAAAGTACACCGAAGACAATTATTTCATCAACCATGGTGAGTATCATAGGATACACGGAATAAGGGTAAAGAAAGTTATGCGTTTTACAAGTAAATGGGACAGCTGTAGTTTTGGAGGAATTGTAAGCCCATTTTTTAGCAAGATCTCGAGCATAGCAGATATGTCCGATTGTAAAGACGAGCAATCTTGAAAAAAATATATTACCTTAAATATTTTTAGATCAGCATAAAGGAGGGAAGAGAATTTCTTGACCACAGATGAAACGTCATTAATAAAAACAAAGAGAAGCGGGCCTAATACTGAGCCTTGAGGAACACCACTGGCTGCAGAGTATACGAACGAGGTCCGTGCATTGATGCTGACAAAGCAGAAGTGATCAAGCAGACAGCTACGCGGGAGTGATACGAATGAAACATCGATTCCAGAAAGCAGGAGCTTCTAGAGAAGTAATCAATGAGTGAGTGACAACGTCGAAAGGCCTTTGCTCAAATCACAGTACACAGCGTCAGCCTGTCCTCTCTGAAGGACTGCAGCAGAGGTATACGTCATAAACGTGACTAGGTCAGTTGTAGCAGAACGACCTGATATGAAGCCGTGCTGATTGGATATGATGACATGTTCGAAATGAAAGGAAAGTACTGTTTGGTTCAGTTTTGTGGGGTTTAATGTTCCAAAGCGACTCAGGCTATGAGAGACGCCGCAGTGGAGGATTCAGGAAATTTCGCCCACCTGGGGTTCTTTAACATGCACTTACATCGAACAGCACACGAGCGGTTTGCTTTTGGCCTCCATCGAAAAGCGGCCGCCGAAACCCCGTCGGGGTGGCGCAGTGGTTATGGCGCTCGACCACTGTTTCCAAGGAAGCGGGATCGAACAGAAAGTATTGTGTACAAGGCTAATTCAAAAAGCTTAGAGGTTGCACATAGAAGATAAATGGGACGATAACTGGAAACATCATTTTTGTTTCCTTATTTGAAGACAGGAAAACACGTGCTATTTTTCGCAGGCGAGGAAAGGCCAAAGTTTTCAAACAGTTACTAAATATTGTGGTTAAAACGAGTACGAAGATACTACTGAACACTTGTATTATGGCGGCTGGAATGCCATTAGTTTCAGGGGACAAAGATGGTTTC
Organism: Amblyomma maculatum; assembly: GCF_055883805.1. NCBI lineage: Eukaryota > Metazoa > Arthropoda > Arachnida > Ixodida > Ixodidae > Amblyomma > Amblyomma maculatum. The sequence goes on from NC_139352.1 coordinate 105,014,064, forward strand.
AGGATCTTAAGGCTCACACTAGTGGAATTCTAATCAGAGAACGGAATTAGGTTCCCCAGATGGAATGCAAACGGAATCAGCTTGTGCACTTTTTGTACGCAGAGGAAAACGGGTGGGCAAAACTGTAAGCAACATCTCGAATTTCGCACGCGTGTGAATCAACGAAGTTATTACGTGAGTCAGATTTATTAGAACTCTGGAAAATGTATCGCCAGAACTGAATAGGACGTTTCGAGGCCTACTTCACCAGAGACAAGATAATAGTCATGATCCCGCGTATATTGGCATTTGCAAAGGGACCGCTAGCGGGGAAACTAATTTGTCCAATTGTCAAAACTAGGGATTTTTGCATATGATGCACCCGCTCCTTAAGTTTTAGCGCTGTTCCTAGTTCCCCGGAGTAGAAACAAAACTTTCTGCGAGTAGGAATATGCAGCGTTATGTACTGACGCATGTTAATTATTGAGAATAATTTTACTAAACCGACTGACTTGTTCTTCCGCGTCACTTTGCGTTTAAAAACGACCAATCGACAAAAGAAAAAAAAACAGAAGAGACTAACTATTCCCCACACGACCTGAATAAGTAAAAGGTGGTGCAGAAACTGAAGTCGTAATTAGAAGTGGAGGAATACATTTGGCAGAGCGAGTCAGTGATATGTCAGAGCTCGAGGCTTGAACACTGTCAATATTCGCTAAATAAACGTCAAGAACTTTACCGCAACAGTTTTTAGATTTGTTGCTGCAAGGATTTAAAGGCTATAAAATCTAGTAACGTTTTGCACTGGCTTGCTACCTAATGATTTTAGTAAGAATATGGATGTGCTGGCCAAAAAACTGCGTGCTCAAGTGCACATGAACAGTTTTTCATGTCAAGTCTTCCAAAAAACTTTCGCAAGCGACCTCGACGTTAACAGCGTAGTGGAACTTGTTTTGTGGGCTGGTTGAAAAAGGCGGCTCTGAAAAATGGCCAAAAATGCTTTTGCATCTGGCAACAGCCGCTGCTGGTGATATAGAGTTTCCGCAGAGCATGACGTAGGTTTCGAGAAATGTTGTGAATACTTCGATTTATTTTTTTTTTTTTTGTGTGAGGTCTACGCTAGGCCGTTGCCGCTTTGGCTTTTTGTTATTGCCAGGGTTTGACAGATTTTTTGTTTATTTCCAGGCTTCAACGGAGTTTTTTTTTGTTGCTGGCCTTTGAGAGACCTCAAAATATATTGCAAGAAAAAAAGTCAAAGCCGCCAACTCCTACCAGAATGGCTCCTTCATAGGGCTCGGACGGCTCGGGGGCGAGCGGTGAAAACACGCGTGCTGCTTCGCAGCGCGTTGCAGCTCATGCTCACTCAATGCGACTCTCCAGATGCAAATGCTGCGTGCGGTTTCCAAACAACTTGGCAGTCCTAATTGGAAACGCGCTTGAAACGCCATGCGCTTCGTCGCCGTGAATATCTCTCCGTAGGACGAGCATACCAACGCGCTCCATCGACAGCGCTGCGCGTCCGACGACGTACTACACACCCTCGGGTGACGGGGAAGCCATTGATGCGCGGGCTGCAGCACAGATGTCCCCTCAGTCCCACAGCGCCTACGGTGCCTCCCAGCTTACTGTATGCAACACGCCGTTTGCCCACAAGTTCTCCGCCGTCTGCGGAAGCGCGCAGGGCGAGCCACGGAGAATGCGCCGCCGCCGCTCGACTCTCGAGCCCGACCGTGGGCGAGCTCACCATTAATTGTCAAATCGTGCCTCAACTATGCACTTGGTAGGCTTCCAAAAGTTGTCCACTTATCCGGTGACGACTTTAAATGTCCCCGCGCCACACAAGCGGATTGCGATGATGTGATGATGCGATGATGCGACGATCAACAAAGCACAGACATCGGTGGCTGATCACGGTTATCCATGTTCAGCCTGAGTGGTAGGGACGTCCGGAGGCTAGCCATGGCCGCATTCGTAAAACGATAGCTTGGCGGAAGTCCCGGGTCGCTGTCCCTCTCAGCCGATGCTTTAGAGAAAGGTTCGGTGCATCCTTGTTGTATCCGCTTTCGTGAAAAGTTTGGTATACCGATATAACGAAGTGCACACAGCGAGCGACCGATGCGATCTTCGCCATGTTTACAAGCGGAGTGGCGCTCGAGGAGCGGCCAAGGTAGCGTCGCCGACTCGAGATTCTGGAGAAAAATCAAGTGTTCTCCGCCTCTGGAAGAGCGATTCCAGTGGAGGTTGCTTTCTGAAACGAAAAACAGGCCTCGAAAGCCGCTTGGAGTAGAAGTTTGAATGAAGGCGCGTTTGTGAATACGGCAGTGTTCTCCGGCGCGTGCCCAGCTGTGCGCCTGCTATAGCAGCCAAACCTGAAGCTGCGATGGAGCCGCTTGATAGCGCCGCGCATGCGCAGAGGTATCAGGGAGGGTATATATATAGTAGGGCGTTTGCTAGTGTGGTATAGCCAAGGTATATATACAATGGTAGCGAAGGCTGGGCCCAAAAACGGTCTAGCGCGACAGCAGCACAGCCACTTTGGGGGACCGAAACACTTAGATAATGAAATTCAAAGCACAAATAAAAACGCTATAAAACAACATAAAGAAATAAATATTTTAATGCCACGTTTTATAAAATAGGTAAACTATTTTAGCAAAACATTACTCCTCATTTTTAATTTTTTTGCAACGTTCTTGTTACGCCCCCTGTTGATGAGTGTGCGGTGCATTTGCAGCTTGACTTTGCAGGCCTTGTTTCGGCACCCAGCCACAGTGGCCGCGGGAGCTCACGAAGCGGTTTCTTATCGCCAGTCTCGAAATGCCCCTTTTGCGAAGTTTTCGTCGTCCTTGCGCGTCGCGTCTCAGTCACCGTTTTGTAAAATTTGCACCCCGCTGCACCGCTGCGGCAGTTTTCTCGGTTTTGGTCGTTTTCTTCGACGTGCGGCCAGTGCGAAGTCTTTTTCCGTCTTTGCACGCTTCGCGCTGTTCTTTTGAAGCGCGTAGCGCTTTATTTCAAGATGAGCTTGCAGCGTGTGAAGAAACGATGCGCCGTGGCACATTGCGACAGCATGGACAGTGCCGTCGGTGTCAAGCTACACCGCTTCCCGCTGGACTTTCACAGGTGAGCTCTTGTCAGTGTCGTCTGCTATAAGGCGTCTGCTCTAGGTATGCTCCGAATGCTTTCGTTGGGCTGTTCGCTTCTGTTTCTGTAACCAGTTCGTGCGCACGTGGCTTCATTTTTTCGGGGATATTTATGTACTACACTACAGGGCACACACTTTAAGTGCTGAGCTGTGCGAAAGAGGCCCACCATTTGTCTGATTTATGGTGAGTTTCATGCAGCCGGCTATCACCAGCGTTAACTTGATACCCGGCTCTCAGGAGCAATCACGCGCATGCCACTGACCGGAATGCCAATTTAAAACCAATTGTGCTGCCTGACAAGTCTGAACACAACACTGTTTAGTTTTCCAACACCGCGAAGCCAATTTGACCCTCGCAACTGGTAGTATCAAAATTCAGCCACGTGTGTATGCGCGGCCTTGAGGGTGCTTTAACTGATATCACTCAGCAGGAGTTACTGCCTGTCTTCTTATTGCTATTCTGCATATGCATGACCGTTAGGGTAACTTTAAACGCACTTCATTCTCGTCAATCTTTACCATAGAAAAGTATACCTACCCGCATGCCATGAGGACGAGCGTACGTAACCGCACTCTTAGGCGCTGAGAGCTTGGGGCGAGCATTTACTACCATAGTTCAGATATAATGGAAATATAATGTACTGCAGTTAGCATCGACAGGAATAATGACGCATTGGCGTTTGGAGTATGCAGTATTCCTTACGGCGCAATTGTGAATAACGTGCACGTTGCATCACGTCCAGGTGCCGAGCGTGGGTGCAGTTCTACCACAACGTCAGCCTGGAGAAGACACCATGGCAGCTGCGAGACTTGCGGGTTTGTTCCAAGCACTTCGAACCGTCTGCGTATCTGTCGTCAAAAAGGCTGCGACCCGTGTTGATGCGCCTACTTATGTCATGTCATGTTTGCCTCAATTGAAGCTGTCTTAGCACTGTCTTCTATGCTTTTCAATTTCCTACCTGGCAACGTTCGTGGAACTGCAGGGCTTTTTTCTATCCGCGCTGTGACCATTAAGATGAATAGCCAGCTTAAAGAAACTACTGCTTGAGCTGCCTGTGACGTGTATTTTTGTTGGTGTGCTTTATCACTGTATTTGTTTGGTTGCTGTAATAAACCATGATTATGAAAACCATACTTGCCGTACACTGTATTGCAAACTGTGCACTTGAGCCTGTGCTTTGCGCATCATACCTTGTACTCAAAAAGTACTAGCACCAGTATTTCCACCAAGGTTTCCACTACGAATCATGCATGATTGCATTCTTAGCCAGCCAAGGTAAGCCAGCGTCTGAAAGTGTTGCTGCCTTTCTATGCTGCCTTCTTTGCCAGTAACGTTCACTGGGTTCCGAATTGCACATTAGCAAGGCCATAACTAGCAGGAACTCGAGCACATTTGACTGGCAAAGGTTGGTGCGCACTGAAAGGCAGCCTTCATGAGATACCGGCTTGAAAAGGCGGGTTCTATAAAAAGAGCACTTTAAAATTCGCGCTTAAAACATACGTATGCGTGACGTCATTCAACGTCACTCATACGTAGTTGCCCCCCAATATGGCGGTGCCCATGAGCCGCCATTTTTTGGACCTATGGGCGTCTATGGAACCTTCGCTACCATTGTATATCTACCTTGGTATAGCCATGAAGGAGAGCGCAATTGCGGCTCAGAAGCGCAGAAGGGCGGAGAAGCTTAACTCATCTGATAGCAGCACCAAGCCCGAGTTCTTCGACAACATCTGCAACTACTGCTTGCGTCGCTGTCCGCGCTGACAGGGTGGATTAAATGACGTCAGTTGAAACGACTTATTGACAGTACCACCGCGTATCTATGGCTGATGACACTTCCATTTCTTCGGACGGGTGTGCCTAAGAAACAAGTGGCGATGACCGATCGTGTTCATCTTGTAGGATGTGCCGGTGACTGTCCCAACGAAGCAGCTGCCTGGCAATTAGCGGTTGGGCGTAGGAAGAATAAACATAGGAAGGCTAAACGTGCTGGAAAAGCTAAGAATAATCAGCTGAACCTTAGCTAACGCTACGCATATCCTGGCATAGCCGAGCTAAGCTACTGCCAAAATGTTCATTGCTATTTAAAGTCAACTTTAGCCGAACATATTCATCGACAGTTCCAAGGCCAGAACGTCAAAAACACTGAACAAAACTGTCACTAGCAATGAGCACTCCTCCTGTTTGTTTAATTACTGTTTCGGGCCGGTCATTTCGAAGAACAGAAGTATTGGGAAAGAAATTGCTCGATGGGATATTACATCAGAGCCAGGTTTCAGTGGCTACAACAGCAGGATAACAAGAGGCTAAAACACATGAAAGAAATTCAGCTCCCATAGTTCGAAGACAGAGAAAAAAATGATAATAATAATAATAATAATAATAATTGCAACCAGTCCCGCTGCACCCTCGATCGACATCTGCACGTTCGCATTCCTTTATTGCTGCTCACATTAATTCTCATTTTTCTGCCCTGGACGCGAAGTGCACCGAAAGATCAATTTTCAGTCGCGGGGATATGGCTTCTTCTCAAGCAACGCTACTGCTTGCAAGCCGAAAGGGGCAAGCAGACGGACCGTGACACCATGTGGCATTGACTGAGCGCACCGCAATCACCAGCAGCACGCCTTTGACACCTGCGACACTCCAGCGGGGACTGAGAGTGACAACCATTACCCGTGTCGCCGTAGACAGCACTGCATCCATTCTGGGACCATTAGGAAGAACCTTGTGTGCCCAGTTCTTTCTCTCATGTAGCCAAAACCTGTATTGACTTGCTACTTCATAAGAGCATTGCAATAAGCTTTTCAGTGGGTAAACGTTCAACCAACTGGGTATCAGCCCTTTTATGTGCGCATGGGAGTAGTCACTGACAGAACTAAAACGTCTCGCCGTGTACCTTTATATAATCATATTTTATAATAAATACGCCTGGTTTTAGGTAGGAGGTGCTGCTGGTTTGGAGGCGGGGGGGGGGGGGGGGAGTGGTTGGTGAACAGTTTTAAAAGCATGCGTTATGTTAGATCTTCACGAAGACAGACGTCGGCCTTAGACCTATCCGTTTTCACCAGCTGGCTTAAGGCGCTTTAGAGAAAATCGAGATTACCTCGGACTGCACATTGAATTACACAGGGACATGGGATGAGGTGGGTAAAGGAATTCGACATAGCCGCAGCGAAAAAGACACAATCACAGAAGGAAGACACGTACACAAGGACCAACGCTGCACTCACAACTGGTATATATAAAACAACATTAATAAACCTAAGAAACAAATACATCCCTAAAATAAACATAAAATCCGATCATACCAATGAGTGGTTTACCGTAAGTCTGAAACGTCTCCTAAACAGGAAAAAACGCCTTTATCGATCAGCAAAGTCATCTAACTGCCGTGCTACGTGGGACCGATATCACCAGTCTGCAAAAACATACATTGAAAGCGTAGCTGCCGCAAAGCATAAATTCTTTTCAGTCGATCTACTTGGAATCTTGCAATCGAACCCCAAAAAATTCTGGCGTATTCTGTCCCCCAGGTCTCGGCCGAACCAAATAGCCCTCATATGAACTGATGGTGAACCAGTGGAACCAGAACAGTGTGCCGCCGTCTTGAACCGTTATTTCGTTTCGGTTTTCACCCCCGCACACAACTGTTCGACCCAGCCTCCATCAGAGTCGCCACCAGTCACAATGCCTGAGATACAGATTAATGCAAACGGTATCAGTAACCTCATTGATTCTCTTAAATTGTCTTCATCGGCAGGCTCTGACCATATCAATAGCAAACTACTGAAAAACACATCGGAAACCTCGTCACAGATATTACAATTAGTCTTCACCCAGTCTTTCCAATCGGAGGAAATACTGGACGATTGGAAAATCGCTCAAATCATTCCAGTCTTCAAAACAGGTGACCGCAAATCAGCATCCAACTACCGTCCTATCTCTCTAACCAGTGTCCCATCCAAACTTCTCGAACAAATTATATCCACGAACCTAATGGCACACCTCGAATCTAACGACTTCTTTTATCCTCAACAGCATGGTTTTAGAAAACATCTCTCATGTGAAACACAGCTTGCTGAGTTCATACATGACTTACTAGAATCCATGGACAATAACCTTCAAATAGATGCTATATTCCTCGATTACTCCAAAGCATTTGATCGCGTTCCCCACAGTCATTTACTTCAGAAACTCTCATGCCTAGGAATTCCCGTCACCCTAATCCGCTGGATTAAAAATTTTCTTTCAGGACGCAAGCAGTTCACTTCCGCAAATGATAGCCACTCACCTCTAGCCAATGTAACATCGGGAGTCCCACAAGGCGCCGGACTGTCACCGCTACTATTCCTAATTTACATTAACGATCTCCCTTGCAATATAAAATCAAAATTACGTCTTTTTGCGGATGACTGCGTCATATACAGACAGATTAGGACGACCAACGACTCATGTTTACTTCAATCTGATCTTAATACACTCGCCTCTTGGTCTAATAAATTCCTCCTTCCTTTAAACATTAGCAAGTGTAAATCCATGACTTTCACGAGGAAACACTCTGTGAATCAGCATCAGTATAGTATTGGCTCGCTTTTAATTACCCCCGCATTATCCTACAGATATCTTGGCCTCCACCTAACACCATCACTATCATGGGTAACCCACATTCAAAACATTTGCGCTGAAGCATCACGCACACTCGGTTATCTGCGACGTAACTTGAAGGCCGCATCCCCGGAAATAAAGCAACTAGCCTATATAACTTTCATTCGCCCCAAACAAGAATATGCGTCCTCCATTTGGCATCCATCACAAGCGTATCTCGCCAACGACCTTGAAGCCGTACAGAATCGCGCCATCCGATTTATAACATCTTGTTATTCAAAGAAAACCAGTATCACAGCACTGAGACAATCCATCGCCATTCCATCGCTCATGTCACGCCGTATCATATCTCGCGTATGTCTTCTACATCACTTCTATTATCACCCCGTACGAGACATGCAAAGCTACAGCCCCCCCACAGGACATCTAGCCGCCTAAACCATAATCATAGCATTGCACGTATCAACTGTCGCACCTTAGCATTAAATTCTTCATTTTTTCCGGACGCAATAGTACTGTGGAATGCCCTGCCAAACACCATCGTATCATGCACTGATCGCAAATCATTCAGGATAAAATTAAACGACCATCTTTCGTAAAGAAATCGCTGATGACGTCGGCAGAATTGTGGGCGCGCGGGGGAGGCAGCGCTTACCTTGTCTTGACTTTTTTTACGTGTGTTTGTAGTTGTGCTGACATTGCCATCGATGACGTACCAACCGGCTCAAGTTTCACCAGTTTCGTGAAAGCGTTTTTCTCATGCAAATTTGTATAACTTTTTCGGCGCCATTTACTTACGGTATTTTGTTCTTTTTGTTTTTTAAAATTATTTTGTCTAACCCTTGCATTATTTCTCTTGTTTGTTTTCTTTTCTTTTCTTGTTATTTTAATGCTTTCCTGTTCTTGTTCGCATTGTATATTGAGTTTGCTCCCCCCTTATGTAATGCCCTCGGGCCTTTAAGGGAAAAATAAATGAAATGAAATGAAATGAAAGAACGCGAAATATATTGCTTAGTACGCGCATGCGCGCAACAGGTATAACGAGAGAGATAGAAAAAAATATATAAAAAAACACGTGTGCCAATGCCAAACGAAAACGAAGCTTGCACAGGAGAATACATTTCATCTGGCGCAGAAAAGCTCGTATTCAGACTTGTGCAAAACGATAGAAGCCACACTTATACAGTTGCCCCCCTTTTTTCTTATATAATACGACTCTAGCAGCTCACGTGCTGTCTGATTACTGCTTTTTTCCTAGAATCTTTGCACTATCGAAAAGCGGCTTACAATGCATGCATGCCCTGCAGTGCTCAACCAGGTGCACATTCTCATTATTCTTTAAATTTAGGGCATGCTCCCTTAGCCGGTTGTTGACACAACGCCCAGTTTGGCCGACATAGGCTTTTCCACACGAGAGCGGGATCTCGTAAACCACTCCAGAATGACAGTGCACGTATGGCCTGGCATGCTTTTTCTCGCAGCCATTTCTTTTGGTTTCAGTGCCCGAGATACGAGGGCATAAGCGGGCCAGCTTCACCGGAGCTGAGAATACCAGAGGCACCCCGAACCTGCTCGCAACTTTCTTCAGATTGTGCGACACTTTATGCAAGTAGGGGGCAACTTCCGGTCGCATGGCCCTTTTGTCCTCTCTTGGCTTCAGATTCGTAGTGCGGGTGTTGATCTTCTTGAGGAGGGTTACGGAAACAGCTGCCACGACCGACGAAGGGTAGCCTGACGCCACAAATCTTGCCAATTGGTTATCAAAGCTGGCCTGCATCTCATGTTCGCACGATTTCTCTAGCGCTGATTCGAGGCACAAATTCACAATACTTCTTTTTATTATCTTTGAATGGGCCGAATCATAGGGCAGGAGTTGCTTCATCACACGGGGGGCGTATGCCCAGCACAGATGGTCACCGCGAAACTTAATCCGGACATCTAAAAACTGCAGTTCATTCTTAACAGGTGTTTCATATGTGAACGTCAGTCCCTTCCCACTGCTTTTTAAAAGCACCTAAAATTCTATTAACTCTAGCGCTAAAGTGTAAAGGGCTCCGCTTGTCCAAAAGGATTAAAAAATCATCAACGTATCTGTACACTTTCGTGACTTCGTCCGGGTTAAAAATAGAGGCTAAAATCTGGTCAATGCTAGCTAAAAAAATATCGCTTAAAATGGGCGCTAAACATGACCCAATGCATATTCCATTAGTTTGCAAGAAGTGCTGGTTGTTAAAAGTGATAAAAGTACCTTTAAGGTAAAACTCTAAAAGGGTTTAAAAGTTATCAACTGACATGCCAGCGCAATTCTGAAAAGGGACGACACCACTCTTATCAATGCACTGCTTCAGTGATGTGAACAGTTCCTGGTGTGGAATCGAATAAAACAAATCTTCTACGTCAACAGAAAATGCGAAGCCGGTGTTACAGTTAGTCTTTAAAAAATCAATCACCTCCTTAGAATTCTTGATAAGGAATGGGTCACTAACGTTCAGTCGTTTCAAAGACCTTTGTAGGAAGCGACTAACAAGTAACTGCCAGGAGCCTTTTTCACTTACAATAGTTCTAAATGGTACCTCTGGTTTGTGCGTTTTTGCACAAAAAAACACTTTCAAGGCGTTCACTTTACAATTCGCAATCTGCTTTGACAGCGTATCATTTCCAACGTCTTAGAAAAACTTGGCCACTCTTTGTTTTGCAACAGTGACACGAGTTTTTATAAGGCCGAAGTTTTTTTGAACTGCCTGAAGGGCTTCGTGATTAAAAAGTTTTCATGGTAAAACTACAAATCCCCCTTCTTTATCAGCCTGTACAAGTGACAATTCATTGTCCTCAAAGTGCTTTTCCACATTCCGTAAAGACGAAGCAAAATTTCTATTTCTACAAGTAGCAGCATTTTTCAAAAGACAGTCCGCACCTTCAAGCAAACATCTCTCCTGTTGATCTGCTGGCGCTTTCCTTGTAATGCGACGATTCAGTGCAGCCAGATCATGAACTGGTACAGACGGTGGCAGACCGTACTTTGGTCCTTTGCAGAGTAGTCCGTGTATACCCTGCGGCAATACAACACCACCCAGAACCTTTGGGCTTGCGCTGTTTTCTTCATTTCTTGTAGACACCTCAGGGACTTGAAGGGCTTTTTTCAGGAAATGGCACTACCATAGTTCCGTCAGTTGACCCGTGAGCCATTTGAAGTACCTGTTGCGCGCATGCGCGTACTAAGCAATATATTTCGCGTTCTTCTCGGAAATAAACCAGTTGTGAGTGCAGCGTTGGTCCTTGTGTACGTGTCTTCCTTCTGTGATTGTGTTTTTTTCGCTGCGGCTATGTCGAATGTAAGCTACCAACTCGCCCAAAAGCTTGTTTTACTGAATGGGTAAAGGAAGTTTAATGATGAGTTTTGAAGAATACGCGATATGCCGTGACGTTGACGGAGATGACCTCAAACTTCATCAAGGCATTTTACAGTAAACGTCTCGATCTTAGAAAAATATAAATGTTCTGGCTTACTGCTTCCCGAACTGGGCTTCTTGGACCGGAAGCTTAATATTACTGAAAGTATATAAATATGGCATGTCCTTCATGCTTTCATGAGGACTCTATGTAGTGTGCTAAGGGTTACGCCTCGTTTTCTATGCCGTGTTTTATGCCATGCTTTAAGGACGTACCGAAAGTAGATTGGTATAAATTTCTACGTTGCATACAGATATCAGAGTTCCAAAAATTACAGAACCGCGCCAAAGAATAAAAGCTATTTTTCGATCGTCGTAACGTCGAATTCGTCAGTGGTGTTGTAGTATTTTTTATTCCTGCAGTTTTTCTGCAGTTCCTTTCTGTAATGTTTAGTTCTAAAATAGTTTCCTGTCGTAATGACAGAAAATTGTGATGGTACTGGACGATTTGTCTAATCACAAGTTCACTACCCAGAAGCAGCACAGAAATGCTGTCGTGAAAGCAGCAAACTTTGTGCAGAATATTTGATTGAGATAATCGGAAAGAAATAAATGGACAAGGGCGCAGCTCTTGATTGCAAACTATTTAAAATGCGACAAAAATGCTTTCACATCAATTAAGATTAATCGAAATGGTATTGGGAGGCATACGTTACTGGGATGCTTGTACACAGAGCGGGTGTTGACTATGGTTACTGATGGCGAGCAGGACGCACATAAGGTATGACTTGCTGTACGAAAAAGCTTCACGTCTTCAAGCGGGCTACATGACATAGTTCGGTTTTGGCAGACCGACGAGCCGATGCTGTCAGGCGGGCTATTGCATACGTTAAATCACTGATGTGTTTGACAACCACATATGGGCCATCACAATGGGCCGAGAGTTTTTGATGTAGTCTGCGGCGCCGAAATAAACGTCGCCGCCAGACTAAATAGCCGATAGAGTACGTGACATGTCGGTGACTGGCGTCGTATTGTACTTTGGAACGCTCTTGTGAAGGACCACATCTTAAGCGGGTGATTCTCCGAGCTTCTTCGGCGAGACAGAAGGTCCCAGCCAGGCAAGGATCTTCACTGCTTGAAAAGGGCAAGGTATTATCCAGGGAGTATGGTGTGCCATACAGCAGGAAGAATGGGCTGTACCCAGTCGTCTCATGCATGACAGTATTAAACGCATACGTGATGAAGGGTAGTATGGTGTCCCAGTTCTTATGCCCTGCCTCCACATACATGGCCAGCATGTTTATAAGCGTTCTGTTGACACGCTCATTCTATCCATTTGACTGAGGATGGTATGGCGTCGAGTGTCGGGAGGTTGGGGCGCATAAACGCATGAGCTCATCCACAACATCAGCGGTGAATTGTCGGCCCCGACCAGTGATGACAATTCTTGGTGGCCCCTCTCGTAAGATGACTGAGTGCAAAGGAAAAGCGACACTTGATGCGCCATAGCAGTTGGAATAGCGGCGGTTTCACAATAACGTGTGTAGTAGTCCACGCAGATTAGAATCCAGCGATTTCCATCCAATGACTTCGGAATCGGACATACGAGGTCGATGCTTACTTGATCAAACAGAGCTGGCGGGGTTTTCAGAGGGTGCGGCAAGACAGACGGAGTATCAGAGCGAGGTTCGTGGTGTTGACATTGCGTGCAAATGGCAACGTATTGTTCAATCATAGAGCGCATTCTCGGCCAGTAAAATCATTCTTGAGCACGGTGAAGTGTTCGAACCGATCTCAAATGCCCAGAAGTTGGATCATCATGCATGACACTCTATATATCCGTGCAAAGCGTCTTGGGAACCACGAGTAGGTATCGCTGGCCGACATGCGAATAACTATTTTTCCATAGGAGGCCGTCATGCACAAAAAACGGCTTGTAGCTGCGCTCGCTTGTGTGACGGCAAAGAGAGGCTGCACACTGCTATCCCTTTGCTGTTCTGTTTTAAAAAACACTTGTGTCTGGGAACGCTGGCTCGAGGACCGATATATTTATCGAAATCGTCGCGTTCAGATCCGGTCGTGGCCATTGGCATCCTAGAAATACAATCTGCGTCTGCATGACGCCTCCCGCCTTTGTAGACCAGGGCAAAGTCATATTCCTGTGACCTTAGGGCCCAGCATGCCAGGCGACCACATGGGTCTCGAAGTTTCCGCAGCCAAAAGAGTGAATGATGGTGAGTTACGATAGTAAATGACCGTTCGTACAAATTTGAATGGGAACGCTGCACAGTGAAAACGACAGCCAGACATTCCTGTTCGGTGACTGTGTAGTTTCGCTCCAGCTTGCTCAAGGTACAACTTGCATACGCGATAGCACGCTCTCGTTCATCGTGTCGTTGGACAAGGACTGAACCGAGACCGATTACACTAGCGTCGGTGTGAACTTCTGTCACTGCAGGAGGATCAAAGTGACGTAGCATGGGGTTTCGACATCAAAATAAACTTTAGTAGACGGAATGATGCGTTGCAGTCTGGTGTCGAGTCAAAAGTAGAGTTTTTGTTGAGGAGGCACGTCCGTGGGTAAGCATCATCAGATAAGCGATGTAAAAAGCGTCAAAAATGCGAACACTAACCTAGAAAACTGTGTAAATCCTTCACTGTCTGCGGGGTTTTAAAAGAGTCAACAAAACAGCGGCAGTTTTCTAGGGATCCTGCATTGCACCATCACAAGGGCTGCTTGGATCACCATCCAAGCACAAGGGCTTGGCGCTCTCCAAACGGGCACTTTTTCGAGTTTAGAATTAGGGCGGCGTTCTGCAGACAATTCAAGACGCGTACTAGATGGTCAATGTGCTCTTGGAAGGAATTCCCAAATATGACGATACGATATCTTCCATATGGCAAAGACAAATGGCCTATTTTAAGCCGCGCAAAACTGTGTCCATAAATTGTTCAAATGTGGCAGGCGCATTGCACTGCCCTAATAGCATACATTAAACTTATAAAGGCCATCTGGCGTTAAAAAGGCTGTTTATTTTCTTATCCGCGGGGTCCATTGGAATTTGCCAGTAGCCAGATCTGAGAACAAAACAAGGAAAATAGGACGCACCAGAGAGGCAGTCGAGGGCGTCGTCTATGCGAGGAAGAGGATAGAGGATAGACGCTCTCTTTCTTAACAGAATTTAGTCGGCGGTAATCAACACAGAATCGCCACGAATAGTCCGTTTTGCGTACCAGAATAACAGGGGCTGCCCAAGGGCTAGATGACTCCTGTATCCCCTTCTTCCGTAGCATGTCCTCCACTTGCTCATGAATGACTTTGCGCTCAGATGGGGACACGCGATATGGCTTTTGACGGATAGGACTAGCCGAACCAGTGTCAATGGTATGATGGGTCTGAGGTGCAGGGCGAGAGATTGGTCCATCTATTTGAGAAAATTCAAACATAGGCGAAAAGGGTAGAAGAACATTGTCACGTCCTGACACGCAGGGACACGACGGCAGCAGAGACGGCAGCAGCGACAGGGCAACGGCACAGTGCAACATAAGAGCAGCGGAACCAGCACGCGCGTGAGTCACGGCAGCAGCGTCGTCTTTTTCAAGCGATCGCGCTTATTCTTCTTCGGACGCTACGCTGCCTCTCTTCAGAAAGAAGCATCATCTCGATGTTCAACGAAAAAAAAAAAGAAAGCACCAGCAAAAACACGGTTAGTGTCTGCACGTGTTGTTCCGCGATAAAAGTACAGAGGAGAAAACATTGAAGGGTTCCTCCAGAATCACACGTAATACGGCTTAAGCCGGACAGCATGAACAACTTCAAGACGTGAGGAATGTGACAATGGTCAGCTTCCGCTGGGAAGCACCTCACAGTTGGGGTCAGCGATCCGACAAATAACCGTGTAGGGTCCAAAGTAGCGCTTCATAAGTTTTTCCGAAAGGCCTCGACGGCGAACCGGTGTCCAAACCCAGACCTCATCACCAGGCCGAAAATCAACGTCACGTCTGCTGAGGTTGTAGCGATAAGCGTCGATACGTTGTTGGTGCTGTATGTTGAGTCGTGGTAGTTATCGAGCCTCCTCCGCGCGCTCGCATACTAGTCGAGCATCATCGGCGACGCCGTTAGGCGGTTCGTGCGGCAGCATAGCATCGATCATTGTAGTGGCTTTTCTGCCATGCATCATTTGGAAAGGTGACACACGTATTGTCGTCTGAACTGTAGTATTGTAAGCAAACGTAACATAAGGTCCCTCGCACCAATTTCGATGGTCGGCGTCCACATATATGGCGATCATATCACCCATCGTCTTGTTCAGCCTCTCCGTTAGCCCATTGGTTTGAGGATACATTTGAGCGCGAGCCTCCAAAGTACGTAGTGCCGCCGAATACGTGCGGGATGTCAACAGTCGAATTACCAGTCCAGCGTGAGTAAACTGTAGATTTGCTTTGCGCGTGAAAGCCGCGACAAATGGAAGCTGCGTTTCCGCATTTCCGAAGTGTACAGAACAGCACAAGATGAACTAAAAAGGTGATAAAGAAATGACGAAGAACAATTATTTTCCTGCGTGAAGTATAGAGCTGCCGATCCTCCTGCACTTCGATCGAAGTATGTTTAGAGTGATAACATCTTTTTGCTGCGGAATTTAGGCGTTGCTACTTCTCAAGCCATCTTCAGCGCTGCGTTACGCATCACGTAATGCAGTTTTGTGCCAGAATGTAATGCGTTTCAGTGGTTATGTACGCAAAAAGAGCAGAATGCATTTATTTTTCCTCGGCCGGCCCTGTGAAATCTAGCAAACGTTTTACCTGTTACTAGGCTGTAAGATATGATTCAAAATATGAGGAGTTCCCTCAACACAAGCTGGAAAGTCTACAGTTATGCCATAAAGTCCTGTCGCTCCTACTGACTTCGCTAATTTCGCGCTGCAAAAAAACAGCATATCGATGCTGTTTTAACGTTTCAAACATTATGTTAGGTGTAGCTTCCATGGGGCAGTGATCACTACGAAATTTACGCCTAACTTGATGTTTGATACGTTTCCGCCAAATAGGTAAATGCAACGTTATCACGAGTGATAAAAAACACAGCAAAAAAGGGATTGCTGATCATTTAAAAAATATTTTAGATCATACACATAACTTTAAAATACGCTTCATGAAGAATTTTTTCCCTCCAAAGATCGATGAAGAAGTTCGGACATGGTTGCAACGCCATGGCCGTCGGAAAGGCGCCTATACTTCGTCTCACAAGGTGTTTGCAGCACTGCGAAAAGCTGAGGTACCCTGGTCCAATCAGGATCACGTGCACTAAAATAGGCAATTGTGCTCCTACGCGCCTCTCGTCCCCAAAATTGGCGGGAGGGAAAGTAGGAGCCCAATTATCTTTTATAATGCGCAGGGGCGGGATGCACTAAAGAGCACAACTGCAAGGGCTCCTAGCACTGCCTTTCGCAGTGCTGCAGATATCTTGTGTAAACGAATTATAGGCCTGATTGTCTAGGGGCTGGTTGCAATAGAGCTTTATGAACGGAAGCTAATGTTTTTTATGAAGTTATAATGAAAGGTTATGACGCAAAGTGGCCTTCCTTGTTGTTTAGAACCTTGCACATAGAACATCGCACCACGATAAACTAACCAGAGAAATCAGCGAGGCATTTCACATCCATAAAAACCGCGACACATACGTTAGCATCCCGTCTGTTCTCTTTCATGAATGTGAACTGGGGTATCTTGATCGTTAAGATTTAAGTTATCAGATATCGGTGCTGTTAGTGCTGCTTATGCGCGCTCTTGTTTGTAAATAGAGTACACATTGTTTTCTTGACAATAAAATGTTCAGTTTCTAGTCAGCGCTGTTCCAGTCTTCTCTCTTGTCTCCGCTGATGCATTGTTTTTGTTGTTTAACTAGGTACCAACTCGCCCAACTCACCGTTTTACTACTACATTTTATTTGCCGTGGACGCAGCTTTTCTCACTCAGCTACCAGTGTTGTGAAATACAGGGAACTATTCAGCCTCGACCTATACGACTGTAGATGTACTTGTTTTAGTATGGTCGGATTTATGAAACAGCAATAAAAATAAAGCATCCGGGACCATGCTACTTGACAGTAGTTGGATTAAATTAAGTAAAATAAAAGGAGCCGCTCTAAAGAACAGGAATTTTGGTAGCCAGAAAAAATGTTCAGAAGAAACAGTATAATACCGAAAGGACTCGAGTGAGAACGAGAGAGCCGAGTCGGCACGTTGTGTGGCTAGTGTGACATAATAGTTTGGCGATGGTCGGCCGATAGTCGTCTTGCGTTCGACGCGGCGCTGACGCCGAGTGTCAGCAACTGTTTACTTCGGCGCAGTGTGACATAGACGCAGACAATACAAAGACGCGGTGTTTGCCATCCGAAGCGGCGTCGTGTCGGGTTAGTGTGACAGGCCTTTAAAAGTACATTATAAACAATGCGAGAGACAGGTGCGTTTTACCGATGGACACACTGGAGTTAGTGCAAAATATGATAAAGAGATGAGCACTCTTTAAAGAAGCGAAAACACTGTGCACTAAAGCAATTGCATCACAGTTAACAGAGATATGGTCACGTGGGACACTACAGTGATAATAAGAGCGTTTTGCCGAAAAAAGCCGCTTCAGTCGTTTTAATGTGATTTTAAGTTTGAAATGAAGGGTGAGTGTTAGTACTCACTTCAAGGGCATTGAATGTTCGATATATACTGTATGTGGCAATGTATTTATTTTCCCCGAAATCTCATTACATATATTTGTAAGTGGCCTGCACCTTCAATTTCGGCCCACTGCTACCGCATGCGGGGTAACCTCTGCGTTAGTGGAGCCACTATTCTTCATGCTTATTGTTCCTCTCCACTTCTTCCGTCTATTAAACTTATGCAGTGATTTCCTCTCGGCACATAGAATAGCCAGTAGCCGAGAATGTCCTGCGCCTGAAGAAACTCTTTGTTTGCTTCTTCTGACAAAGCATGAGTAGGAGGGCGTACAGAACAGCATATGAACACAGCGATCGGCACAAGCACCATTATATTTGTCCTCTGATGTGTGCCCTGTCCGAACCAGCAACAACCTGCTGTAACCAGCCGCGCGTTAAAAGTGCCCACGGCTTAGAAATTAGAAAACCCGGCAACAATCTTTCTTCTGTATGTCACGCAGTCTTGACATTTGTGTGGGCGTGCTGTTTCAAAGACGGCTGTTTCTTTTCGCCAGTCATTGTTTTAAGATCACATTGCTTGCGTCGGTGAGCAACGCCTGACTTGAAACAAGTTTCCCGTTTTGTTGAGCGAAAGGTTGTGATAAATTAATGGAAGTATTTAATTAAATCCATTCAGATTATTTAGCAAGTAAATAACAGTGCAGCCGGATTCCGATCGCTGTTAACGAAGATACAAGCTTTCCTAGTGCCTAATGGTGCTTAGCTTATGAAGGGTGAAATTTTAGGAAAATGGGTATTTCATCACACCTCGCGTAAAAACATTTTTGCTTATTTTGCATTATCCTCTACATCCAAACATGCCAACAGGAAGGCTAGCAGCATCCGCACTAGATGAGCACATTTTTTGGCACAGGAACGAACACTAGAGGCCATCAACGCTTCCTCTGCCTATCTCGCGGGTCTCGCGCCCAAGCTGATTTTAACATATTGTCACGTAGTGGTGAGAAGGCCGATGACACCAAAAGAAGACACTGGCTTGACTGTACTGAAATTAACTCTTTACTGGGCTGACTTGTGCACGCAAAAGAACTAAGCAACTCGGCGGCGGCGAGAGCAACAAACGTGCTCGTCGATCGTCGAACTCGTCAACGCTCAATTTAAAGGCTGCTCAGAACAATCTAGATAACGTCGCAAACAGATACCAGCACAGGCTGGAACATTGTAGAAAGGCACACGAGTGGCCGGAATCTTCGAGACAGATCTCGGTGATTCTTGCGCTACAACAAAACTGATAAAGATGTGACTCGCGACATCGAGCATTAACAAACAAAGAATACGGAACTGATACGCGATCCAGAATCAGTGTGATAAGGCCGTATGCCGGAGGCTGTTAAAAAACAACAAATACAGTTTTGAGGGTTTCGCGGAAATATACTTCCCTGAAAATATGCTTCTTGGTAATAATTATCGTATAACGCGCTAAACTAACATAGTTGTGAATTTTGAAAGAATAAAAGAGAATAATAAATGGAGCTTCTGCGCTTTCCTCGATGACACAAATTATGTTAGGCGAAGATGACTTCGATGGCGCGAGCAAGCGCTCCGGGCACAACTCCGAAGGTGGTCAGACGTACAGACCTGCGACCAAATTATTCCGCGGAATAAAATAGTTACGGACATTTGGGCGTTGCCGAGTCACTTTCTTGACACAAAGTAGAGCACGGTCAACATAAGTCTAACAAATATAAATGAACTGCTTAAACTTCTGAAGTGACATTTCATTGCTAAGGACAGGTTTCACGCGAAAAAAAATTTGAACGTTACCCGATAAAGCGTAGGGGCTTATAATACGTGATATTTCCTCGCTAGAGTAGCAGGAGTAAGTACTTCGCTGTGCGGAATGAATGATCTTTGCGCTAAATTACAGAAGGTACTTTCTGTTTTGGCTACTTAGCGCAGCACTTCATACGAAGTCGAGCTGCAGAAATTCGGCTGCTCTTTTGTTCATGTCGTTAGGACATCTTTTACTTGCAAGCGCTACAAAATACAGCCTAAATGCCATTGCCACCTAGTAGATTCCAAACTCAGCAGTGAGTCTATCAACAATATTAGGCAAAGCGTTTTGCTTAGAACATATGTCATATGTGATGAGTTTTCATTTTAACCAGATGGATTTCAAGCGCCCCATTCATGATGTGTGTAACATGCGTATCTCAGTGGGCTCGGCAGCGCAACCAAGATACGTATCTCTCACCTGCCACAACTGCTCTTTGTGCAGATCCTCGCCGCGACCTGCCTTTCGTCACATGTCCCCGAGCCATGCTGGATCGGAAGCCACCTGACGGGATCTTACCTGCCGCTTGAGCCTGTGCGCCTGCCGGTGCAGATTCATCGCTGGTCTCCAGCCGCGACACCCGACACAACGCACTTCTGTCCGACGCCACCGCCCCCTGATCTGGACTACGTCTGACCACTACCTTTACTGTCACCTCGGACAACGGAATCGCTACTGCTATCACTCTTTCTCGATTAAAGGCGTGCGGAAATGTACGCCATCTTCAGTGCGCTCGGCAGCGCAGCCAAGATGCGTATCTCTCACCCGCCACAACTGCTCTTTGTGCAGGTAACTATTCGGTATTCCTTGTTCGCTGTGCGTACTTCTCCTGCCGCTTTGGTTGTTCTGCCAAGCCCACGCTTTTGTTCTTCTGCTGCTTATGATTGCGCCTGTTTGCTCAGGACCTGCTTACGTTATCTGGTGACGTCGAAGAAAACCCCGGACCACCCACCACGCGGTCTAATGATCAAGTTTCAGAAATTTTAACTGCCCTCAATGAAATTCGATCTGGACAGGCATCCTTTGTGAGCGAAGGTAAATCAATACACAAGTTGTCGCAGAATCACATGGCACTCGAAGGTATTAAACAATGCCTCAATAAGATAGAAATTGACTGCTCTGCATTACTCGCGGTAAAGGAAGCAGTTGAAGGTATCCAGACCATTGCCGAGCGGAACACAAATGACATAACTACCTTAATTGTCACAAAGATTAGAGGACAGAGCACGTCGCTGCAAGCTTTTGTTTTTTGTCCATGACGACTGTGCCAGTGAAACGTGGGCGTAGTCCGAAGAAATTATCCTTAGGCACTGCAGTGACGATCTGGGTGTCAGTCTGCAGCCCAGAGATATAGAGCGCGCACACAGGCTTGTCACCCATCATGACCTTCTTTCTTCTCTCCTTCCTCTTCCCCAGTGCAGAGTAGCAGGCCAGATTTGAATTATTCGGGCCAACCTCTCCGCCTTTTCCTTTCAATAAATCCAGTGCACGTTAAAGAACCCCAGGTGGTCGAAATTTCCGGAGTCCTCCACTACGACGTCTCTCATAGCCTGAGTTGCTTCGGGACGTTAAACCACACAAACCAAACCAAACCATCTATCTTGGCGCCAGTGTACCTAGTAAAAATAGGCCCATTATTGCAAAGTTCGCGCATTTAAAAAGAACAGGGAACAAGTGCTTTCATGTGCCAAAAAGCTGAAGGACACAGACTACAGCATATCCCAGGACTATTCACCTAACGCTCAGTTTGCACGAAAACAACTCGTCGCTTTCGCCAAAAGCCAGCCCGGTAAATGGAAACTTCGTCATTACAGAATGGAAATCGGCAAAAAAACATTTTTGACCATGCTAGTCAACAAGACATCCTACGCCGTGCATAGCTACCTGCTAAAAACTGTAAAATGGTAAGTCATGACTGTATTTCATTGCTTTACGCCAATATTAGAAGTACCACCCCTAAGCATGATTCTCTTCTTAACCTTATCGATACCACTGATAGCAATGTTGTTGTAATAACCGAAACGTGGTTGACTTCATCAGTTCCCAATTCTGAATTACTCCACCCGTTTAAGAACTTTGACATATTCCGGCGAGATCGTACTGGGAAACGTGGGGGTGGTGTTCTTATCGCCGCGCACAGTCCACAAGTCTTGACATATACCCTTCCAACTTGAAGCTGTTTTTATCTGTTGTTGTGCTACCTTTAATCCTGTGACGATTGCAGCGTTCTACCGCCCACCCGATGCCGATAATTCTTTCATTGAACATTTTCTAGAAAGCCTAATTAAGTTACGTCCTCTTTCTCCCGTACTAATTCTTGGTGACTTCAATTCCCCGCCTTACACTGGTCAGATATCACGTTAGCGGAATCAAAACATAGCTACGATGGCGACTTTGTGACCACCTGTCTCACATTTGGTTTGTCACAAATAGTCCATTTCTCAACCAGGCAAACTCACAAATCAGAAAATATTCTCGACATCATCCTCACGTCACACCCAGATAACGTCCTGTCACTTTCACAGCTTCCCATGCTTAGCGATCATGTAACATTTCATGCTACATGCCAGTGTCACATCCCTCGCCCTGAAAAGGTGAAAAAGAAAACCATGTACGATAGAGCCGATTATCAAAAAATTAATAAAGCACTCACTTAGTTTTGTAGTTGGTTCCTAACTGAATTTAACCGGCTCTCTGTTGACACCAGCTGGACACTTTTTAGAAATAAAATGCAGGAACTTATCAAGGTTTATGTGCCCGCAATCACTGTAACCGAAAACATAAAATCACCCTGGTTCTACAATACTCTAAGCTGTCTACATAAAAGAAAGAAGCAGTTATTTCGTGAGGCTAAAGGGACTTGCAGCGAAGGAGCTTGAAAAAAGTACTGCGATGTTGACAAAACATTTCATGTGTTGGCAAAAAAAGCAAAACGATCATTTTATTCAACGACCCTGCCTTCGATGCTACGTAATATTCTAAAAAAATTCTGGAAAATCGTAAATCCCACTTACTCCAAGCCTCTATCGTTGCTCGACCCAGACGGGATCTCTATTGCTGACCGTGACGCTGACCGAGTGTTGAATTCTACTTTTTGTTCTGTGTTTACCCGCGAGCCTGACACGACCTTACCAGAGTTTCCTTATTTTGATCACCCTTTGATGCCTGACTTGACATTCGAGCCCTATGGAATCGCAAAACTTATTGAATCGCTGAAACTTGCTTCATCTGCTGGTGTGGACGGATTTAATGCAAAATTACTAATGAACACAAAGTACGTTTCAAGCGTAATATTATCTCATAAATTTCACCACTCCCTTTCATCACGCATGGTTCCGCAAGACTGGAAGGTAGGCAAGGCCCTTCCAGTCCCCAAAAAAGGCCCTTCACAGTCACCCAGTAACTATCGCCCTATATCTCTCACTTGTCTTTGGTCTAAATTAATGGAACATATAATCCACTCGCATGTAGTAAAGTTTCTAATCTCTTGTAATTTTTTTCATCCCAACCAACATGGGTTTCGCAAAGGCCGCTTGTGTGAGGCACAGTTAGCATTATTCATCAATGACCTTAGTTGTAGCTTAGATAATAACGTCCCCATTGATGCCCTGTTTTAGACCTCAAAAAAGCTTTTGACAAAGTTCCTCACAAACGCTTATTTTTAAAATTTTCATCCCTTAATCTCCATACGCACGTGTATGACTGGATTTGTGACTTTTTAACTAATCGACAGCAATTTGTGTATGCTAATAATACCGCTTCTTCCAGGTCTCCCATACTCTCAGGTGTGCCTTAGGGCACAGTCCTCGGTCCACTACTCTTCTTAATATACATTAAAGACCATCACAACAAATACTTCATCTACCATTCGCCTATTCGCGAACGATTGTGTTATCTATCGCCCTATTAACAATAACAACGATGTATGTGCCCTCGAAACTGACCTCTCACGAATTGAATCTTGGTGCAAAACGTGGCTAATGTCATCAAATGTTAGTAAAACTTCGTTAATTTCTTTCTATAGGCGACAGTCATACATAACGCTTGACTATGTACTCTGCGGCTCCGTTCTTTCTTCCACATCAGCATGTAAGTGCTAAGGTGTTCACATATCTCATGATCTCTCTTGGTCCGCCCATATTACAACAATTGCTAACGAAGCTGATCGTGTCCTTTCTTACTTAAGACGTAATTCACCATTAGCTTCTTCTTCTGTCAAGTCTCTGGCCTACGTAACAGTAGTTCGTACAAAGCTTGAGTATGCATGCGCAGTATGGGACCCTCATATTTTGTATTGGACTAAAATCCTCGACTCTGTCTAAAATCGCGCAGTTAGATTCATCTTTTTTTTCGGAGTTCCCGGGTTCGAACCCGACCGCGGCGGCTGCGTTTCGATGGAGGCGAAACGAAGTGGCGTCCGTGTGCTGTGCGATGTCAGCGCACGTTAAAGATCCCCAGGTGGTCGAAATTACTCCGTAGCCCTCCACTACGACTCCCCTTTCTCTCTTTCCACTTTCACTCCCACCTTCCTCCCTTCCCTTACGGCGCGGTTCGGGTGTCCACAGAGCAAGTGTGACAGTTACTGCGCCTTTCCCTTCCTGTGAACCAATTTATTTATTCATCTTTTCCGATTACTGTTATCGTTCCAGTGTGTTATCGTTCCCAGTGTGCTACGACTGAATATAAACTTCTTCGCGGGGATCACTGAGAGAACAGCAAAGAATAATACGCTGCTTCTCGCACCATCACGGATGCGAATGCTGATTCCCGCTCTTGATATCAGTTCTTTCTTGCTTTGTTACAGCTGAATGCGGAACCGAACGTTGTCGTGCTACTGATATTAAAAAGAATTTGGAAAGCTGTGGAGGACAAGGCAACAGTTCTCAAGCAACAGAGATTCAGATCATTTGAACGGTGCAGCCATGGACTCTCGCGGCCGTCGCTCCCGATGCTTGAAATGTGTTAATAGGGAAAGAAAAGTATAGTTTTGGCTTAATAGCACCGTAGTAGCTTTATTGGCCTAATAAAATAGTGAATCGCTCAAGCTGAAAGTATATAACAGAGTCATTTTGCCTGGTGAAATATTTAGAGGAACCCCCAACGGTGTAGATTTCTAATAAGGGAGTAATTATTCATTGACACCCACCCAAAGTGAGCCAGCAGCTACAAAGGAAAGCTCTTCTTTGTAGCCACTAGCACCGCTTGGATGGCTGTCAATGAGTAACTAATCACATATTTGCATCTTACCT
This sequence comes from Amblyomma maculatum, assembly GCF_055883805.1. NCBI lineage: Eukaryota > Metazoa > Arthropoda > Arachnida > Ixodida > Ixodidae > Amblyomma > Amblyomma maculatum. Next base: position 105,038,939 of record NC_139352.1, read on the forward strand.
GTACACACATAGGCTGTAACGTGGAGGCTAAAGGAAAAAATATTCTACGCATGCTGAGGAAGTCACAGTGCGCTCCTAGACGGAAAATGATAGGAGTAACGTTAAGAGATAGGAAGCGGGCAGAGTGGATCAGAGAAATAACTTGAGTTCATCACATTCTAGTGGAAATCAAGAAGAAAGGGGCATGGGAAGGGCATGTATTTTGAATAGAGGATACAACATAATCCCGAAGCTTATGGAATTGATTTACAAGGACGAACAAAGTAACAGGGAGAGCCAGAAAGTGATTTTCGCTGATAAGGTTGAAAAGTTCGCAGGGGTAAAGTATATAGATGCAGGTAGCACAAGACCGGGTTAGTTGGATAAAATGAGTCCTTCGCCCAGCAGTGGTAGAATCCGACTGATGATGACGATGATGATGAAGCTCATGCGTATGCCACTAAAACGTATACCATACGGCCTCGAAGCTAGGGATCCAAATCATTTTAAACCCAGAGAAGAGTCGAGTGCATACATGTTAGGCTCCTAGCGAAAAAGCACAAGCATATTAAAAAACAGTCACCAAGAACGGCTCAGATTGAGAACGCTGAGTTGCTTCCAAGAAAGGCATGGCTCGATAAAATCTTGTCTGAGTAGGATCTGAGCGCTTGCAGTGCCCACTTTCCACTGAGGGGAGAAGAAAGAGGGAAGTAAGAAGAGACCACCTTTCAGTTCTACTTGCCGCTGCAACGCTCGAGCAATTTGCATTTTGAAAGCTACCCAGGAAACTTCTAAACTTTTCCAGCATCTGCAGTGCTGCAATTGGTCGATGGCGGGTCCTGTGACTGTAAGGCTCAACAGTATGGAAAAGTGGCATACATTATGTTATAATGCATTGCGAGCTCCACTTGCGTGGAGCTCGCATTTCACAATTCAGTCGCTCTGCCAGTCGTGTATATGTTGTGGGTGGCATAAAGGCGGATTAGAGCATCACCCTTGAAGTACAGTGAGTCTCATTTCAAGTGAAACCGAACTGACTGTACATAGGCATAGGAAAAGATTAAAAGAAGACTTTCGAAGTTTTCAAATGTTTATCAATGAAGGACCTGCTTATATGGCACTGGGTGACCTTGTCTGGCAATTAGAGTTATCGGCTATGCAGTCTCCTGTGAAAATTTATGGCTTTGTGGTGATATTTGATTGTGGTGACTATTGATTTTCATCGTGTTCTATATTGCTCATTTTTCGTTTTGTATTTTCCACTCCTGTTACAGCCCCCTATAGTGGCTGACAGTATTAATAAATGAAATGAAATGAAATAAAATTTACGTCTCATAAAGGCAACGAAAAAATTGTAACCTCCCACACATTTTGAATTTGCATCTTTCCACCTTACTCTGCTCGTTTTCTTCCAACACAACTCTGGTAGGAGAAAAGGAAATATAAAACTACGCGATGCGCCAGCTTTCACCGGAAAAATAGGAACCGCGCTCAGAAAATTATCAATACAGGCTACTGCCAGGAGAAACAGATTATTTTATTTTGTGGGCATACGCCAAGTTTGCCAACAAAGCTCACGAGGAGGCTACATAGCTAAAGTAGCGCTTCAGTAGGACTTTCCCAAGTCACCTAATAGGCGAAAATGCAGCCTACTTTTGTCAGCTGTCGTCTGTTATGAGCCGTGTAAGACCCGTTCAGTGGTCACAAATAGAAATAAAACACAGTTGTTGCTGCAATACCGACACTATTACGGCAGAAACTAAGCGAGAAGTACATACGAGATAAAGTGACGCCAGGGTAGTTAATCATTTTTACCGTTGTTTTTTTTCCTCGTCTGCTACGCTTTATCTACGGTTTGCTTAATCCACACCACAAAAAAAGGAAAACTGGCCACACCTTCTTGCATTGTATTAATGATTTGCGGCATGTGTAGCCCCCTCACTCACACCTGGCCAAAGTTTGAACTGTCAGTTCGCAACCTCTATTGATATTTGTTTTTAAGGCGACAAAAGTTTGTTTCAGCGACGGTTTTCGCGTCCTCTCTTTCTCCAGAACGTTGTCTTGGGAGGTTCTGCCTGTGAAATGTTTCCGCGGCCGCGACAAATGATTCTGCCATGTAGTTAATAACGAAGCGAGTTATTCATAGCGCCGTAACTAAAATTCTTTGTCCTCATTACTAAGGCATTTGAAAAATATATATATAACACTGCGACAAATATAGAGGCCTTAACAGGGCGCGTTCGGTGCCACATCGCTGAATATTCACGCCTGCCTGCAAAGTTTGAAAGTGGGGAGTTAGGGAAAGAGGAAAGCCTGGAGCAAAGAACGCGCTCAACGTCTGAGCGAAGCCCCCACACGCTTGCTATACAATGTTAGTGGCTGTCACGTGGCACAGTACCTCTGCGTTATCAACTGCGCGAAGAACATTGCCGACGGCGGCCAGTTTCACATAAGCCGTAGTAAACTAGGAACGGATGTAGCCGATAATCGTGCGCGATTCGATAATTGTAATCAAGTCGTGAAATAGGTTACCCTACGTCATCCATGGCAGCGACACGGCGACACAGGATCAGTTTCTTGCAAGTAGAAAGTTGCCTGTAGCTCTTGGAGTACGTTAACAACAAGCTGCATAGAGGTTCAGGTAAAACCCAAAATTCGCAGTATTCTTTTCGCAGTGGATTAAGAAGGCCACCTTCCACAAGAAGAATCTACGGCCGACAACGTATAAATTACCAGATACCGTTTTTGTGTAATCGTATTGATGGGCTACTAAATGTTAACAAACCTGTCAGGAAACATTTGCCTAAATCTCTTTGCTCAAGCATAATGTCGCATTTTCTATCATGTCACCATACCAACTCGCCCAGATGTCTCTTCTATCACATATATATACTTTATATATTGTTGTTTCCCATCCGCTGTACTTCAAAATGCATGTGCTCATTTGTTTATATTTGTGAGTGCTTTATTCTGTCTCACTAAGCATCAAATAGTGTTGTAACAATATTGCCTGTAGCAGTATATTTCATTGATTTATTAATTGATGTTTGTTTATTAAAACAGTGTAGAGAGGACAATCGATGGTCGCTAAGGGTAAAAACAAAAGTAATGTTATGTAAATTATTCTTTAATCTACCTAGGTATTTGTGCTTTTTTCTGTTTAGTATCTGCTAGTGATTAAAGCTAATACGTCCAAATTTCTTTCTAGCCTAAAAGTGCTCTTCTTGAGTGTTTTTAAAAGGCATTTCTTAAGCTGCCTGTTGTCGGGGACAAAAACAGACAAAAACCAGATCAGAGGGACGTGTCAGGAGACGGCTGTTTTGTTCCCCTGATCGCCGGCCGAGCGCGAGGGGCCACTCACGGGTGTGTGTGTGTGTGCGTGCGTGTGTGTGTGTGTGTGTGTGTGTGTGTGTGTGTGTGTGTGCGCGTGTGCGTGTGTGTGTGTGTGTGTTTGTGTGCGTGTGCGTGCGTGCGTGTGTGTGTGTGCGTGCGTGCGTGTGTGTGTGTGTGTGTGTGTGTGTACGCGCCGCAGTGTTTTTTGGAAAATGGCACGGTTGCTCCTGGCCACTCCCGGCCAGTTGACCGGCGGCTCGTCGCCCCTCAAAGTGTCTTTCCCGCTTCACTGGCGCCGTTGAAGACACAAACGCGGCCAACCGTGTTCGCAGTAGCTTGCAAGACGCCGAAGGAAACGGTCGTCAGTTTGAATTTCTGCAAGGTTTCTTCCATGTAGCCATTAAATCAGTTTGTTAAGTTTCACCGGAGTTCTTTTCTGTGACCAAATTATCTCACCGCAGTCACGACGACATCAACAATTACGACAGACACCTGTTTAATGTCATCTGGAGCGAAGGCCTGTCAGGCACTCTAGCCTTTAGCTTTTCCTCCGTATTTCTCTAATGAAAAGGAACAAACAAAAAAAATAAACTGGAACCAAATAATAACGCGGTGGCTTGGATTTAGTGTGTTTAGCTTCAGAATTCTTCTGTGCTGACGCTATCAATTCCGTCACTTCGATAGGCTGCTACGAAAAGACGTCATAGAAATACGAGTGGAAGCTCGGGCGTGGCCCCAATGTCCGCGAGAACAAAGCCATCGCAGGCGCAAGAGAAGTTGTTACTGAGGAGAAGGCGGCTAAATGCCAGCACCCCTAGGCACTTCATGCAAGGCAGCACAGAGGTGGTTGCAGACAGAAGAGGGCATCGTATCGTGCGCGAGGATTCGACGTGTTAGGGAGCTTACTACAGCACACGAGGAAACCGATGTACACCCTTCAGAGTAGAGACGTCAAGAACTGAGAGTTGGGCGAATTAGATACAGTTGTTGTTCTCCTCTAAATTGATGGCACACAGTTGCGAGGCAGCACTTGTGTGTCCGCTCGTCTTCGTCCTCGCCCGTGCGCAAGTAGTATTTCAAATATATAGATGTTAATATTCCCTTTGAGACGCACCACGAACCAAGTTCTTGGAAACGGAAAACAAGGTTGCAACTCCAGACTTCTCTGCTGCTAATGGCAATTCGCCTAATGAAGTCAGGATTCTATAAATAATGCAATGAGCAAGAAAGCATAGCTCAACAAATCTTTTTTTAGCAATGTGCGTATGCAGATTATGTCACACTCGCTCGCCGATAGTGAAAACATTCTTTAAATCTGACTTCAAGATGTTCCTTGTAAGATGCTGTAAGGTATTTGTAAGAAAAGGAATGTTTTAATGCTATTGAGGGACTCATGAAAGATTTGACGTGTTTCTTTACGACGAAGCTATCATCGCGTACAGACGAACTAACTCGACATGAGACAACCTCTCGCCATAAGATATTCAACAATGTACGACGATACTATAGCCCAATGATCGGTTGTTGATGACGATAATAGTTAACACTATTGATTGTTAGCTGGAAATAATTCCAGTGCAGTTATACTAGGATAAGCTGTCAAACGGTATATGTCTGAATGCTGTAGCGTAAAGTTCTAATCTCACCATCTAAATAGACATAAGTCCTACGTGCTCTTCAGTGCAGTTAAACTCAACATATCCTATCCAATCATGTATGACCTAATATTGTAGCGTACGGTTTGAAGGCCTCGTCTTCAGAAAACGGGTCCGCGACCCATGCTCTTACCCGACGAGTAACAAACCCAGTCTCTTTGAAAAGCACCGGTTTATTCCGGATAAATGAAAAAGCATTCAATAATAAGAAACAACATCGGGCATTACTGCGCTGCAAAAACATGCTGTTAATGCCCGCGACATTTGAACACCAAAGATAAAGGTGAAAGCGCGACTAGACCAAATGCACTGCGGAGAGAATAGGGCGAGCAATAGGGCCAAAGCGCTAACGGCGGCACAAGAGACATTTCTCCTCGCGCGGCAGCAACTCACGAAAATACGCCTAAGCTATTCCTCCAGGCACGGCTTCCGTCTTTTCGCTGATTTTCGTATCGTCGTCCCTGCACATTCCGCAGGCCCTTGACGCACGCTGGCCGCCCCACGCTGGTCTCCACTGGGCAAAAAGCCCCGAGCCTTGCTTTCGACGCGCTTATCTACTTTCGTTTCCCCGCCGATAACATTTCACCCCACCATTGCCAGCTCGATCATGTGCTCGAGCGCTGCCCAGGCAAAGAGCAATGCAAACTGAAAATAAGCGCGCGCTGTTTGAAATTATAAAAGGGCCCAAGGGCCTCACAATCCCCCCTCTCAGGACGGGACATCTCCCGAGACATCAAACGAGAAAAGAATGTAGGGGAGGGGGAGGAGTAGAAAACCTGCTGCTGCTGCTGCTGCTGCTGCTGCTGCTGCTGCTGCTGCTGCTGCTGCTGCTGCTGCTGCTGCTGCTGCTGCTGCTGCTGCTGCTGCTGCTGCTGCTGCTGCTGCTGCTGCTGCTGCTGCTGCTGCTGCTGCTGCTGCTGCTGCTGCTGCTGCTGCTGCTGCTGCTGCTGCTGCTGCTGCTGCTGCTGCTGCTGCTGCTGCTGCTGCTGCTGCTGCTGCTGCTGCTGCTGCTGCTGCTGCTGCTGCTGCTGCTGCTGCTGCTGCTGCTGCTGCTGCTGCTGCTGCTGCTGCTGCTGCTGCTGCTGCTGCTGCTGCTGCTGCTGCTGCTGCTGCTGCTGCTGCTGCTGCTGCTGCTGCTGCTGCTGCTGCTGCTGCTGCTGCTGCTGCTGCTGCTGCTGCTGCTGCTGCTGCTGCTGCTGCTGCTGCTGCTGCTGCTGCTGCTGCTGCTGCTGCTGCTGCTGCTGCTGCTGCTGCTGCTGCTGCTGCTGCTGCTGCTGCTGCTGCTGCTGCTGCTGCTGCTGCTGCTGCTGCTGCTGCTGCTGCTGCTGCTGCTGCTGCTGCTGCTGCTGCTGCTGCTGCTGCTGCTGCTGCTGCTGCTGCTGCTGCTGCTGCTGCTGCTGCTGCTGCTGCTGCTGCTGCTGCTGCTGCTGCTGCTGCTGCTGCTGCTGCTGCTGCTGCTGCTGCTGCTGCTGCTGCTGCTGCTGCTGCTGCTGCTGCTGCTGCTGCTGCTGCTGCTGCTGCTGCTGCTGCTGCTGCTGCTGCTGCTGCTGCTGCTGCTGCTGCTGCTGCTGCTGCTGCTGCTGCTGCTGCTGCTGCTGCTGCTGCTGCTGCTGCTGCTGCTGCTGCTGCTGCTGCTGCTGCTGCTGCTGCTGCTGCTGCTGCTGCTGCTGCTGCTGCTGCTGCTGCTGCTGCTGCTGCTGCTGCTGCTGCTGCTGCTGCTGCTGCTGCTGCTGCTGCTGCTGCTGCTGCTGCTGCTGCTGCTGCTGCTGCTGCTGCTGCTGCTGCTGCTGCTGCTGCTGCTGCTGCTGCTGCTGCTGCTGCTGCTGCTGCTGCTGCTGCTGCTGCTGCTGCTGCTGCTGCTGCTGCTGCTGCTGCTGCTGCTGCTGCTGCTGCTGCTGCTGCTGCTGCTGCTGCTGCTGCTGCTGCTGCTGCTGCTGCTGCTGCTGCTGCTGCTGCTGCTGCTGCTGCTGCTGCTGCTGCTGCTGCTGCTGCTGCTGCTGCTGCTGCTGCTGCTGCTGCTGCTGCTGCTGCTGCTGCTGCTGCTGCTGCTGCTGCTGCTGCTGCTGCTGCTGCTGCTGCTGCTGCTGCTGCTGCTGCTGCTGCTGCTGCTGCTGCTGCTGCTGCTGCTGCTGCTGCTGCTGCTGCTGCTGCTGCTGCTGCTGCTGCTGCTGCTGCTGCTGCTGCTGCTGCTGCTGCTGCTGCTGCTGCTGCTGCTGCTGCTGCTGCTGCTGCTGCTGCTGCTGCTGCTGCTGCTGCTGCTGCTGCTGCTGCTGCTGCTGCTGCTGCTGCTGCTGCTGCTGCTGCTGCTGCTGCTGCTGCTGCTGCTGCTGCTGCTGCTGCTGCTGCTGCTGCTGCTGCTGCTGCTGCTGCTGCTGCTGCTGCTGCTGCTGCTGCTGCTGCTGCTGCTGCTGCTGCTGCTGCTGCTGCTGCTGCTGCTGCTGCTGCTGCTGCTGCTGCTGCTGCTGCTGCTGCTGCTGCTGCTGCTGCTGCTGCTGCTGCTGCTGCTGCTGCTGCTGCTGCTGCTGCTGCTGCTGCTGCTGCTGCTGCTGCTGCTGCTGCTGCTGCTGCTGCTGCTGCTGCTGCTGCTGCTGCTGCTGCTGCTGCTGCTGCTGCTGCTGCTGCTGCTGCTGCTGCTGCTGCTGCTGCTGCTGCTGCTGCTGCTGCTGCTGCTGCTGCTGCTGCTGCTGCTGCTGCTGCTGCTGCTGCTGCTGCTGCTGGTCAGTGGTCAGAAGAAATGGTCAGTGACTACTAGCAAGTAGCGGTTTCCTTTCACTGATCTAGGATAAGATCTCATTACGCCACAGGCAACAATTTACACGGGTAACGTCTCTCCTCCGATTGCAAGAAGCCCGGTGGTTTTCCTCCCCTTGGCTTCGCTGTCTGGCATGTAAAACAAGTACGGACGTATGTCACGACATTCTTTCTCATGCGGGGCCAAGTCACGACGCTCCCCAACTTTTCATGCATTTTCTTGCCATCGCTGTGGCCTGCAAGGTATGTGTCGTGAAAATATTCAAAACGTGTTTCCGGAGGATCTTCGGTACGACAACATGAAAGGGGGACTCACCACCGTCCGTGTCGGCAGCGGCGACCATCCACTGCTTCCAAGTAGCAGTCGTAGCTGCCTGTAGGCGCTGTGCTTCCTGCAGGGTTAGTGCTTTCTAGGCTTTTACTTTTCTGGGTATACTTTGGTCGCTTAGCTGCGCGTCGAGCAGCTGTTGACGGGAAACCAGTGTGCCCCAGGCATGTGCGGCTTCCGGCACAACCATGACTTTGGTGCTTGGTCGCCATCAGTACGTCTGCTGCCTTGTTGAAGGTGCCTTTTTTTTATTCCATCCTGTAATTATACATCTGAAGAGCGAGCGTCCTGTGGGCTAGACGGCTGGCAGGGCTTTGCAGTTTTGACAACCACGACAGCGCCTGATAGTCGATCTGAAATGTAAACTCAGCCCCCAACCAAATACTTATGAAACTTTTCTAGTGCAAATACAACTGCCAAGCACTCTTTCTCTTTTACCGTGTAGTTTCGCTCTGGTGAAGCAAGAGTGTGGCTGCAGATGCCAAAGGGCAAAGTTTCCCTTCATGCTCCTAAAGAAAAACAGCACCGATGCCATATTCACTTGCATTAATCTGCACTGTAAAGCGCCGGTTTAGTTCCAGGAGCCGGAGACGAGCAGTATCGCTGATAGGCGTTGACGATGTCCGAAACGACGCCTGCTCTGTGCCTGTCCAGGAGCAACGGGCACCATTCCGGAGAAACTGAATAAGGGGTTTTGCCAGGTCGGCGCAGTTTGGAATGAAATGGCCTTAATTCACCTTGCCCAAGAATCGCTGCAGGCTCTAGACGGTTGGTGGTGGTGCCAACTGCACCATAGACTGCAGTTTCTCCTCTTCAGGTCGGACTGTGCCCTGTTCAACCATGAACCCAAACAGGTGGCTCTGCGTGAAACGAACAGCCCTTTGCGGGGCTTAATGGTGATGCCTGTGCCCTGCATTCATTGCATAACAGTGGGTAAACGGATCAGATGCTCGTCTAGGCTTCAACGTCGTCCATGTGTGCAACTGCTTAGCTGAATTTCGCATCTCCGAGCACCATACCTATTTGGCGCTACAAAGTAGCAGGTGAATTGCATAAACCGAAAGGCAGTCCGACAAACTCGAACAATCCCCGATGGCAAGTGAATGCAGTTTTTTATGTCACTGTGGTCAATCGGTATTTGCAGAAAACCCCTGCTACAGTCAAGACTAGTGAATAACATTGCTGACCCAGTGTATACATGACAGAGTGGGCTGAAGGAAAATGTTACGAGTCTCTGACTGTTACAGTGTTCAGCCGCCGATAGTCGACAAACAAGCATGCTGTGCCGTCTTTCTTAGGCGCAAAAACAACGGGAAAAGACCAAGGGCTTTTTGAGTGTCTTACAGCACCAGTAGCCACCATTTCATCCAGAGCGGTATCCAGAAGTCCTCGCTTGTGGACGCTAAACAGCTTCGGATTAAAACGGATCAGACGGGAACTGCCGGTGTAGATACCTTGCGTGAGCACGTTAGCATTTACAGGAGCCTCCGTGAACAAGGTAGCGAAGGGCTCAAGTTCCGCCTCGATTCTGGGTCGTGCCGCTGATGAGCCTGTGAAAGACTGCAGGACAGTGAGAAGACCACTTTCTGCCACGCCGACTGAGGGGTTCTACGAACAGAAGATTTCAGTGACGCTCTGTTATCTTTGTAATGAACCTGAGTGACTTTGCATAAAAGCCGCTAACGGTAGCTGCCTGAATAAAGGTCGACAATTATTCCTGCCTTCGAGATGAAGTGATGACCCAAAATTACCGGTCAGGAGAGTGTGAGAAGATGCAAAAAGCCCTGCCTTACTTCTGAGCATTCACAGTAACTGTTCGACGTGTTCCAAAGATTGCCGACCCTATCTGTGGCGAGGACATATGAATCTTTGTGGCAAACTCTCGTAACCAAATGTCTTGCGTCTTGCGCAACCCCGCATTCTTCTTTATGACAGGAATTGATAAGTGAATCTGAGGTTCATATAGGTTCCATATGGGTGCGCACGGTCTTGAAGCCGGGGGAACTGCGAGGGAAGATATGTGCGGTGAGCTTCAATGGTTTTGGAAAAGGCAGTACATGGTCTAGTTGCTGGGAGATTTGCCAGGTGGGGATTGGGAACTGGTGCGAGGTGTCTAATGTGTGTTCTCATGGTCTCTACGGCAACATAGGTAGCGACAGGATGTTCTCCTGCTAGAACAGTTGTTGCAGTTGAGGTGCAATTAGGCAAACCGAGTCAGATGCGGAGTCCTTGCGCTTGCACACTTTTGAGAGTCCGAATGTCGTCTTCGTGATTTTGTTGAATATCGGGAGGCTGTACCGCATGTATGCCATAAAGAATGATCGATAATGTTGTAGCATCGAGTACACTGATGCACCCCATGATTTTACTCCGAGGAAGGAGAGAACATGGACAATCGCAAGTAGTTTTTTTTTCATGTCATTCAGATGCGGGCTCCACGAGAGATTCCGTTCGATGACAACTCCCAGGAAGCGATGGCTTTTTTCATAGGTAATGGCTTTCCCGTTTATAGATATGGTATAGTGTGACATTGGTTTTCCTGTGAAGGCCACAAGAGAGCATTTCTCACTTGAAATGCTAAGGGCCTGTAAATGTAGTTAAGACGTCACGATTGATGCGCCCTTTGAAGTCTCGCACGGACTTGCGGACGAGTCACATTTGACGCCCAAATGCAGATATCATCAGCGTACATGGAACTCTGAGCGGATTGTTGCAGCAAATCGACCAGGCCGACGAGAGAAAGGTTGAACAGGTACGGCTTAACACCCCACCCTGTGGGATTCCGCGTGAACACCGGGGTAGAGAGGTTGGTCCGCCCTGCGTCGGGATAAAACGCGATTCTCAGTGTATATATAGGCGTTCGCAAGCGAGCGGCAGCTCCACGGCTTTTATTCCCCGCTGCGGCGCATCAGTTGGAGAGCACTGTACATGCGCATTCAGAGGCTTAGCTAACTAATGATGTCACGCGCGACGATCCAATGAGAACGGCAATATGTACCGGTACGGATGAAGTTTTCCAGGTGCGTAGTGAAGAATAAGCAGATGTGCGATGTAGAAGTGGATGCAAAGCAGCAGTGTACGCCACGCGTGAGAAGAAAAAGACGACGGCGAGCAAGTCGCACGCCTGAAGGTCGACCGAACTTCAAACTGCTGTTTACGCTGATGTGGCTGGGGGTCGGGGGCCTAGGCTTCACCGCAGTCGAACCATGAGGAGCCGAGATGACGGAGCAGAAGCAGCCAGGGAGGAGAGGCAAAGAAGAACATTTTATACAACTTTTTTCATGATGGGATATTTACAAGTCAAACGAGGAAAAATTGAGTTTTCTGTGGAGACAATTTTCACCGCGTAAATGCAGTCGGTTGTCCCCACTTCTCTAGCTGCGGAAACAAGGTTCAATTGGTGCAGTCCAATCACCAGGGCCCAAGAGGTCACTGGAGGTGTTGCCCACTGCCGAGGGTGGTGCTCGAACCTCCTCTCAACTTTTGGTGGCGAGGGCAAAATTTTCCGATGTCGATGACGATCTTGTGCGGGCGACGGAGTTTCTGCACCAAGGTGAAACATCCCGACAAGTCGTCCGCTGGAGGCGGTCATTTCCCCCGCGTAATTTCAAGAAGGTCACCCGCCTTCTTCAAGAATTCGTCGAGCGAGGTAAACCGTCAAGGCTGATCGTGGTGCGCCTCTGGCCTATTCAGCACGATGGGTTTCTGCTGTCGCCGCCGTGGCGCCAAGGGGATTAAGGCCTGCAAGGCAGCTCGTTTCTATCCCGAAGGAGGGGAGGCGGGAAGGATTGGTCGCCGAAGCTGGATAATCTGCTCGAAACTTCGGCCGGAGCCCCATTCATACAAGCACGTCCAACGCCCGAAGAAGTCTCGTAGGGGCTGCAGCCTAGGTTGCTTCCAGAATAAACTTGAAGCCTGGTCGGCCCAGCCACGAGCCACACTGGTCGATGGCTTCTTACTTCCCCTTTGGACACCGTTAGCAGTCTCGGCCACGCGAGGTCCAAAACACAGCAGATGCTAAGCGCAAAACCAACTTTGAAAACTGCCAGGTTGCTTTCCAGCTAAGAATTTTTTTACAAAAAAATAAACAAACCAAATTTTGATTTGATAATTTCGAGTCCTCTTCCGAAATAAACCGTGTTAGAAATAACAAGAAACCAGAGCAGAATTCCAGATCAAAAGCGAACACTCTAGCTGGAAATTAGACCCATGTCGTCACATGAAAAATGCTGTAGAAAGCCACTTCCTGCGAGAACATATCTTCAAGGTGGAGCTGCAGGTGACCAAAAGGGTAATACAAAAAAGAGTAATGCCAAACAAGAGGGCATTGCCCAGGGAAACTTTGTCTGAGGCTATCAGCGTTGGCATAATCACGCTCTTTTATTTAACGCATGTCAGATGCGAACTCCTGCAAAGCAAAGCTCCAGTGAAGCATACATATTAAGATGGCAGGTAAACGAACAAAGGCCATTTCTACAAGCGAGTGCGACTCTTCAAGACAAGATTACAATTTCCGAATAGCTGAAACAAGAGAAGCGCCTTTCGTCTCGGACGCACTGCTTGCACGCTCACAAACATCATGGGGGTGCTCCCCCTCCATTGTCAACCTGTCAAGTGGGGACGACCCACACTCCACGTTCACACGTTTTTTTTTCTTCAGCACAGAAGGGTGAGTCCAGTCAGAAACCTTTAAATAGCCTGACTATCCCGGGGTGCTTTAGGGCCAGCCATTTTTTTTTTTTGACAGACTCCATTCATCCCTCTCAATGGTTCAGCCGCGCCCTTGGCGGCCCCGATCCTACGACGGAACTAGAAGCCGAGATCTGAGAAAACCTTGAAGGCGTCAGCTCGCTAATGCGACTTTTTCCGCATCGGAACTGCACGCATCCGAAGAGTAGCCCGCGCTTGGAAAGCCGGACGCTAGATAGGGGCGAGCGACTGCGAACGCGTTGCTTGCTGATCCTCCTGTCTTAGATCCCGTTTGCATGCTGTATCCCTCTCTTACTGTCGCGCATTCTGCAGTGCCATTATAGGCGGCCACGACATCCTTTCCGTAGCAAGCTACTCCTGTTACCCGTCACTAGACCACTACTGCACTGTCTCGAGTGACAGGAGGGCCTAGAACATTTGTATTTACGAAACCGTCGACGGTCTGCCTTTGCCAGTGCCGTAACTGGCTTTGACCTCCTCGGCGCGCGCTTACCCTGTTTTCCTTTCACGCGACTGCTACGGTCAGTTCCCAGCTCACCCAGTTCCCAGGCTTCCTCATCTGCATTAAACTGCGCCTGGCTATCCCAACCAACCTTCGATACGAATCGGACGCGCTCTTGCTCCGATCCTCTTCGTTGCCATTGCTGATCTCTGATTCCAAATTTTGCGTTTACTGAGCTTGCCTGATTACTAGTCGCATTACTTCCGGTACGCTTTGGCTCTGCGATTAGTAAATCCAATCTTTTGAGCTCCAATTCCCTTTCATTTGCTCTCTTAATACTTGCGGCCTCTTCCTCAGCCTCCCTGAACTTCTGCATGAAATCCCATATCTCAAAAATTTCATCCTCCTCAGCTCCATACTCCCGAATTGCCCTCACAAGTTGCGACTCTTTAAGGCTTTTCCCGACTTCAATGTCCAACTCTTCACACAGCAAAATCAACTCTGCCTTCTCCAATTTGCTCAGATCCATGGCCACGTTCGAATGAAGACTTTCTCAAACAAATTGTAGCGTGATAACCGTTTCACCACGCAAGCTACACAAAAACAAAATCTACTGGTTTTGATAAATTCCCTTGGTTATCAAACCTGGCAGACTCTCAAAGAAAGTCAAGCGCTCACCATATTGCCGATGCCAGAACCAAACGTGGACGATCGCTCCGCTGCCACCAGTTGATGTGGCTGGGGGTCGGGGGCCTAGGCTTCACCGCAGTCGAAACATGAGGAGCGGAGATGACGGAGCAGAAGCAGACAGGGAGGAGAGGCAAAGAAGAACGTTTTATACAACGTTTTTCACGATGGGATATTTACAAGTCAAACGAGGAAAAATTGAGTTTTCTGTGGAGACAATTTTCGCCGCGTAAATGCAGTCGGATGTCCCCACTTCTCTAGCTGCGGAAACAAGGTTCAATTGGTGCAGTCCAATCACCAGGGCCCAAGAGGTCACTGGAGGTGTTACCCACTGCCGAGGGTGCTGCTCGAAGCTCCTCTCACAACGTTTGGTGGCGAGGGCGAACTTTTCCGAGGTCGATGACGATCTTGTGCGGGCGATGGAACCATGGCCCTTCCACCACGTGTTGCAGGGATGGCGGCGCAAGCGAATGAGCACGAGGAAACCGCCATTGCCAGCTCGGCGCAGCGCCTGCAGCCACCAGCCGGCGGGGACCACATTCCTGCAGCAGGGGCAGCTATTGTTCAGGAGGCCCTCAACAATGAGGACAATGCCATGGATGAGACGACCCATCGCAAGAGGCGTCGTTCCACCAACTCAGGGGAGATAGAGGAGGACAATGGCAGCAGTGGGGAGGAATCTGCTGCTAAGCGCGAAGCGCTATGCGTCACCCCTTCTGCCTCCCCTCTCACACCTGCCGGCCGTCTTCCCTCCGCTCTCGAAGGAAGGGAAACCAGCCCTACGGATGATCAGCTGATGGCGAGGATGCAGGCTGAGGAGGAGCAGCAGGCGCCAACGGACACCGCCCGTGAGCATGCTGCAGCCAGCCTGAGCCCGACGCGGGACCGATCGAACGGCCGTCCGTTCGTACGCCCGCTTGACAGTGAAGAGAGCCACCCCCCCCCCCATGGCACCCGCGTGCTCACAGGAGGCCACCGGCCTGATTCCCTGGAGCCAGGTCTCAACCCGAGCCCAACGGAGACGCAGGGCTGCCCTCCAGAAAGCTGCTGCTGCTGTGCCATCTCACGAGGGGCTGCACTGGACAGTTCTGTTCCGGCCGGAGGACCGCGGCGCTGCCACCACAAAGCAACAGGGATGGGAGATTGCTGAGGAGCTGAGCCCACACCCGGGTGTGCTGGCGGTTCGCGTTAACACACGCCGGAACGTGGTAGCGGTGGACGTTGGGTGTGAGATCACCTTTGGCTCGCTGCTCGCCACGACTGTGATCCGTGGCCTGGCAGTGCGCGCTAAGGAACCAGCCCCTCGCAATCAGTCCACCGGACTTGTATTCGGCGTTGACGCGCGTCGCTCGGCAGATCAGCTGCTTGCCGCTATGGAGTCGACAGTGGCTGTGACGTCGGCGTCGCTTTCGGGAAGCACGCTGCTTCTCCGGTTTGCGGCGCCGATGCCGCCGTCACATGTATCGATATACAGGCGGCGTCTCCCCGTCCGGCCCTGCCGCCCGCGGCCACTGCAGTGTTGCCGCTGCTCCAGCCTGGGACATGCCACCGAGGCCTGCAGAGCTGCCGCGCGCTGTACCCGCTGCGGTGGACCACACGACATCGACGCGTGCACTAGTAGGAAACCACGCTGCTCAAACTGCGGCGGCCGGCATGCGGCCAGAGACCCGGCATGTCCTCACTGGCAGCGAGAGAGGCATGTCACTACTATATTGGCTACGTCTGAAGTGCCTCTCTCACGGCGGGCCATGCGCGCTGTTGTTCTGGAAGAAACGGTCTCGCCAGCCCTGCAACAACAAGGAAGCAAGCGCAGCTACGCGCATGTTGCGAGCCTCAGCAAACAGCCGCAACCGCGGCAGCTCCAGCAGCAGCAGCTGCAGCAGCAGCAGCGACGGCGGCCCCAGCAGCAGTCCCAGAGGCGACAGTCCTGGCAGCCGCAGCAGCAGCCGCAGCAGCAGCAACAGCAGCAGCCCCTTACCCACGCAAGGCCCGTTTCCACCACCTCCGTTGGCGGCCCTCCGGATGCGCGTGATGCCCTAATTGCACGCCTACAGGCCTCGCTGCGCGCACTCAGCGTGTTGCTACCGGAGGGCTCTGAGGGTCGCCGCGTCTGCGAGGAAGCGACAGGCCCTCCTACACTAAACAGCCAACACCATGGCTAGTCACCGGGCAGCCCCTCGCATTCCCTCAGTCCTGCAGTTGAACGTGCGTTCCCTCGCGGCGCGATATCCCGAGCTCCGCTCGCGCATAACATCAGAGCAACCAGAGGTAATCGCGCTACAGGAGACGTACTTCCGCCTCTGGGAAGGGGAGCCCCAAATGCGGCTGCCCGGATACGTTGGCTACCATTCACCAACAAATTGTGAGGAGGTGTCATGTACGGCAATCCCCTGCGGCGACCCGAACCACCGACCTGGGAAATCTCGGGCCTCTATGTATGTGCGGCGCGACGTTCAGCACGCTCTCGTCGACACGGCGGCGGCGACGAGCAACGGCCAGGAGTGCGTGGCAGTGACAGTGCGCGTCGGAGGTGTTGACACATCAGTGGCAAGTGTTTATGTGCGCCCAGCTGTAGCCTGGAACGTGTTGTGTTTCCGTGCAGTGTCAACGTGTTGTGCCCCACGCCAACTAATCGTTGGGGACTTCAATGCTCATCAATGTGCGTGGGGAAGTGCGCGCAATGATCGGCGCGGCGACGACTTGCACAACACGGCAACACAGCTGGGACTCAACACTGGCCAGCCAACCTTCCGACGACGCGGTTCGCCCGGCTCCTGCATCGACATAGCGTTCGCGTCCAGCGGCATCGAGGCGACCTGGCATCGTGCACCATCTCTCTGGGGCTCGGACCACTTCTCCATCACCATAGAGCCCACTGCTAAAGAAGCGCGCCCCATGCGTACCTACTCAATAGTAGATTGGGGCCACTTTCGCCGCTAGGTAGACGCCGCCGCAGCATCCGGTGCCGATTTCTTCACCAGTCTCGTCCGGAGCGCTCTCGCAGCCACGCGTCACGCAGAAGTGCGAGATGGTCAGCCAACACCCGACAAGAAGCTGCTCGATCTGCGTGACAAGAAAGACATCGCAGAACGCAGGGCGCTACGGACGGACAGACCGGAAGACTGGACGGTTTACAATCGGCTGGACGCGGCAGCAAGGCGGCACGCTAACAAGCTCTACCGCCGGCAGTGGGCTTCTCTGTGCAATACGATGGAGAAGGATCGCAGCTCCCGGTGGCTCTTCACCACCCTGCGGCGCATCACTACACCTCAGACGAACCCTCAGCCCCTCGCCGCTCTCGCCATCTCAAGCGGCCAAGCAACCCAACAACTAGCTGAGCGGTTCGCTGACCGGTTTGCGCCGCAACGCTCCGCGAGCACCGCTGCCATCGCAGCGACTACACCGAGCCCGATCCCCGATGCCAATGTCCTTTCCTCCGCCCCGGACTACGGCCCGTGCAACGCGCTCTTCACAGCGGTGGAACTGAATGGCGCCCTGCGCCGCTGCACCCGCCGCTCAGCGCCCGGGCCCGACGGGGTGACCTACCAGATGCTGCGCAACCTGGGCGCAGAGCAACGTCAAGTCCTTCTGCGGCAACTGAACCTGGTGTGGGAACGCGGGGAGCTACCGGAGGAGTGGCGCACAGCGGTCGTCTGCCCGCTACCGAAGCCAGGTCGCTCACCCACGGTGCTCAGCGGATATCGCCCTGTGGCGCTGACGTCGGCGGCCTGTAAGGTGATGGAGCATATGGCGCTTCAGCGGTTACACACGCGGGCCGCTGAGGCGGATTTGTTCGATGAGTGTCAGACAGGTTTTCGAGGGATGCGCTTCACGGCGGACTCAATCGCAGACGTGGTTTCTGCGCTCGAGCACGCCGTAGCGGCGCGGCAGGTCGCACTGCTGTTGCTGCTCGACGTGTCGAGTGCGTTTGACAACGTCCGCCTTGCGGTGATCCTCGCGAGGCTGGAAGAGGCAGGCGTGAACGGGCGCTTGTTGCACTATGTGCAGCGCTTCCTCAACGCGCGCACTATTCGTGTGCGTGTAGGAGGGGCTCTCTCGCGACCCCGTCCGGTGGATCTAGGCGTTCCGCAAGGATCGGGGTTGTCGCCGTTTCTATTTAATGTGGCGATGTCGGCGGTGCCGGGCTGTCTGCCCGCAGTCAACCGGCACCGTGTGTACATCTCCATGTACGCGGATAACATCGCACTGTGGTGGCTGGGGCCGCCGGGCGAGGCTCCCCGCGTCAGAGAGTGCCTTCAGGGGGCCCTGTGCGCGATAGACGCCCGGTTGCGGGATCTCGGTCTGGCGCTCTTCCCGGGCAAGTCCGCGGCCATGGCCTGCGGCGCTCGCAGGGGCGCCCGCCTTTCACCGCTAACGTTGGCTGGGATGCCGCTGCTGCGGAAAAGCTCCGTGCGGTACCTGGGCCTAGATATCGACCAGCGCCTTTCCTTCCGTCCCGCGGCGACTAGGGCATGCCAGCAGATGAAGAGGACCACCGCCGCCGTGCACAAGCTTACCGCCGGGGGCCAGGGGATTTCCCAGAAGGCTGCGCTGCGCCTCTACAGCGCAGCAGCCGTGGGGGCGATTCTCTACGCACTGCCCCTCATGAAGGTGCGCAAACCATCGTGGAGAGCACTGGAGGTGCAGCATCGCAAAGCGCTGCGAACCTGCCTTGGCCTGCCGAGTAACTCTCAATGCGAAGCGACACTCGCCGAGGCAGGCGCGTGGCCACTGCAGCTACAGGCCACACAGCGAGCGCTGCACTACATCGACCGCCTTCACCGCGCACCAGACGGCGGCGAACTCCTGCAGCGCCTTCGGAATTTCCCACGCTCTAGAATGGGTGCGGCGCTGCAGGAGTATGACCAGCTGACGCGTGCCACGCCCCCTACGGCCTCTGCTCCCCCTGGCCCCTCACGACGGAGGTACAGCGCGAGATCATCGGCATCACGGGAAAACGCAGCACACCACTCTGTGCGGTGCAACAGCTAGCCAGAGCCGTCATACACGAGCAACTAAGCGACCACCTGCTTGTTTTCACTGACGGCTCCGTGGCGAGAGAAAGCTGCTCGCTCGCCGCAGCGGCCACCATCCCTGCCCTGCAGTTGCACCGCCAGCAAAGAGTGACACACCTGGGCTCTTCGACCACGGCGGAACTACTGGGCCTTCGCCTGGGCCTGGACCTATTGCTCACCATTGCTCCGCCACCTCCCAGGTGTGCACTGCTGTGTGACTCCCGCGCCGCCCTCAGCCGCCTGCAGACTCCCGGCCGTGGCACACCGCTGCTGTGCGCGATACGCGAGCGCCTCGAGCACCTCGCAGAACGAAAGTGCAGCATTCGCGCGCAGTGGGTGCCCGGCCACTGCGGCATACACGGCAACGAGCAAGCCGATGAACTCGCCACCGCCGCACATCAACTCCCTCCCAGCGACGAACTTCTCGCTTTGGAGGACGTGCGCGCGGTAATCTATGACCACCTCCGTCAGCAACACCGGGACCCACACATCGCGCGAGGAGAGCGCATCCCTGCTGTCGGCGCGCGCTCATTGTCGCGCCTACAGCGTGCAATGCTCATCCGAGTGCGCGTCGGCTGCGTGTGGCCCGGGGTAAGACTGGTGCGCCACGGACTTTCGAGCGACGTGTGTGGTGATTGCGGTGCAGTGGAGACATTGGAGCACATGCTGCTTCGCTGTACCGCATCCGCAAAGCCACGTCGCGAGATGCCCGCGGCTTATAGGGCGCTCGGAATCATCCCGGACCGCATCGAGACGCTCCTGTGGCCGCGAGGCAGTGCGCGCACCCGTGACAGGGCAATGGTGAGCCTCTGTGCGTTCATCGAGCGGGCGGGCTTGAAGCCTCGCTTGCTCTTCGCCAGGTAGTGCGTGCGTGACCTGAACGCTCCGTGTGTGCTACCTTGGACGTATGCTGCCGAGCGCCCCACCCCGGCAGCTGGTGCATTGTGTCGCGCGCGCGATCTGTCTGCGACAGGACGCTACGTGCGCGCGACTATGTATATACATCAATGATATTACATATATATGTGTATATATTTTATAAACAATTCCAGGGGCCGCTCGCGCGCAGGCATTTGTGGACAGTGCTCGGACACTTGCGCGCGAGCGATGCGAACTCGTTGACCGTCTTTACTTTGTAAATAATGTAAAAAGCACCCCTGTCCTTTCTTCCTATCGCTCCCCTCTCTACTTCCCCTTGCTATCCTCTCCCTATCCCCTTTTCCTTCCCGCCGGCCGCAGCTCAAGTGCTTCAGTTTGTTAGATAGCAGTTGCCGCGGCCGGCAATACTCTTTTCCTTCTTTTTGATTATTTAAAAAAAAATAATAAATCAACCACTACCACCACCACCAGTTGCTGCACCAAGGTGAAACATCCCGCGAAGTCAACCGCTGGCGGCGGTCATTTCCCCCGCGTGATTTCAAGAAGGTCACCCGCCTTCTTCAAGAATTCGTCGAGCGAGGTAAACCGTCAAGGCTGATCGGTGGTGCGCCTCTGGCCTATTCAGCACGATGGGTTTCTGCTGTCGCCGCCGTGGCGCCAAGGGGATTAAGGCCTGAAAGGCAGCTCGTTTCTATCCCGAAGGAGGGGAGGCAGGAAGGGTTGGGCGCCGCAGGCGGAAACAAAGCGTCACTCCCCCGCCGTCGCCGCCGCTTCAAACGCATTTGGCAGCGGTCGCACGCCGGCGCCCGCTAGACCCGTCTCGGTCTTCAGATGCTGGATAATCTGCTCTAAACTTTGGCCGGAGCCCCATTCACAACAACGCGAAACGCGCCGCATCTAACCCAGTGAAACTTTTGCTTTAAAATACCATTGTTATAAAGTGAAACTATTCTTTATTTCGTCGTCCCAGGAGGTATTGGTAACTGCTGTCGTTACTCTGTGAAAAAAGAAAAAAGAATGATATCCCATTTATTTGGGTTACGCATCCTCGCTCTGTCGAAGCTCTGTGTTCCCGATACGAACCCTGAGTGAGGCATTTTTGTTAACGAACGCAGAGAACCAATACACGTTGCTTTGTTTTTTAAATATGTTTATTCATATAAGCACAGGCCACGTTCGTAGCCAGCAGAGATTTTACAATGTCTGAGAATTGAAAACACTTGTAAAGATATCGGCGTATCACACCCTGTTTGCAGGCATTAAATGAAGACAGCGCTACTGTGCAGTTATAGCGCTACGGCTTTATTCAATTGCAAACTTAAACACTAGACATATTGCAAGTAAAAGGATGATCCCCTTAGTCTTCCTAGCTTTACATTGGGCATGACGCTCAAGAAATACCAACATTATCTTGTTAAATGAACACTGCGGCAGCTGTTATACATGAGGGAGGTCCTCGAATATCTCGGAACGAAAACAGTTAAACAGAAGAAAGAAAGAAACAAAGAATGGAATAAAGAATGAAGGAAAGAAAGAATGAGGAAAAGGAAGAAATAAAGAAAAGAAAAAATAACAACAAAAAGTATAAAAAAAGAAAGAAATAAAGAACACTGCGCATAAAAGGTCTCTACTGGAGGCTGGAAACAAATTTCAACGTCATAAAATGACACTACAGGCACCCTTGTATGGAGTTTGCTGAGACATGTGTCGCCACGTAGACTGACGGGAGCTAACATTGAGCCGGCTCAAAAGCAGACGCGTGTATGTTGCGGCCGCTGTGTTCCTTTTGCTTCCGCGTTTTTTATCACATTAAGTGTGATTTACTCATTTAGTAGCTTCAGTGGTTTCGTGCGATGCTTAGACTACTACAAATGCGAAAAAGAATAAAAATAGGCACAGGGCCGGCGAGAAAGACTGCCACAATCGCGAAGGAAACGCAAGCGTACCGCTTCATGGGGAGGACTTGGGAAAAATGATGAGAAGTGGATAGACTTTGTGAAACAGTAATGCAACTGAAATTCTTGTTATGGGCTCAATGGCGTACACATGCCAAGGGGCTAAAATGATTGCCCGTTAAGCGGAGGAAACGGTACAAACCTCTGACTGAGAGCGGCCGCACACTGGCTGGGGCACTCTCCTCAATGCGCGCTTCGCGCTGCAAAATTTGGCGTGTACTTGTATATGCTGTGCAAGATCGAGTGGCGTTGTCCTTTTAAAGAAAATAACGTCCAGAGAAGCAACAAAGTGGCGCAGCCACAGCATCGAATTCAAGCAGCACTTTATTACGGAGGCAAAAAAAAAATGTTCGTGGGCTCTGTGAACCGGACTTTTTATGCGGGGTCTATTCGGAACCTTAAAGCCATAATACTTCCAAAACTTCCAATTAGAGATTTAGATAAGCATATTTATTTTTAAATTAGTTGTTAAGGTGCTGAAAAAATCTAACTGGCGGTGTGTAGAGGTGCGTGACACCGTGTACACGGAGCACTGAACTACGTTTGATAGAACGAAGTTCTATCCAAGTACCACGCCAAACATTTCTTGCAATGACTGCTCAAGGTGCTCAAGAGTTTCTGGTCCCAGACGATAGACCGTTCCATCATTAGTAGCAACAGTCAATAATCCTAACCCTAACAGCCTCACTTATGGAAGCTTTTTAGTTGAGCCGAGCATTGCCCGCCGGCGTTCCCAACGCTTGAGTACGGATGTACAAAATGCATGCCAGCTTTCATTGATGGTGCACGCTACAACCGCACAGTGCTTGCAATCGCCACGACATCCGTAGCGGGAACCGCACCTGCCTTGCTGCACCTCCGCGGCACTGTGGAAATGAGCACCACGAAGAAAAGTGTTCGTCTTGGTATTAAAACTGCAAACCAAAACTGCGAGGAAATTATTATGCTGCTGTAATCAGACAGCAACAACAAGAAAAAAGAAACGGGCGATCAATCTCTTACCACGTTCTGTCTTCACTTTCAATGTTTGGGTATGGAGTGCGAACGGAATAGGTAAATGAAAAGTCCGTTTCCGTCAGCCAACATTTTCCACTCTTTTACCATTTCTTAACCCTTCATCACGTATCCGACTGATGCCCTGAGGCAGCAAATATCAATATAAAAAAGTTCGTTTACTCACGCTAAATTCAACATCGCACGCGTAGTTGTTCCGTCACGAGCGGCGCGCACTTCGTGGTGGCGTCTACACCGTTCACGTTCTCAATGTGACAATTCTCGACCAGGCGGTGTGCTTTCGCCAGTATTGGTGTTCGGAAATAGCTCTCAAGATATGCGATTGAATTAAAGCAGCAGACAGTGAGAGCCGACATGCTTCCCGCCGAACAACGCGAATTCAACCAGACCGCGGCGGCCGCAACCGTTTACTCGGCGCCATCATTGGCGGCGCTGAACGCTGCGTATTTAAATACCTGTACTTAAGAAGCGTTGACTTACAATGGAGGAAAAGAACTAGGAAACTAACTAGTAAGTATGATAGTCACAAGGACGGGGAAATAAAAAGCATTAAGCAATAGGTGAAAACACAGAAGGTATACAAAAATCGGATAAATTCGATAGAAAAGAAACAGAGTGTGGAATTATACCGAAAGTAGAAAATGCAGATCAGGAAGGAAGATTTCTTTGATAACTCAAGAGGCATTGCCCTACTTTCTGAAGCTAGATCAGGGTGCCTTCGAACACGCAGCTACAAAAAGAAATTTAACAATGGAGATGATGCATGTGCTGCATGTGGTAACTCCAGTGAAACAATTGACCATATTATACTCGAATGTAATGGTATCCATCCGGAAGTTGATGCAGGCACAGTCACTGTTCCTGAAGCGATACCAGTGGCCGTATGAATAAGCCAGCGGTGGAAACTAGCAAAAAACGACTGGAAGATTGGTGGCTTAAAAGCAGAGAAGTGACATTATGTTAGTAATGTAGAAACAAAACTTTAATAAACAGAATAATGGTTTAGTTAACCATTGTAAATCAATAATTAAGATGTAGGTAGAAAGATGAGCCTGATAGCTGCTGCTACCACCCCGTTTCAAAGGGGACGCTCCTATATTCCATCCATCCATCCATCCATCCATCCATCCATCCATCCACCCATCCATCCATCCATCCATCCAACGATCCATCCATCCATCCATCCATCCATCCATCCATCCATCCATCCATCCATCCATCCATCCATCCATCCACTAGCGCGGTCTGGCCACTGCAGGTTGCATTTGACGTTTGTGAGTGCCTCGGAGCAATACAATCTGGAAGTGGGCTCTGTCGCAATAGTTAATTGTGGACTAATGGTAAACTGTGCTGTCGCATAAAACGCGAATTTTATCTAACAAAAAAAATAACAACAAATCACAAGCTACCACCTAACAATAATTCCGGCCAAAAGTGATTTCTGTTAGAGAAGTGGAAAGCACAAAAAATCTGAAAATATTCATTAATAAATATTAGGTAGTGTGGATGCCATACATTTCACTCGTGGGCCAAAATTTAAGTCTTGTAAAATGTGTTCAGTAACTTTTTTTGCTCAAAAAGAAAACACATAAATATAGAAAGAGTGAGCCAAGCAGTACCTTTTAAGATAGCAAAGCAGAATAGAGCGTCCTTCGATTCCCAAAAATGCTGCAATGCTTCTGAATAAAGGAATACTGTCATTATTGAGTAATAGCTCGTAGCTAGTTTCATGTGGCCGAGTTCCGAGAACTTACTTTGTAATTATCAATAATTATCAATGTCCTGTATAAGATGCATTCTGGAAATGGTCCGTCCTGTACTAGCTTGTTATCGGACCGGACCGCCCGGATTGAGATTCATACCGGACATGACCTATCCGGTATAAGCCCGTTTAGGCTTCATACAGGACCGCTCACACCGAAATGACATTTATACAGGATAATACAGGACCGGATCAAACCCGTTTGGCGCGATAAAGAATTTTTCACTAGGGACTTGCCCATATTGACCTCATATGAATCGATATGTGGCCTATATGAATTCATATGTGTCCTATAAGAATTCATATGTGGCCTATATGAAAATCATATGGGTCTTTTTCAGTAGGGACTCCTAGCAGAAAATGTCACTATCATTAAAACACAACCCGGTTCTCGATACCTTGCGGCTGGAAATCAGCAATGCTACTCGCCTCTTTCTATTTCTTCGTAAGGCTATTCTAGTGTAAAAAATGGTATAGGCAGAAAGTTGGGAACGTTCTGCTCCACGTTATAAGTCTCGGCTACGTCTTTGTCTCTTGCCGCATGTCTCGGTGGACAGCTTAGATGGCCAAGTATTCTCTATGGCAGGTCTCGAATAGAGTCGCTGTTTTCCTGAGATTTAGGTGTACGCTTCGAAACGACCAAATATTTACTTTTGAAATCCATCATAATGCTACAATAGCGAAAGTGCTTACATGGTTTTCGAATATATAAATCAAGATTCTAGCTTTGAGTTGCACAACATAAAATACTTTCGCTTATAGCTACTAACAGACTGGTGCCGTCGGATAGAATGGCAGCACAGTGCTCAACTACAGCTTCCACAATAGGCTTGAAGACACCCATGTTGTTTCTGTCCATTTTTTTTCTATAGTGTGAGAGCACTATAATTCGCCATTCTGCCATCGCACCACACCAACATGCTCCAATTTAAAAGCAGATTAAGTTCTGTTGAAAACATTTCTTTTTCGCAAGAGAACCTGATAAACTAGCAGTTTTGAGGAAGAACAAGGACAGCTTAACTAGAGAGGTTTTAGAAGCTTGGGAGATATCTTTAGCTGGTAGAGACTGCGTTAGCATGCCTTCTGTTTTCATGTCGAAAAAAAAGAAAGACTTTTTAGATCAATGGGAGGACCATCAAAGAAGAAGTGGTGTGTGTCCTTAGAAGTGGAGCAGGAAGAAGAGGTTGGTGTTAGATTTAATCAGTTGTCAGTGCAGCATTGTCCTTGTTTATGTGTATGGGTGTTGGTGTGCCTCTCCTGTGTTTTGTCGCCTACTCTGCTGCGAGGTGCATCTCGTCGTCTGACCAACTAGCTCGACTTTCAACGGGAGCAATACATCCCAAACAGCAATCATGACCTCTTGTGGTTCCTGAAATGGCTTCGCAAATGCATTCAACGTCGTATAATCGTACACTATCTGCGTTCGAAATTGCAAAAACTTTAAAATATTACACTTTTAAAACTTTAACTGCTGATATCAGAGCAAATGGGCTCATATGGTCATGTTTCTGTTAGCGCATACACGTCTCCCCAGGGTTTCTCGCTGAGAAGCTGTTGATCCGAAATAAAACTAGTAAAATTGGTGCACATTTGTGCCACGGCCTAGAACCTATTTTGCCTCGCGACCACCGCGCTTTCCTACTCGTGTTACAGCCTTGGTCATGTAAACTGGCAAGCTAGATGTCTAGAGCACGTGCTGCTTATTTACACATCTCGAGCATTTAGATATTGTGTCAAGCCGAAAATCTGCGTTCACGTCGCAGTCAAGTGCGCAGTGAGTCTGAAAAGAGAAAATTAATATCAAACGTTTAAACACAGAAACTCATCTCAGTTAGGAGCTGCCCTCTTTGTATGGTGGCGTTTACGCTCTTCTGCTCTTCTATTCTCACGTGTATTCCACATACCACTGCCAAGCAGTGAATACTTATATTGTATTCTGTGCAGTGCTGTAAGGTTGAGGCAACTCATGTCAGTGAAAAATGTATGAAATTTATGAATTTATAAAATTGATGAAAATTTATGCTTGTCTCCTGATATAAAAATGTAGACAAATTTACATCCATTTTATATTACGTTGCTATTGCTTTCTCATCAATGTGGTAACAAAGTACCAGTACATCGAAACAAAATAGTTATTGCTTATAGGGAGGTGCATGGTGCAAACACTGAAAACATGTCTCATCTTCTTCCCCCGTCGATGTTGAGCAATGCTATTAAAGGTAGTCTATTATTTTTTGGTATATCCCTTGGCTGTTATGGTCGCACAGTAGACCTCCTGCATTTCCGACCACTCAGGCTTAGCTTGCATGAATCGAGAGCAGTATGGTGTTCATTCTTCGAGATAAGTATATCGTACACGTATTCGACAAAACGAGAGTGTACGGAAATACTTCAACCTGAAGTGTGCATGATAAAACCTGATATAACTGATATAAAGCCGACTTCGTGCTCTTTCATACCCGAACACAAATTGTTCTATGGTTTGAGCAACTTCATGAGGCAACATTATATTAAAAATTTTAGAGAGGCTGCAATCTCGCGTTGGTCATTTGAGGCGGAAAGGCCAGATAGGAATGAACGTTTGAGGGCTCTTTGACTTCGAGTCAAGCATGGTACTCCTACGCCATGCAGGTACGCTCATACCGTGAGGTAAAACCGGGGCTTTATATGTCGCATAGTAACCAATGTTTTCGCGCCATAATTTTTGAAGCGTGGCTTAAATGTCGGAAGAGAACGACGAAAACAGAGCTTAACGACGAAACAGCATGCAGAGAAAGATCAAATGCATGCGCCTTCTCTGCTGCATCGTCTGCAAACGATGTTCTCGACGTTCCGCTCTCTTCCAACATAAACTAACTACCCCACTGTACCCTTTTCTTGAATTTAGGTATCCCCTATAATTATCACTTCCTTTTTTCTGATTATACAGGATTTTAAAAAGAAGCAAACATAGCAGCTTATTCCCCATGTTTTAAAACTCACTCCCGATTTTTTAACCCGCTAATAACTAGAATCTGGAAGCCAGATGCGGTTCACACCAGTCTGTATTTGGAAGACTGCCGCAGCTGGCCGATGTGGTTCGGTGACAGTTACACAGAGCGTTTCGTTCTTCCGCCACATGCGAGCTGAAACTGCGCCGACCGTCGTCGGGTGTTAAGCTGTCGCATCTCGCAGCGGGGCAGCCATTTGGCGGTCAGCCCATAATTATTCGCTAAATGCACTTCGCACTTAGAGCTCGCCGATACTCGGACAGGGCAAATCTGTACAGTACAGATAACACTTGATTCGAATAGCTAAAAAGTTACCAACACTTTCTCCTTCAGTTTGTTAAAAAAAAAAGAAATATATCAACTAGGACTCATGCAAACCTCGTGAAACTTAGCTGTGTTAAGCTTCACATCCACCAAGCACCCCCCGCCCCTTCCACCCAACCTGCGACAGTGAAGGGCGATAAGTGAGTGAAATGTTTCCCTGCGAAACTTTGTAGAACTTACACTGCTACGCCTTTACTGTAAACTGTATATGGCTACAGCAGCTTTTCTTCCATTTCTAGTATAAAATGTAAAATTATCCTTGAAATAATACATAAAGACTTCGTTAACCCTAATTCAGTGGAATGAGTCAAATAACCATCGAACTGCATTAGTGCTGTCACGAGGGCAGTATAAAATTGCCGCAATGGAAGTTAACCTGTAAGGACAGAGAATCGAGATGCTCCCGACGACGCGTATATGATGATCGTTACTACCAAATGACAACAAGAAATGCATGAGAGAGTCTTTTGATTTCTGACCTAATAGAATTTGTTATGCTCATTATTACGAATTAGTACTGGAACACATTTGTAACCTAGGATACAACTGAATAACAAGTAGAAACCACAGCATATACCGACGATGAAATTTGAACTATCCAATGACCCAAATATTGTTTGCTATGCCATACAAACAGCTGCTTTTTCAACCGACTATATACATATGAATTCACATATTTACATCACTAATCTAGATAATAGTACTTACTAGTGGCACACTAGATCTCAAACTGAACGTAGATTCTCCCCTTTGAATGCAAATGCCACATGGAGTAACTTAGAAATACGGCGAAAGCCCCTGTTTCAGAACCGTGTACATTTCTTGAGGCATTGATTGATAGCATAACTTTATAGCTCACGCAGAGTGTTATTAGCTGAGCGCTTCTTTCAATTCAGCCTTCAGCTCTGGTTGGGGCCGCTGTTCCACGGCTCCATTTGTTTCGGCCGCCCGTAGAGCTCGCTTTGCTATTCACAGCAGTCGCTGGCCAGGAATACATCCAATTCATCACATCATCACGTCACTTTATTACCTCCTCACTAGGATTTTGTACGACTTAATCTACGTCGCTTTCTTGCAAACACCTATTATGTGATACATCGCGAGTCTTCCCCCACACAACTGGGCAGCAAATGCTGCTAATACCGAGACTTTCATTAATTTAAACAGCAGAGAAGCTCCGGCTCGTGACGAGACCTGGCAGCCCTTCGCGTCGCGAATTGAGAGCTACTATGCTTTTTACATGGCGGCGCGGGGGATCAAAACGCTAGAGGGCCTGATTGCTCTGCACGTGGCTGACCAGATGAAGCAGACACTGAGCACTGAGGCGTATAAGTACGTGATACGAGAGGAGGGGGACGGTTGGGTGAGGCCACATGAGATAGCGAGGTTGGTGGAGGCTTACGAGGATTGCGAGGGTAAGGGGTCGGGAAGGAGGCGAACAGTTGCAGGCAGAATCCCCTCTAGCAAACAAGCAACTTTGCAAAAGTCCGGCCTAGCTGCGCAGGAACAGCCAGTCTCCTCGAGATCCTCAACATTCTTCATTTGCGACGGACCACATTTCGCTCGCTCTTGCCCTAAAAAACCAGCAACTGGTGACGCGCATAAGAAAAGCGTGAACAGAGTAGCACAAGAAAGACTTAACGCTGTCGACAACTATGACAGCGGAACGGTCGGACGGGGAACGACCCACCACTTTCCGCCTTGCGGGGAGCCATCGGGGAAGGATGGCCTCGCGTCACTAGAATACGTCGACTTGAGATGCGGCGAGACGGTTCTGAGGGCCCTGATCGACACGGGTGCAGAGATAACGGTGATTAAAGAGGGCGCTATACCGAGCGACCAGGTGGAGGTGGTGGGCAATATACCACTAGTGGGAGCTTTTGGTGCTAGAGTGGTAGCCAAGCTCGCTAGAGTGCCGCTAAGCTTAGCAGTAGATCGGGATCGGCAGATCAGAGAGAGTGCGTCGCTGTTGTGCGCCGTAACGAGTGAGCTGGCGTCCAGGGAAGCAGGCTGCTTACTCTCTGCAGAGGCTTGGGACATGCTTAAGCAGGCACGCAGCAGAGCTTGTGAGATGCCCGACATGAAACTAGTGGAAGCCGGGACCCTGGGCACTGGCAGCTGGGGAGAGCAAGAACTTCGGCCGTTTGGAAACAACGAGGCAGATCGGAGTACGGATGAGGTACTAGTGGCCGCTAACGAGACACACCTCGAGGCGATGAGAGAGCAAGAGAATCATGTATTCCGTGAGGCGCAGCGGTCGGACCCGGGCCTCACCGATGCTTGGCGTCAGGGGAAAGCGAGTAGCCACGGGATGTTCGTACGCGATGGCTTGCTCTACCACAAAGACAAAATTGCCGGCATACTGTATGAGCAGCTAGTGCTGCCTAGGGAGAGAAGAGGCGAAGTACTGATGCTGGCGCATGAGTCCCCGTGGGGAGGGCACCTAGGAAAGAGGAAAACAATGAACAGAGTAAAGATGAGCTTCTACTGGCCGGGTGTTAACGCAGACATCAACGAACATTGCAGGACCTACCGTGGATGTCAAATGAGATCAGACCGCCGAACAGCAGATAGAATTCCTATCGCCCCGCTCACGCGGCCTAGTTACCCCTTTCAGGTGGTGAACATCGATGTTATCGGGACGCTTAACCCCCCGTCAGCAAGGGGACACAGGTACGCGCTTTGCGTCACCGACCTACATACGCGCTGGCCATAAGTCGTCTGCCTAACGTTGCTTACAGCGCGGAAGACGCGCGACGCGCTTCTTGAGATTTTCTCGCGCACCGGCGTCCCGGAAACGATATGCAGGGATCAGGGTACTAATTTCGCCGCTCAGATGACGCAGCTAGTCTGCGAGAAAATCGGCAGTTCGCCGCGGTTTTCCACTCCTGAGCATCCTGAGAGTAACGGCTCCGTCGAGAGATGGAACCGCGTTTTCAAAAACATGATTTATAATGTAATTGAAAGTGACAGGAGTAACAGGGACAAATGTGTACATTTCCTGCTCTGGGAATACGGAGAAGTGCCGCATGATACAACGGGAGTCTCTCCATTCCAGATGCTCTACGGGAGACACCCGACGGGACCCTTGTCCATACGAAATAAAATTTGGTTAGGAGATAGTAGATATCACCAATAATCTTAGAGAACCAGCGGCCCGATACTTGGAGAAGTTGAGGGAGCAGTTGCAATTGGCGGCCGAGATGGCGGGGCTCACCGCCACCGCGAAGCAGGGAGCTTATGCCGCGCACTACAACCGCCGTGCCCGACCAAAAACATTCAACGTTGGCGAGGATGTAATTTTGTTTCGCACGGACAGTCACGGAAAGCTCGGCGCAAGGTGGTGCGGCCCCTATAGGGTCAGTTCGAGGCCCCGCCAGAACTCATACGAAATTGAGGTGCAAGACGGAAAGAGAAAGGTGGTACATGCAAATCCCTGCGCCCATATCATGCGAGAGTAAGCCACACAAGCGTGATTTTTGGCGAGGATGCCAAATTCGGGGAAGTCGAGTGCGCCCCGCCATCTGATGAGCAGCTTGATGGTTGTTTGCCGTCCAGTGCGACAGAGCATCTGACTCCGTACCGTGATGAGCAGATACGCTAGTTGTTTGGGTCATACGGAGATGTATTTCAGGGACGGCCGGGAGCGGCGCGCATCGGAGAACACAGGATAGTACTGAAAGAGGGGTTCATCCCGAAAAAGCGGTATACCTATCGCGTGCCTCAACTCCTCAAAAAGGAGGTAGCGAGACATGTGGACGAGCTGCTAGATTTAGGGCTCGTATATCCGGCTTCGAACGCGTTCGCACATCCGGCGGTGTGAGTAACTAAGAAGGACGGCTCACTCAGGCTTTGTGTGGATTACAGGGCCTTGAACGCCGGTACTGTGGACGACGCTTTCTCTATGGCCCGCCAGCAGGAACTAATCTTTAGGGTGGGTGGCGCGAAATTCATTACCCTAATAGACCTAAAACGAGGGTACTGGCAAATTCCTCTGGAAGATGAAAGCCAGGAGAAAACGGCCTTTGTTACCCACGTCGGGCAGTTTGCGTGGCGGGTCATGCCCTTCGGACTGAAAAACGCGGCCGCGACATTTCAAAGAGCCATGAACGAGCTGCTACGGGCACACCAAGAGTACGCTTGCGCGTACTTGGACGATATAACAGTATTCTCCGGAACTTGGGAGGAACACCTTGATCACCTTAGGGCGGTGCTCAGTGCTCTACGCGAGGCGGAATTTAAAGCCAACCTACAGAAATGTCAGGCACCGCACATCCGGTACCTGGGACACGCCGTGGTATCGGGGCAACATGGACCTGACCCTGAGAAAGTTGACGCCATCAATGAGTTGTCGACGCCTGGCACAAAACGCGAGCTTAGGAGTGCTCTCGGTCTCTGCGGTTACTATAGAGACTATGTAGAAAACTATGCGGAAATCGCTAGACCCCTCACAGCGCTGACGGGAAAGAAAGTGCCAAATTGCATTCCGTGGAATCCAGAGGCGGAAGAGGCTTTTAAGAAACTAAAGGCAGCACTTTGCAGAGCGGCGACGCTCTCAACTCCGGATCCTGACAAGTCATACTGGCTATTTACGGACGCATCCGCTTTTGCGGCAGGCGCCTGCCTGGCCCAGATGGATGGATCAGGCAGAGAGCTTCCCATATCGTTCGCGAGCCACCGGTTCAACGAAACGCAGATGAGATGGGCCACAATTAAGCGAGAGGCCTTCGCAGTGATGTGGGCTTCACGCAGATTTGACACTTGGGTATATGGGGCGCGGGTGCATGTCGTATCCGACCATAATCCTTTGGCCTACATCACGGCCAGCCAGCCAGCCGGGGCAAAACTGGCGCGTTGGGCTTTGGCGCTGCAGCGATACAATGTGACCGTAACCCACCGAAGGGGCACCGCTCACGCAAATGCTGACGCACTGTCACGCTTGCCTCGCGCACAGGGAGGTAGCGAGCCGATTTAGCGCCCAACACCGCTTTTGCCACCAGTGGGTTTCGGGGACAATGCGGTCGGGCCACTCATGGGACTCTTTGTGTGAAGTGTATTTGCATGGCGTCTTGTTCTACGCCTCCCTTGAGGTGACTGTATTTAGGGTTCTGTAACTCGGCGCCAGATTGTTCTGGCGATTACGTTTTCTTTTTTTTTGTGCGTTGTAGTGAAGTTGTGACGACCTTTCTGTTATTTATCGTGTGCAACAACCAGTGAGGTTGTTGCAACGATCTTAGGAGGGGCGTGTAAGGTCGTCGACAGTGAACGTTTTCTCGAGTTTTCTTTTTGTGTGTGTTTGTGTTTCCTGCCGTTTCGGGCAGCCGGCCCGCGAGGCACGCGGGCAGAGCGGCGCCCGTACCCGGGGAGGGGGGACCTTTTTCTTGTTTTTGGGTTACAGTGTGAAGTGTCCCTGCTTGTGCGCGATATCTGTTTTGTGTCTTTCTTGAGGGGCGAGGGGTCTCGCGCATTGAAAGGCACTCTGACGTTCTGTGTTTGGCTTGGTGGTTAGCGCGCGAGGCTCCGAACGCCGTCGGCGGACCCCGTCGAGCGTCCGTTTACTGTTGTTTTTTTATTTTGTATGTGTAAAGCGCGGTCGTAAACCTCGTGCGCGTCCTCGAGAGTGGAATGCCAGTGGTGGAGTTGCCGGGGTTGGTACGCTTCGGCGACCTGGACCTTGGCTACGATTTTCCACGAATCTGTGTAAAATCGGGGGGAGGGGGGTCACCAAGGACGTTTTCACGGAAACGGAAAGCGCGCGAAAAGGACCAGGTGCGATGGGTGGCCCGGGGATTTGCGGCCCGAGCGAAGGAGAAGACGGACGTTCTCCCGTACGCTCGCTTGGGACGACGAACTGTCCTAAGCCGTAGGGCGACCCATCTCTGTGTTTTATTTGTTCTTTCTCTCAACTGTGCTGTGTCTGTTCATCCATCCGACCTATTAGTTTAATTAAATCAGTTTGTCAATTTAATTCGGCCCATTGAAATTCTTTCAGCGAAGCAAGGAGACGGGACCATAACCAACGAGAAGAGAAAAAAAAACTTCAAGATACATCGAAAAGACGTTTACTGCATTACTGAGGACTCCTTCCAGATGCTTATAGCGAAAGATCCCACCAGCGTTAGTGAAATCGTGAAGCTTTGCCAGAGCTACGATGAGCTCTGCAAGCGGCGCGCTTCTAGGCGCCGCTCCAGCGTGTGCGACGAAGGCGTATCCGCATTAGCCCTGGGTGGTTCGCAAACTTCTGAAGGGAGCCCACTGACTCAACAGATCAAAGATTTTATTCGTGAAGAGGTCGCACGTAAACTCTCACTCCTTCCTCATTTTCAAGACTCGGGCCGCCTCGTTCCTGAACTGGCTCCATCTTTGGCCCCTACTATACGCCGTGTCGTGCAAGAACACGTCGCTGATGTCTTGCCGTCCAACCCCGTGCTGCCGCCTGTGACGGCACCTCTCACGTATGCCCAAGTAACGGCTATTCCACCACCTTCGCCCACGTCTGGCTCCTATGTGCAGGTCCCTGCCTACCGTTCACCGCCGCATGCTGAGGCTTCGTTCCAAGCCCCACCCTCAAGGTTCGGCCCACATCCTATGAAACCTTGGCGTACTACGGACAACCTTCCGATTTGCTATGCCTGCAGTCGGCCGGGCCATGTTGCACGCCTTTGTCGCCAGCGCCTCCAACCTTCACAGCCTGACATTCGACTTTACCCGTATGATACCGACTCACGTTCACAAATGATTCCGCCGGTTCTCAATTTGTCTCACAAGATCGCCAAACCTATGCCACTCGTCGATCACATTCTCCTCGGCGCCGATCGCTTTCTCCAATGCTGCGACGTCCTACCAGCACCGTTGAGGGAAACTAACAGTCGCAGTTCCGGGGGCAAGAACTGCGCTTGTTTCTAATTCCTCAAGTCCTCTGTGTCGTCCCGCTAATGTTATCAATGTTTCTGTAGAAGGCGCCACAGTTCTCGCTCTCGTCGATACCGGTGCAGCCGTATCCGTCATCAGTGAAGCGCTCTGCCGTCGAATTCGCAAAGTGACCACTCCGATTTCCGAATTTTCGCTCCGCACCGCCTCATCACAGCACATTCACCCCTCCGCATCTTGCACAGCCCGTGTGCTCATTCAAGACGTCTTGTACCCCATCGAGTTTATTGTTCTGCCGAACTGCTCGCATGATATCATCCTCGGATACGATTTTCTATCGACTCATCAGGCCGTTATTGACTGTGCTCGCGCGCAAATTGCCTTCGCCTCCCTCTGTGATGCCCCCTTCTGTGATACCCCTCCCCGCACTGCAAAACTTCTCGTCGTCCATGACACCGACATTCCTCCGTTTTCTACTGCCCTCGTATCACTGTCTTGTGAGTGTGTAACTCCTTTGACTGCGATTTTTACACCTTCCTAAGCCGCCTCCCGTCATCCCTGCCTCCTTTTTCCGTTCGCAGTTCTCGAAATTCAAGACGGCGAGAGTGCACTTTATGCCTCGAACCCATTTTCTTGCCCAGCAGTCCTGCTCCGTGGCGAATGCATTGGACGTCTTGAAGAGCTTGATCCCGGTCATATCACCACTCTTGCTGACTCAACCCCCTCCTTCGACGTTAGTCTGTGCTCTTGCGATGTTGCGACCGCTTTGACGCCCTCCGACGTTTTCCAACGTGCTATTGATGCTGATCTTCCACTTGCGCGCAACGTGATCAACTTGTCGCCCTCTTGCAGAACTTCGCTTCTTCATTCGACCTTCCTCAAACTGACTTGAGCCGCACGTCTGTCGTAGAGCACACCATCGACACCGGTAAAACCGCACCTTTGCGCCAGCGCCCCTATCGTGTGTCGGCTTCGGAGCGGCAAGTAATTGCTGATCATGTGGACGACATGCTCCGTCGTGGTGTCATTCGGCCATCCCACAGTCCCTGGGCGTCTCCAGTTGTGTTGGTACCTAAGAAAGATGGCTCCTTCCGGTTTTGTGTCGACTACCGCCGGCTCAACAAGATCACGCGCAAGGACGTCTATCCTCTGCCACGCATCGATGACGCACTGGACTGCTTGCAGGGCGCCGAGTTTTTCTCATCGTTGGATTTACGATCTGGCTACTTGCAGGTGCCAATGGATGACGCTGACCGCTCTAAAACTGCCTTCATCACACCAGATGGATTATATGAAGTCAACGTCATGCCCTTTGGGCTTTGCAACGCCCCGGCCACATTTGAACGCCTCATGGACACTGTGCTTCGTGGATTCAAGTGGCAAACCTGTCTTTGCTATCTCGATGATATCGTAGTCTTTTCTACCGATTTTCAATCCCACCTGCTCCGACTGAAGGTCGTTCTCACTTGTCTCGCTACCGCCGGCCTCCAACTGAATCTGAAGAAGTGCCGCTTTGCTGCTCGCCGACTAACTATTCTAGGTCATGTCGTTTCTAAGGATGGCAGTCTTCCCGATCCCACCAAACTTCGTGAAGTTGCCGAATTCCCACGCCCAAAATCACTGAAGCAGCTACGAAGTTTCATCGGCCTGTGCTCCTACTTTCGCCGCTTCATCTTAAATTTATCCTCTATTATTGCTCCTCTCATCCAGCTCCTCTCCGGCAGCTCCGACCTCTCCGCATGGACACCTGCTTGTGATGACGCCTTCAACACTTTACGCCGTCTTTTGGTTTCGCCTCCCATCCTCCTCCACTTCGACCCGAATGCTCCAACTGAGATTCACACTGACGCTAGCGGTATTGGGATAGGCGCCGGTCTCACCCAACGCAAACCTGGTATCCGAGACTATGTGGTGGCGTACGCAAGCCGCACCTTGACCAAGGCACAGTCCAATTATTCTGTTGCGGAAACAGAAAGCTTGGCCATTATTTGGGCCATCGGCAAATTCCGTCCGTATGTCTATGGCCGACCATTTTATGTGGTCACTGATCATCACGCTCTGTGCTGGCTGGCGTCCCTATTGCAAAAACCAGCGTCTCCAGTGCGAAACCAGTAAGATTTTCGCGCTGGTTTTGCACTGGATCTGCTGGGCACGCTGGAGGTCTGCGATATTCACTGGAGCAGTAACGGGAAGACAGTGGCTGCACTGGTGCGATGGGAGAAAAACGCTGGGATTAGACTTTTGACGCTGGGTGTTTTGCTGGCATCCGCGATGCACTGGGAGTAGCGCTGTATGTGCGCTGGGGCCGCACTGGTCCCAGTGCCCCAGTATAGCCGGTGCGGCCTGCGGCGTCAGCCGGAGTAGCATCCCTCAGGGGCCAACAGGGCAACAGCGTACTTTCAATCGACCATCGGGGAGCATATGAAAAATATGGTTCAAGCAAGCGCTTTTTGCTGCGAAGTCGTTGCGCATTTGTAAGAAAACAAAGGCAGTATCTTTTTTCTAGAGTTTCCATGTTTCGATAGGTCGTTTCGAGCGTTTCGAGAGAGACAACGACCGCCGCGCCTCTATCTCATGACACACTGACGATTAACGCAACACTAAAGCTGGAATTGAATAATGTGGGCTACCATGCATAACCAACTTCACAGCTGATCTTAAGGGCACTCTAACACAATGATTACTGCCAAAATGTTCAATGCGGGCTCAATCGCAGGCGAGCGTAGCCTGCACCACGGCCCACTATAAACAGCAGAAAGAAAAACGAAAACGAGGAAGAGAGTAGTTTACCGAGCGATGGGCCCATGGGAGAAAATGCAAGAACATACAGCGCTTGTAATACATAATATTTGGCGTGTTTCTCAAGCTTTCCCGCTCCTTCTTACTCTGCGTATCAAGCAGCCCAGCCCTCGGTCATCGCAACGCTTCCCGCAATGTTTACATACAAATAAGATTTAGTTACACGCAATTAGGGTCATCGCTGTGGTGCTTGCCGGTATTGAAGCTTGGTCGCACGTTTTTTCATGAAGGCTTCTACCAAAGCTCCGTGTTCAGCGAAAATTACGCCCACGGTAGTAGAGCACCACCCAAAAGCCGGCGTTGGTAAATTTGCCAGCGATGTCAAACTCCACATGTTAAAATGATTCCAGTGCACAAAATAGCGCGCATAGGCACCCAGAACTTAGTGGCAAGTCGTGAGAGCAGACAGCAAGCTAAAATGATCAAGAAGTGGCATTTTCCTAACTGGTGTGCCTTATTTCTCCTCGGCACTCCAGACTGTCCTCCTCTTTCTTTCCTTCTCCCTCTCTATTTTTTCACTTTCTGTCCTCCTTTCATGGATCTTCCTCCAAAGGGGGGGAGGGGGGGCGCAGAGTTGAGGGTCACGTAAAATGGTGGTGGTGCGCGCCGATGGACGCCGGTCTCCTCCTCTCATGGCTCTCTCTCCAGCTGTCCGGGCTCGTTTGCAAGCTCAGCGGCGTGCGCTTGGTGGTGGCTGCGGTGCTTGCGCCGATGGATGTCCAGCCGTATGCGGCGTGCGCTGAGTTTGGGGTCACGTAAAATGGTGGTGGTTGCGCGCCGATGGATCCGCGGTCTCCTCCTCTCATGGCTCTCTCTCGGCTGGTTTACAAGCTCAGCGGCGTGCGCTTGGTGGTGGCTGCGGTGCTTGCGCCGATGGACGTCCAGCGGTATGGATGAGCGGTCTCCTCCTCTCAATGCTCTCCCTCCTCAGGGGCGTGCGCTTGGCGTTGCTGCGCCGATCGAAAATTCCTCTATTT
Source organism: Amblyomma maculatum (assembly GCF_055883805.1). Classification (NCBI taxonomy): domain Eukaryota; kingdom Metazoa; phylum Arthropoda; class Arachnida; order Ixodida; family Ixodidae; genus Amblyomma; species Amblyomma maculatum. The sequence goes on from NC_139352.1 coordinate 105,077,409, forward strand.
ACTGCTGGAAACAGAGACGCATCAGAAGTGCCAAGCAATATCAAGATCGTTCATGGACGCACCTTAAAGAAAAACATTATGCAACGCCAACTAGGCCGGCCAACCTGCGAGTATGGCGTGCGGCGCTGGACTCGAAATTCCTCTATTTACTGCTGGAAACAGACGCATCAAAAGAGCCTCCGGAAAACAGAACCACGTCGCAGGGGTCCGATTTACATTTGCAAGCAATATCTAGTCCGTTCGTGGACGCACCTAAAAAAAACATTATGCAGTGCCAACTAGGCCGGTGATTTTTCCTCCGGGATAGGTCAGCAAAGCCGGGCGGATTCCGGATATATTTTGGGCACTTTGGACAAATGTTCGACACTATTCAGCCCCTGCGTCAGCAATGCCGTCTACAGATACAGCCCCATCTTGCCTAATTGTCGTATTTGTCGTAGCAGTACCGAAATCGAAGTTGACACATGTACATGTGGTTGCATGACGTCAAAGATCCGATATGCTGGTTCCGGCAAGTGGATTTTCTCCTCAGAAACCCAAGTGCACGTGCGCGCCACATACTGCTCCCAGCATTTTTCCTTTCCGATAATTGCAAATCTTTCCTGCATTCCCGGGAAATCCTCTAATGGCCGTAATCACCTTGCTCCTTTCTTGTCCTGTACGTCAGCGGACGTGTCACTCTGTCGTCTCCTTTGGACAATAGACATTCCTCACTTGACAATAGCGCTTCTCGACGGGAAGGGTGGACAATTGAACAAAAGCACATCCGGCTATTTCTCACAGGGCGACGTTTCTTTGTATTTTTCTTGAAGTTGCCTTGACAGGGCCAATTTGGCATTTGCAGGGTCTCAACAAAGCAAACTAAATGGTAGACGGCGCTGCCATGACCCCTTCCTTCGACTGATGGAGGTTATCGCAAAGCACTACCCCATGTGAAGTGTTCAGTCGTCATCTGCCATCAACACTTCGAGGCCCTATGGGCCGCAAAGCTGCTTTGCCAGCTTTTTTTTTTTCTTTTTCTTTAACGGTCCCTCTCGGGGCCACCAAACGAGCCTTGGCAGAGCAGGCACGATGCGTACCACTGTCTCTCGCCCCACTTCCTCTCTCTACACCAAGTGGCGTTTATGCCCATATCCGGCGTTTTTGCTGCTACTGCTGTTTTGGTAAGTAGTGTCTTTTTCACTGCCTATTGTAATTTTCAGTACAGTGGGTAGCGAATATGCCTACTTTGGGAATAGGTAGTACCCGCAGAGCCGGGTCATTAATGGTAAATAACGAGGGGAATAGAATGAAGATGCATCCCATTTGGTAATTACTTGCAGATCACCGCTAGCAGTGGTATCGCTCATGAGGAAAGCTTAAAACGGTTGCATCCTACCGGTATTCATCAATGGGGCTGTAACTTGAAGGTAACCAAAAAGGTCCTAACTACTTTAGTTGATGACAACGCAGAAAGGTAAAGTACGAAAAGTGGTAGGCGTAACATTTAGAAATAGGCAGCGTGCAAAGTCAATGGCATTCTAGTCTAAATCAAAAAGAAAACATGGGCATGGGTCGGACATTTTCGGCACGGGCAACGAATTAGATTCCGAGGGAAAGAAGCGTAGCAGCGCGCGATAGAAAATTAGGTGGGAGGATAAGGTTAGGACGTCTGTAGGGGTCAAGCGGATGCAGCTAGCACAGGATTGGTTTAGTTGGAGGAGTATGTGAGAGGCAATAGAGGAATTTCGAGTCCAGCGCCGCGCGCCATGCTCGCAGGTCGGCCGGCCTAGTTGGCGTTGCATAATGTTTTTCTTTAAGGTGCGTCCACGAACGATCTTGATATTGCTTGGGAATGTAAATCAGACCCCTGCGACGAGGTTCTGTATGCCGGAGACTCTTCTGATGCGTCTGTTTCCAGCAGTAAATAGAAGAATTCAGAGTCCGGCGCCGCACGCCATGCTCGCAGTTAGGCCGGCCTAGTTGGCGCTGCATAATGTTTTTTTTTTTTTTTTCAAGTGCGTCCACGAACGGACTTGATATTGCTTGGAAATGTAAATGGGACCCCTGCGACGCGGTTCTGTATTCCGGAGGCTCTTTTGATGCGTCTGTTTCCAGCAGTAAATTCGCAACACCAAGCGCACGCCGTTGAGCTTGTAAACGAGCCCGGACAGCTGAAGAGAGAGCCATGAGAGGAGGAGACCGCGAATCCATCGGCGCGCAACCACCACCATTTTACGTGACCCCAAACTCAGCGCACGCCGCATACGGCTGGACATCCATCGGCGCAAGCTCCACAGCCACCACCAAGCGCACGCCGCTGAGCTTGCAAACGAGCCCCGACAGCTGGAGAGAGAGCCATGAGAGGAGGAGACCGGCGTCCATCGGCTCGCACCACCACCATTTTACGTGACCCCCAACTCTGCGCCTCCCCCTCCCCCCCCCCTTTGGAGGAAGAGCCATGAAAGGACGACAGGAGAGTGAAAAAATAGAGAGGGAGAAGCAAAGAGAGAGGAGGACAGTCCGGAGTGGCGAGGAGAAATAAGGTACACCAGTTAGGAAAATGCCCAAGAAGCAATTGTTAGAGTGGTAGCAATGGCCTGTAGACTGCGAAACATGAAGTCCCAACCTTATAAATGCGGGTCATGACATAAAATGCAGAAATGTTTAAAGAAAACGCAGTTCTCGGCGTGGCCGAGTGGTTAGCATACTGAGCTAGTGATTGCTGTGTAGTAGGGACTTAGTTCGAGGCGCTTTTGGTGCACTAATTTTTTGGGTTTTTTTTTTATGTACCTAACTTGTTTCGTTACTTTTTACTTTTTAATTTTTATCCCACGCCTTTTTTTTTCGGGCAAACCGTGCCACCAGTGCGGAGCGTCCAAGTATGCCGCGTCCCAGTGCGTCCAGTTTCCAGTATCATACTGGGACCATAATCAGGTATGGCGCTGGCACCCAGTGGCACTGGTTTTTGCAATAGGGGTCCCTCAAGGACCCGTCCGGCCACCTTGCTCGCTGGGCTTTTCGCCTCCAAGAGTATGACATTCGTGTCATATATCGCTCAGGCCTCAAGCATACTGACGCGGACGCTCTTTCGCGCTCACCGCTGCCTCCCTCTTCGTTGTCTGATGAGATCTGCGCCTACGATTTGTCTCCGCTTGCCACTATCGACATGGCCACGGAACAGCGGCGCGACCCGTGGATATCTACACTTCTGGACTTTCTTTCAAGTCATTCTCCAGGTCGTTTATCTAGGGCGCTTTCCCGCCAAGCTCACCATTTTTCAATTCGTGAAGGGCTGCTCTATCGTCGCAATTATCTTCACGACGGAAGGAAGTGGCTTTTAGTCATCCCCCGTCATCTCCGCGCCGAAATTTGTGCTGCTTTCCATTCTGATCCCCAGTGCACCCACGGCGGAGTGTTGAAAACCTACACGCGCTTGCGTCTACGCTTCTTCTGGCGTGGAATGTACCGTTTTGTCCGCCATTTTGTCCGCTTCTTGCCAGTCTTGCCAACGCCGAAAAACTCCTCTCAAGTCTCCTGCTTCGTTGCAGTCGTTGCCCTGTCCTGCCCGTCATTTGATCGTGTCGGCATAGATCTATACGGTCCCCTTCCTACAACTTCAGCTGGCAACCGCTGCATTATCGTGGCAGTGGATCATCTGACCCGCTACACTGAGACATCAGCATTGCCCTCTGCTTCCGCACGCGACGTGGCTGCCTTTATTCTGAAAAACCTGGTTCTTCGCCATGGTGCCCCTCGCGAACTGCTCAGTGACCGCGGACGGGTTTTTATCAGACGCTCTTGAGGCTCTCCTGAAAGAATGCCGCATCATACACCGCACCGCTACCTCGTACCACCCTCAGACGAACGGACTGACAGAACGTTTCAACCGCACTCTCGGTGACACGCTGGCTATGTACGTGAACACCGACCATTCCAATTGGGACCAAGTTCTACCGTTTGTAACTTACGCATATAACACCGCGACACAGACCACTACTGGATTCTCTCCTTTCTCCTTTACGGGCGCGAGCCACCCTGTACTATGGACACACTTTTTCCCTACCGCCCTGACGTTTCCGAATCTTCCCCGCTATCCGATGCCGTCACGTACGCAGAAGAATGCCGTCAGCTCGCCCGCTCTCTCAAAACAGAAAATCAGCGGCAACACAAATACCTCCGTGATACCGGCGAAGCTTCGTCATATCTCCCGAACTCTCTGGTGTGGCTCTGGGTGCCCTGCACAACCCCTGGCCTTTCAAAGAAGTTTCTTGCTCGCTACCACGGGCCATATAGGGTCCTCCAGCAAACATCTGCAGTCAACTACGTAGTTGAGCCCGTCACGCCCTCTGCGGACTTGCGTTGCCGTGGTCGTGAAACAGTTGACGTGAACCGATTGAAGCCATTCTATGACCCGGCTGTGCTTTCCGCGCCATAAGTCGCCAGGATGGCTCCTTTTTTTTTACCCGGGGGGAAATGTACTGTGATAGCACTTCAGCCATCGACACGCACCAGTGCGTTGTGCGACGAAGACAAAGAAGAAGTACGCTGGGCTCGCCGTTGCAAGGTCCTCTCCTCACAGCTCTCCATCTGAGCATCAATAAACGCCCTATTACACTAAAAATATATCTACAGGAATAGATGGAATTCCGATCAAGCTGATTAATGAACTCGGTCCAAAAAGTAAGGAAACGTTGTTAAAAGCTCTGGAAACAGTCATAACGAGTAAGCAAATTCCGGACAGCTGGCGGCAGAGTAAAATGAATTTGATTTATAAAGGGAAAGGAGACAGGATGCACATAAAATCCTACACGCCTATTACCATAACATATTACCATAACCATAACAATTATGCTATCGTTCGAAAAGATAGAGCAACACGTGGAGGAGGGGTTGCCCTCTTCATAAACAAAAAAATTCAATTCATTGTACTTCCAGATATTGAAGGTTTGGAAGCAATTTTTGCAAAACTGCTGCTTGGTTCTTGCTCTATTGTAATAGGCTGTATTTACCGTAGCCCGTCAAGTGATCTAGACTTCATGTTAGCGCTACATCACTATTTGGAACATCATTTTTTAGGAGCCAGACTAATCTTGCTCGGTGATTTTAATCTCCCAGATATTGACTGGTACACAATGAAACATCACAGTGCTTCTTCCCATGCTCTTTTTGACATCATGCTGCAATTTAATCTAACTCAGATGGTAAACCAACCAACACGTGAACAAGGATCTGCACTTAACACTCTTGATCTGGTTTTTGTTAGCGATCACTTTCCTCTCGAGGACACTAAAATAGATATACTTGAAGGAATATCTGATCATAAACTAATCATGTGCAGTGTGCCACTTACTAGCGCATATTCCGTCTCAAGCGCACATACTACCATTCTCGATTTTTCCAAAGCAGATGACACTAGCATCCTAGACCATCTTTTCTATGAGTTCGACTCCTTCATTAATCTTGCACTAGATTCTTCCAGTGATATTAATGCATTATGGAATAGATTTAAAACTATTGTATCTTACTGCATTCATAACTTCGTCCCACGGAAAAAGAAAGCCATTAGAAAACGCAACCCCTGGATTACACGTGCTGTAATTCATGCAAAGCGCAAAGTTAATCGTCTTAAAAAATCGTTGAAGATAAAATCTTGCTCGGGAACAAAAAGTAAATTATCTCAAGCAGTACAAAACCTAAAGGTACAAATAAAGGCAGCCAAATTACACTACTTTTCCTACACGCTACCCAACTTTATAAGAACTGCTCCAACAAAATTTTGGTGTTACCTTAACCCCAAGACTACCAATGATAATCCAGTCGGAGAAGAAGATAGCACTAAAAAAGCGAATACATTGAATGATTATTTTGCTTCGATATTCACCAAGGATAATGGTACAGTTCCTCCTCTGAGTAAACAGACCACAATAAATATTGAACCTCTAAATATAACTGAGAGTGGGGTACTGAACCTGCTACTGAATCTGGACACTAAGAAGGGGCCAGGGCCAGATAAAATCCCAAATTCCTTTTTGCATAGGTATGCCGAGTGGGTATCCAAATACTTACATATAATATTTATTAAATCCCTCTCAACTTGTGCTCTGCCAAATGAATGGAAAATAGCCAAAATAATACCGGTACACAAATCAGGAAACAGATCAGATGTTACTAATTACAGGCCCATCTCCATCACCTGCACCGCGTCTAAACTCCTCGAGCATTTAATCCTTAAGCACATAAATGTTTTTCTCGAAAGTAACAACATATTGTCTTCATTCCAACATGGCTTCCGTCAGGGGTTTTCAACCGTAACTCAGTTATTAGAATTAGTGCACAGCTTATCTGAAACCATAGACAACCAGAAACAAACAGACCTAATACTATTAAACTTTTCAAAGGCGTTTGATCGGGTGTCGCACACTAAGCTTGTTAACAAATTGCAATCGACGCTAGGCCAAGGCGCTATAGTTAACTGGATTAGCAACTACTTAACCGACAGGACACAGTTTGTACAAATCAATGATCAAACGTCTAATATAGTTCCCGTTGCATCAGGCGTACCCCAAGGCTGTGTCTTGGCACCTGTATTATTCTTAATCTTCATCAATGATATAGTGACTAACCTTAACGTTGACATAAGACTTTTCGCCGATGATTGCATTATATATCGAGAAATCAACTCATTCGATGACCACATAGCTCTGAACACCGCACTAGAAACTATTAGCAACTGGTGCACTGACTGGCAGATGACACTTAATGCAACAAAATCTGCTGTCATGTCAATAACTAGAAAGAAGCATACATCAAGATTTCAGTACACTATAAATGGCACCCCTATCGCTGCAGTTAATGAACATAAATACTTAGGCCTATTATTAACCTGTGACCTCAGATGGAACGCCCACATCAGTTATATAACCTCAACTGCACTAAAACGACTATTCTTTATCAGGCGGCGCCTTAAAATAGCTCCCTATAAAACTAAATTACTAGCCTACAATACACTGATTCGCTCTGTCCTCGAATATGCAAATGTCGTATGGTTTCCTTTTACCAATCAAGACATAAATAAAATTGAAGCAGTACAAAGGAAGGCAGTAAGGTTCATATTCAATAAATACAGAACAACTGACTCACCAACTGAAATAATGAAAAGACAGGGAATAAAAACACTTCAAACCCGAGCTAAAATTGCACGCCTCAAACTCCTGTACCAACTACTTCATCGACACTTAAAAGTTGATCCTGCTAAATATATCGCTTTCTCTGCAACTAGACCGACATGTAATAAGCATTCAAATACGCTAACTGAAAATCACTTCCACACTGACTGCTTCAAATACTCATTCTTCCCTTCAGCCACGAGAGAGTGGAACAGCCTGAGTTCATCTATTACTAATTTATCTTCGTTTACTAAGTTTGGAACCGCAGTGGAAAGATATTTAACATATTAGCAAAAAATTATTTTATGCTCATATTTTCGGTATGCCGCCCGTTCGATTCTGTTCTTGTTCTGTTCCTTGTCATTTACGCGTATACATGTGAAAACAGTATTTATGCTTTTTTCTTCTGTTAGTGTAGTGTCGTAATACATGTATAATTCTCGTTCATATCTGCCTCATATTTGTTTTTGTTTGTATAATATGTTTCACCATTTTTGTACCCTATGCATTTTACATTCTTGATTTGCTTTGTACATATGATCATGTCATTGTGTGTTCCTTATATGCTCTATATACACTTCTCTGTATTAACATATGCCCACCTGCAACAATCCCGAATGGGATTAGCAGTATCTGTAAATAAATAAATAAATAAATAAATAAATAAATCTGTTATGTACAGGTTAGCCATGCAGGCGGTGAAATTAAAGGTGCAAGCATGGGTTGAAAGTAACAAGATACTCGGAGAACTTCAGAACGGCTTTAGAAATGGTAGGCGATTAGATGATACCCTGTTCGTGCTTACCCAATGCATCGAAATATCTAGAGTGGAAAATAGATCTTTGTATTTGGCCTTCCTGGACATAAACGGGGCGTACGACAAAGTAAGCAGGGAACTCCTGCGGAACATATTGAAAGAAGAAGGTATCGGTGATGAGGTAACAGAGTTCCTACAGGAAATATACCGGGATAACAAAGTAGAAATTACGTGGGAAGGGATAAGAAGTACAGAGGATGTCAAAGTATGCAAAGGATTAGGACAAGGCTGTCTCTATCACCGGTGCTGTTCATGCTTTATATGATAAACCTGGAACGGAGGATACAAGACAGTAACCTAGGTTTTAACCTTTCATATAGATTAGGTGGAAAGGCGGTAGAGCAGCGCCTCCCCGGTTTGATGGGAGGCGCTGCAGGTTAAAGGCAAACTTAGGACGCTAAACAACTCCGACAAGCTCTCTTCAGTCTTCTTCAATGAAAACTTGACTCGAATGAACAGTGAGCTGTTCTGGAAAACTCGAATCCGAGGAAAGGAAAAATCTTTCAAATTTGTCTGGGTCAAGAATGGCAAAATTTTTGCCAGGAAAGCAGTGGGGGCTTCCGCCATCAAAATCGCGTCTCTTTCAGACATTGACAAAATGATGTAGGAAGATTGTTATTGCTATGTCTTCTTTTTCAAGCTTTGATGCATGTTTTCAATCGTTCCATCCAATTTCACTGAGTTCACTTACAATTCTTCATATTAACATTCGAAGTATTCGAAAATATTGGAATCAATTTCTGGTAGTCGCACAAGACCTTTACCAAGTCGTAGACATATTTGCATTCACAGAGATAAATATTGCTGATCATAATACTTGCATGTTCAAGCTTCCAGGTTATACAGAGCATTTCCTTACCCGTCAAGTAGGTAAAGGTGGAGGAATTGCTGTCTTCTTCAAAGATTCATTATCGGTTTCCCGTATTAGCATCTCCTTCAACGCTGCAGAAGCGATGGGATTTGAAATTTCATACTGCAACATCTCGAGTCACCTCCTCATCATATACCGCCCGCCGTCTGGAAATGTGCCTAATTTTATCACAGAACTGCATGACATTTGTAAACAAAGGTTCAGCCAAGGTAACCTATGCATAATGGGTGACTTGAATATAGATCTAATAAAGCCTGAGAGAGCGTCTGCGGAAAACTACCTAAATGCCCTTGCTGACCATGGTATAGAAGCACTACTTTCAGATCCTACTAGAGAAGAGTTCGTAAATAACAGTATGTCTAAAACTTGCATAGATCACGTTAATGTTCGCGCCTCGGACCTGTCTCACGCTATGGCAGCTGTCATTCAACAGAAATTAGCAGATCATTACTTTACATTATGCCACGTTGCTAAGGTTGATTCTGCACAGAAACCCGATGATAGCAAATGCGTCATTACTCTCCTAGACCGAAAACTGTTTGACAGAAAGGTGTCATCCTTCGACTGGAACTCATTTCTATCAGGAAATAACAAAGATACGGCGTATGATAACTTCATTTTGGTTTTTAAAAATTTAAAGGAATCCTGCAAAAGAAGTATAATTACCAAAAAACGAAATAATAAATGTTACTGGCTTACACCTGACATTCTCGCAGCCATCAAAGAGAAAGAAGCCCTTTGGTCGAAATGCCGCGCTTCACCGAAAAATACAACCTTAAGAATTGAATTTCGGGTTGCTAGGAACAAAGTAACCGCTCTTCTTCGGTCCGCTAAAAGACGCTACTACGCTAGCCAGTTTCACAGTTGCCACCATGACGTGGCCAAAACGTGGCCTATCGTGAACGAACTACGTGGGCGTCAGCGTAGGCCTGTCAAGGACGCAATAGAGCTTAGTTTTGGCCACTTGACGTCATCTTTGGCAAATGATTTTAATAACTTTTTTTCTAAGGAACAGCGCATTACGCTTGCCGCATCACGTCCGCCGTTACTTCCTTCTTCTGTGGCTGACTCGGCATTTCTTCCACCCATAACAGAGCCAGATCTTTTCGGTATAATTTCCAGCCTACAGCACAACAAATCGGCTGGAATTGATAGGATATTTATCAGCGACCTTTTCAGAAACTTTCAAAGCGTAAAGTGTGTCCTCCTCTTTATGCTAAATAGTATCATTGAAAGTGGCTGCCTACTACACTCTCTCAAACAAGCACGTGTTATTCCACTTTACAAGAGTGGCAAAAGGAATTATATTTCGAACTATCGCCCAATTTCTATCGTGTCATGTATATCACAAATCTTAGAAAAACATATCTCATCTACTATGTCAGCATTTTTGCTGAGGCATAATTTGCTCAGCCCGCATCAATACGGATTTGTTGCTGGTTCTGGTACCCAAACATTATTAGAAAACATGTCGGATTCTATTCATTCTAATTTTGATAGAAATGAAGTGGCATTTGGTCTTTTTCTTGATGTTAAGAAGGCGTTTAATTCTGTACACCACGACATTCTATGTGAAAAGTTGTATTGCTATGGGTTTCGTGGTCCTTTTCAAATGTTACTAAGAAATTATTTGTCTCAGCGATCCCAAATGGTGGAACTTGGACCTGTGCAAAGCAGTATTATAGACTTACATAGTGGTGTTCCTCAGGGATCCATCTTATCACCTCTCTTATTTAATCTTTATGTTAATGACCTTCCCAGTGTTATAACTTCATCACAGATTTATCAATATGCTGATGACACCCTCCTCACCTCAGCTAATGCAGATTTTTCGTGCGCACTCCGACAACTTCAAGAGGCTGCCACCAAGCTATATGATTGGTTTCAATGCAACTTGATTGAAATAAATCCCCCAAAAACTCAACTAGTGCGCTTTCACAATGCACACAAACCAATCCCTAAAAACGCAGTGGTTGTTTTGCACAGCTCCAGGTGCACAGCATGTTCTTGCTGCCCCATTACATGTGTTCCAACCGTGAAATATCTTGGCATTTACATGGACAGCGATTTATCCTGGAACACACATATGGCGCACCTCAGTAGGAAGCGTAGAGGCGTCGCATGCTTGCTCTATGCTCTAAGGGCCTACCTGCCGTTTGCCATAAGACGTTTAATTGCACAGTCCTTGGGATATTCTTTGCTGAGATATGGCATGTGCTGTTTCTTTAACTGTTCTGAAACATGGAAAAATAGGATAAACCGTATTCTCAAGAATATGGCTAAGAGTGTAATCTATTCAACACCCCTTAAACTGCAAAGTGTATTCCTTTCTTCAGGTCTGCCATCCTTTGGCACTGTTTTCAAACAAATCACTGTACTTAGATATTTCTGGAACACCGAATTTAGGTTGCCTAATGTTAAACCTATTCCACTACGGAACATTCCTAGATATTTCGTGCCTACAGTGCGAACTCATTTTGGTATGTCTGTGAGGTCATTTTATATCCCATGTATATTCAATGAGCTGCCTGATGACGTTTTCAACTTGAACACTCGCAGGCAGTTACGGGGTGCTATTGCCGAGCTTGAGCAGCTCTAGTTCATGCTGTTTTCGTCCACAAAAAAAAAAATAATAATAATTCTGTGATTTGGTAACAGAGGTTGTTGCTGCTGCCGGACGGCGCCCTACAAGCCCAATTGCGGCTTTGGCGCGTCCGCGTCCTGTATTGTTTTTTTGAAGTGAATAAAGTATTATTATTATTATTATTATTATTATTATTATTATGTATGCAGACGATATTGTGCTGCTAGCTGAGAGTCTGGAAGAATTGCAAACTCTAGTTAAGTATTGCGGAGACGAAGGGGACGCTCTACGCTTCAGTTTCAGCGCAGTTAAGTCGGGTCTCATGATTTTCAACGGCTCAAGTGATCAGGGTCTTAAAATACAAGGCCTTGAAATACCTAGAGTAGCAGAATATAAATATCTGGGGGTATGGGTAAACGAAGGATTGGCATACATTGGAAAGCATGAGCAATCACTTAAGGCCAAAGGGCGAAGGAATGCCGCGATAATGAAGCATAAGGCATTGTGGGGATACAATAGGTATGAGGTTTTGAGGGCAATTTGGAAAGGAATTATGGTCCCCGGACTTACTTTCGGAAATTCAGTTTTGTGCCTAAAATCAGAGGTACAGTCGACAGTAGAAATAAATCAGAGAGCCGTCAGACAATTAGCGCTAGGTGTCCACGGCCAAACCACAAATGAGGCAGTACAGGAGATATGGGCTGGTCATGTTTCGAAGTAGTGGAAGCTCAGAGTAAAATATTTTATGACGAACGCTTGAGGAAGTTGGACAATAACAGATGGGCAGCTAAAGTATTAAATACCTGTACCTAAAAAGCGTTGACTCCCAATGGAAGAAAAGAACTAGGAAACTAACCAGTAAGTATGCTAGTAACAAGAACGGAGAAATAAAGAGCATTAAGCAACAGGTGAAAAACATAGAAGGTAAAAATTGGATAAATTCGATGGAAAAGTACCAGAGTGTGCAATTATACCGAAAGTGGAAAATGCAGATCAGGAAGGAAGATTTCTTTGACAACTCAAGAGGCAGTGCCCTACTTTTTGAAGTTAGATCAGGATGCCTTAGAACACGCAGCTACAAAAAGAAATTTAACAATGCAGATGACGCATGTGCTGTATGTGGAAACTCCAGTGAAACAATTGACCATATTATACTCGAATATAATGGTATCCATCTGGAAGTTGGTGCAGGCGCAATCACTGTTCCTGAAGCTCTGGGGTTTAGAGATTACAGTGGCCGGGTGAATAAACCGGCGGTGGAAACTAGCAAAAAACGACTGGAAGATTGGTGGCTTAAAAGCAGAGAAGTGACATATTGTTAGTAATGTAGGAACAAAATTTAATAAATAGAATGATGGTTTAGTTACCCATTTTAAATCAATAATTAAGATATAGGGAGAAAAATGAGCATGATAGCTACTGGTACCACCCCGTTTCAAAGGGGACGCTCCTATATTCCATCCATTCCATCCATCCATCCATCGTGACTGTTCCTGAAGCTCTGGGGTTTAGAGATACCAGTGGCCGGGTGAATAAACCGGCAGTGGAAACTAGCAAAAAACGACTAGAAGATTGGTGGCTTAAAAGCAGAGAAGTGACATAATGTTAGTAGTGTAGGAACCAAAAATTAATAAATAGAATGATGGTTTAGTGAACAATTCTAAATCAATAATTAAGATATATGGAGAAAAATGAGCATGATAGCTACTGCTACCACCCCGTTTCAAAGGGGACGCTCCTATATTCCATCCATTCCATCCTTCCATCCATCGTGACTGTTCCTGAAGCTCTGGGGTTTAGAGATACCAGTGGCCGGGTGAATAAACCGGCAGTGGAAACTAGCAAAAAACGACTGGAAGATTGGTGGCTTAAAAGCAGAGAAGTGACATAATGTTAGTAATGTAGGAAGCAAAATTTAATAAATAGAATAATGGTTTAGTTAACAATTCTAAATCAATAATTAAGATATATGGAGAACAATGAGCATGATAGCTACTGCTACCACCCCGTTTCAAAGGGGACGCTCCTATATTCCATCCATCCATCCATCCATCCATCCATCCGCGCCGTCGACGCCGTCGGCCGTCGGCGCGCCCTTGATTTGCCGCAGTTGCTCTGGCCGTGCCTTGAGCGGTTCGAAGCGCTTTCGACGCGTCTACTCTTTTCTTTTGTTTTATTCGTTCTGTTCCTTGCGTTGATCAGTGGGAATTAAATTTGCAACAACTAAAAATGTTAAAAATAAAGCGTCAGGGCAAGGAAAAGACGTTTCGTGCCGCTCGAATCAGAACTAGGTTTCTATGTTCTGTGTGCCATCGGACCCTGCGCAACTTGTGGAGGGGAAGCGGCTGATTAAAAGAAAGGACCGCAAGTTGACTCCAACGTGTGTTGTCTGCGAAAAACCTTCTGACGAGAGCTACATCGAGATAACGTTCAAAGTGACGTCAACGAGCTCGCTAGAGATAGACCACACCTTAGCCCGAAGCCGTGCCAACCGTATTCGACCATTATCCGAACTATCTTCTGCCTAAGAAGACATCGAAAAGGAAGATGAGGGACCTCTGTTACCAACCGGCCACTAAACGACAAAAGCCTAGTGCCGGTAATCCCGGCTGGTGCAGACGACAGCCATGGACCGTCAATGATGTTTGACAATGCTTCCGAGGAGCCGGCAGCAGTTGAAGAGCCGAGCGAGAACTCATGCCCGCCGCAGCAGAAGTACAGAGCATCCGTTTGACCCAATTTCCATCACTGCAACTTGGACCAAATTACCCAAATTCGCACCCGCTCGCTCTGTATCATACGCGCGTTATCGAGCCGGAAAAAAAAAAATACTTTGCCACTATTTGCACATATAAAAAATGGTAACTTTGGAAGCTTGATTCCTGAATGCAATTCTGCGGACGCTGCAGTGTCTATTCTAAAATAAAAAAAAAAAACAAGCGCATAGATTACAACAACAGCTAAAGCTTATAGAGCTAATAGGCAGAGTGCACTGAGGGGTCTTTCTTCCAGATGTGGCCTGAAACCTGATTCAGGAGAACACACATCATTCATGGGAATGTCTTTTGCAGAAACGTGTCGCTTGACCGTCGACTCCGAAGGGGATAGCTTAATGCAAATACCAGCGGAGGCTTACACAGAACAAGATGCGCAGGAAAAGGAAGCAATCATGCAACCAGAATGCAGCAACATTTCTCGCGCTCTAAGAAGAGCAAAGAAAAAACTGGCTGGAGCGCAGAAGCAAGTGGTTCAAATGAAGGCGCAAAATGAGGTGCTAAATGAGTACGCGGTTGAAGCTTTTTTTTTTCTTTTTTTTTTTTAATCCCGCGCGTGACCTAGACTTGATTGTGACCGTACAATAACCGCCCGGCTGCTGAAACCGAAGCCGAAACTGATGAAGAAAGTAAAATCAATTATAAATTACTTAGCGGTGCTAGGCGAAAAACCACGTGGAGATAATACCTTGCGCATCCTTATCAAGAAAAAAAAATACCTCCAAAAATTGGTCTGTATGCTATTTTAAAATTACGGTGTCATGTGCGGCCTTCGTTAAAAACCTTTACGGTACATTTCTACATTTTTACTTGTTTATTGTTGCTGCGCCTTTTTTGCTGAAATTTTACTGTATTGTAGACTGTAAAAAAAAAGAATCAATGGTACAATCACCACTTTTGTTTCTTGCCTTTCCTTCTCTTACAAAGGGAAGCACACCGCATAATAATCATTTATGTATGAAGCAACAAGTGACTTCCTAATAAAACACATGAATAAAGAGAACGAACAAAAACTGAAGAGTCCGATTGAGACTGCTTGTGTTTATTTTCGCATGCGATCTTTGAAAACATGCGCGTGCCATGTTACGAAAAAGCAATATTGCCCTGCTTTTCTGTAGCATATATGTGAAGCTATGAAACGTCAGCAACCTGATATAAATCACCTTAGCAACAAACATGACTGAATTGCAGAAACACGATGTAACATATCCGAAAGCATGAGACCCGTATTGACTTGACTGCGGCATCGATATATGGGCCATAAGAAAAGACCGAAGATTAAATAAAATTCATAGTTGGATTAATGACCAGTGTAAATACATTAAGGGTATTTTTTGATACCAGCTGTGTCACACGGGCAATAATTCGTCATCGGTCCGTTTCGGGTATAGATCACGATTGATAATAGTAATTGTCATAACGATCGGGCCAACCACCTGGGATATGCTTGAGATTACTGGATCAAAAGGAAGACGCACACGATACCCTACATCCGCGATCGCGATGCGTGGATCGCAATCGACTGGCTCCAGATCAAATGAAATCGCCATTGGGACATTTCATAGCAGCAATATATTGAACCCGGCTCGGACTCGATCGTTTAATCAAAACAAAATATTGCAACCAACGTGGCAACTTTAGGTGATTGCTTCAAATTTCTTGTCCCGCTGGATATCAGGCAGTCAATATGCGTTCTGCTTAAGATATTCTTCGGTTCAGCAGAATAGATGAAACAGTAAGATATAGAATACTGGACCCGACAGTATTTGTTAAACGCTTTCTCGAGCGCTATTTCAGCGTATGATTTTCTCCGCACAGTACTAGGAGCGTACGATTGTCTTCCACCAAGACTGTTTTTAAACAAAAAGCGCGCTCAAACCGTCAAGAGACAGATTTCGCGGTGAAAAGCGCAGCGCCTGACTATCCGGACCTATGCCGCCTATGCTGCCAAGGCCGCGAACGCGCAGCGCTGGCACCTTAGCTGTACCTTGGTAGGGTGCCTAGATGTAGCGCGCCGCCGTACAGGGGGAGACACCGCCGTCGACGGCGCCATGTTGGGGCAAGCGTAACACGGCGGGCTATGGAGCGTCGGCCCGATTTCCCGTTCAGCATGCCCTTGCGCTTCCAGGCTCAGCTGGTTAACGTTTTTACACACATACTCGCAATCCTGAGCGCTTTCTTGCTCGAAAAAAAAAATGTGAAAGCAACTACTGCTTGCTAGCATGCGACGTAGTTCTAAGAGGATATGATCAAATTGCAGATAGTAAGCCTTTACTCGTTCGCCGTCTCGTATGCTCAAATGCGGTTATTTTGAAGACTGGCTGTTTTATAAAGCAATGCACTTTGCTCTGCCGGATATGAATGAGTTTATGAAGTGCATAACATTCAGTTGCGTCTATTGCTATAGATCAACAACCATGTCTACGTTTCAGTCAGCCGTATATCGAAAATTATTTGTATCGCAGAAACTATAGAAAGACACAGCAAAAAACAATGCGTAAATCAACCTTTGACACGTGTCGCATGCTGATGCACACGGCATTTTATTCCAAAACAACCCTCATCAAGACTTCGAAGTTGATTTTGGATGCACGCCTAGGAGACATCTTTTAATCAAGGTTAGCGCCACCTACAGTTTTGCTGCCGTACCCATCATTTGATTTTTCTGGCTGACTTAGCCAACTCAAGTAAATGTGCAAGCGCATCGTCCCAAACCGCTCTAACAGTCCCGAACTGCTCTAACAGTCTGCTGACCAGCTTTGGGTGTTCCGCGCAATTAACCACTGGAATCGGAACGGTTTGTTCGATAAGGCATTTAACGGATTTTACTACACTCTTCAAATGGCAGATGTCGTTTTATTCCGATAAAGTTTTACACGCAATCAAACGATGTCGAGACAGCCGTTGACTTGAGGAGCCGCCGTCCATACACTGTGTTTGCCCTCGAACTGGCTCTGAAATGAGATAGGCGACGAAACAGTCATTTTGCGTCTTTTGTAATGTGCACGCAAATAAATGAAATAATAAAAACATTATGGAAGCAATGCGATATTTACCTGTGCGATAGCACAATTTTTCTATGGATGCCAAGCAAGAGACAGCACCAATTCGGGTGACAGGCGGTCAAATTTAGCTTCACCTAAATTTGGCCTAACCTCAGACGAGTACTTGCGGGTACAACAGTGTGTGTACATCGCCTTGCGATGGGTAATTAATTACACAGGGAAGGAAAAGCTGCATTCGGGATGAACTTTTGTACGGCGCAAGCATCTTGCTTCCTCACGACCGCTTTCACAAGATGATGCCGCTACACCTTCCAGCTCACGAGATCAGTTTCTTTGTGACTTGTCGAGCTGCCAATCATATACTTAAAACGAACTAATTTTCATGAGAACCCAACTTTTTATATTATTGCGAATCTCACAAACCTCGCGAAAATCTGCTCCTGTGTATATATATAAAAAAAAGCAGCTTCAGACGACCTGTTATCTCTGTTTCGCGAAATGTTGTACTAGCGATAAGCCCACTTGCCAAATTCCAGCGGGCTCACTCACGGGAAGTTTTTTTTTTTTTGCGACCAAAGTAATTGTTACAAACTGCGTTTCACTTCCTACTCTGTCGCGAGGTGACATGCCATCCGTCGCTCTCCATTGTAATATTTCCCGAGAAGAGGAGAAGGAATGTAATCCGTGTGAATCTGAAGCCTCGGTGGTTGACGTTAGCTTTCAAGATCGAGTGTAAAGGGGAGCGATCGAAAGGGCGCAATGGTGCATTCCTTTGACAAATACCAGGCTCGACCTTCTCCGCTAAATTTTCCAGAGTGACTACAACATAGGCGCAATTGTCCATATATTTAGCTTAGAAGCCATCACGTACGCTGAAAATTCAAAATTTAGACTTAAAAAACACTCCGTGCTACTCCCGATGCCAGGCAATGCGATGCTTCGACCTGCTTCAACGTTTAAGAAGGCAGACCAAAATCTGTTGCGCACAATGCTAGATTGGGAAGCCAAAAACCGCACAAAGCTCGTGCTTACAGGCAGAAGGGTGAAGCGGCGTGAGATAATGTTATTCCATACAGGAGTGGGTAACTGCATTAGAAAAGTACAAAAATATCTTGTAAAACGCTTTCGTATGAACAGATACAGACCGCAAGAAAGACGACACGCGCACATACGCAGGCGCTTGTGTGTGTGTGTGTGTCATCTTTCTAGTGGTCTGTGTCTGCGCTAGATCTTTTTTACACAATCGAAATGCACCTATTTGCTCAAAAGAAATTTTATGGATGCATAAAAGCAGCACAGGTATTGTGGCTTACCTCGCAGATCTTCGCGTTGCCATTCGCCGTCCAGTCTTCACGCCTCACTTTCGCCTCCCATACATTTCTCCGTCTCTTATCTCGTGGAAAACGAAATCATCTGGCTCTTTTTTTTTTTTTTTTTTGCTAAGCCAGCACAGAATGGAACCCAACAGCCTGGCATGCTAGTTTGCATGACTGAACACAGTACAGAGGGCAAAATGCATGTCTAGAACGACCGAACTGCGTGCTCCGGGCCGCTCGGAGCTACGTGCACGACATCTAGCGATAACGCCTGGTTCGAGACGGGCGGAGTGTCGGCATGCGCGGCCAAGCTGATAGCACTGCCTGTCTTTTCGGGGCTCGCAGGCTGCTGTGGCTTTACCTTCTGCTTCAGTCGTCAGAAGCGCTGATGTGCGCTGCCAGTCTGCGAAAGCGCATACGCGGCGGAGCGCACGCCACTGGCTTCTCTTTTTTTTTTACTTTCTTTTTGTGCACTATCAAAGCTCTGGCAGGGAGCATTTCACCGCATCATTCACGCGCCGGTGTTCTGCATCGTCATCCTAGCTGCGAGCCTTATATCAGTGATCGAGGTTTGGCAGGCTGCATTTGCCGGCAAATGCCAAAATCGGCATGCCATTACTGAAAGCATACTTGGACCTTAAGTGTGGCGTATACACAAGATCAGATATGCAATAACCTGAATAAAGTTTTCATCCCTACAAGTGAACAGACGAGATGCGTAAAGGCATCGACGATGGCGCCGCGACTCACAGTAGACCAAAGGAAAGCCATCACAGAGATGGGCCGGGACAATGACCCAAAGAGCTATAGCTCAAGCTACTGGGCGCCCTTTAGCCACAGTCAACAGAGTACTGCAGGCATTCCACAAAGAAGGCCGACTTAAGGATGCTGCGTGCGGCCGGCCACAAAGAGCGACGACGGAAGAAGACAGGCTTGTCGCAGGAGCAGCAGATAATCCGTACCTCAGCGCCAGGGAGCTTCGTGACATGTTCGCTTTGAACGCATCCACTCAGACAATCAGGAGCAGGCTTCATGCAGCAGGTGTGAAAAGTAGAATAGCTGCGCAGAAAACACAACTGAGACAAGCGGATCGGGACACGCGCCTGGAATTCGCGTCTGTGGTGGAAGACTGGACCCCAGACAATTGGAGAGCAGTCGTCTTCAGCGACGAAGCCACTTTTTGCACGTGCTGGGACCAGCAGAAGCGGTTGTGGCGGCCGGAAAAAGCACGGTAGGACTGTAGTCTGTTTCAATGTGCTCGCACGTCTGAGAATATACCCAGAGTTTTTCTTAGGCTGTCAAATTTATATTTTAAAACCAGTGAAAGGTAGGCGAGTGCAGTCTGAGTTGTTAAACTGTATAGCACGGTGGGCATTATGTAGGCAATAGAGATGAAACACGCATAAAGAACTTAAAGGCCCACTGTCCACCCTCCGGTCGAAAATATTTTCTTCCCCGGTGACTGTGAGACTTCGCCCCTGCAACGCAAGGCCGCAAAATGTTTTTGAAAAGAGTAACTAATAACGCAGTTACAGCCACCGCAATCACCCGATTCTATCCTGCCTCTCTCCTTCCGTTCCCTCGCAAAGGTTTTCCACTCTCCTGCCCGAGGTCGTCTAGCCTCCGCAATACAAATTCCCCTTCCTCCTCCGCGTTTGGCGGGAGGTGGGGTGTGGCTCTCCGCGAGCGCGAAAAAAAAAACGGTCGAGGGAGCGCGCGCCGCCGGATTCAGCCTGGCCGTGGCGAGGGAAAAGCGCGCTGCGAGCGGTAGACACCCATCCTTCTCCCGTCAGTCAGCGAGACGGACCAATGGACGTCGTTCTCGGTACGTACGTCATTATCGGGGCCCGTCGGGCCAGCGCAGGAAACGGTGAAGCTGGCTTCTCAAAGGAGAGCATGAGGGAGCTTTGAATTGTATTTTCGATGCTTTGCGGTGCGCGTGTCGCTGTAGAATTTTGCACAGACTATCTCCGGTACCTGATCGAAACACTGGGCTCTTTTTCTTAAAAGGGCCTTCCCTGGACAGTGGCCCTTTAAATTAGTATATTTTATTTTCGGCTTCAGGGCGAAACAACCCAGACGGCCATAGACGTCCGACGGTCGACCGACGGACGTCCGTTCTCGGACCTTCGGACATCCGACGGAAGTCCGGTTATGTTCGATATACGTACAGCGGACGTCCGTCGGACTATCGTTCGTGGATCCGGATCGCGTCCCACGGACGTCCGACGGGCATCCGGAGGCGGACATTCGGACGTTTCCCGGAACATGCTTGCAGGGCCCGCTATTAGTGTAAAAACTTGTCAATAACATTCGTGTAAAGCTCAGCAAGCATGTGCCATGGAAATTTCAGTCACATACTAGTGCTCAATGCCTTTGTCGTGAGAGTAAAGCAGACAATAGAATATGCAACAGGTTCAAGTTTCCTGTTGTCTGCTTTACTTTCACACACAAAGCACTGAACAGTAGTGTGCAATTAAAACTTCCATCAAAGAGGCACATATGCTAGCTGAGCTTTACACAAATGCACCATTCCTGAAAACATGCTAAGTGCATAGGCATACCAGCATGCGAGGTTGTAAAAAAAGCATTTTCTTTGCCTTTATTGCAAAAACTGCATGCATAAATAGTCTACACTAAAAAAAATATCGATGTCAAGGAATGGCATGGTAAAATGCAGGCCAACTGGAGTATTAAGAATCTACTTGAATAATTTTTTTAATTATCCTTGGCCGTGATAGCTCTTCCCTTGGGGAGGTGGTGGAGGAAAAGGTATTTATTGAAACCTAATATTTCGGAATTAGCGAGATGATCGAGTTCTGTGTGGGCGGCCTCCGCAGGCCGGGATTCCAGGAGCAGTTACTATCCTGTGCATTTGCTCGATCAGCTGTTGCTAGTCTTTCAGGCCTAAGATGGAAAGAGCAGGCTGGGCTCCTCCTGCAATAGAAGGGAAAATGAAATTCAAGTTATCTGTGCTGAACTTTGATTACACATCTCCAAGGGCAACTGCCAGTTTCTCTCAATTGCTTTTTCCAGATGGCACTGTAGGCATGCATCTCCATTCAGAACTGTCACATACTATATAGAAAGGTCATATAACTGCAGCAAAACCCATGCAGAATAACAAAAGATACAAACGTAGTTTGACAAGAACCTGGCATTCAGTATTTTAATGTTTTTATGTTGTCTATTTGAACATGCCACTCTGAACAAACATGGCATGTTATGCTTGCTGCTATGCGCCCTCAGCAATGCCCAAGACATGGAGTGCACATGCAGAGATATTAAGCATAAAGGATGCTGTATATGAACATAAAGCACAGCCAGAGCATTGCAGTATTACACAGGTACGCATTGGCGGCAGAAACCTGCATTTTGAGCGGTTTAACAGGCAGATTTCTAAAGTCATTGTTCCTGCTCTGAAAAGAAGTGATCAATAATAACATCATTTAAAATTGTTACCTTTTTGTTCTGTAAACTGCACATTTCGCTGGTTTCCATGTACCCTCTACTGAAGACATTCCCTGGGCGTGTCGGGGGTATATCGACATCAACATCCAGGCTACAAGCGTCTAGAAAGCGTCTCCTTAGAGCAGCTGCGACGAATTAACTTATCTGATAACATGCAAGCTGCTGCAGCAGAATAAAGATAGACATTTGACATGTGGCTAAAGCCCAATGTGGAAGCATAGCCCGCCGCAGTGATTGCGCAGTGTTCATGCTTCTACAAGAGTTAAAAGTAAAGTTATTTGTTTACCCACAGCGCTATATGTGACATTACAATAGCAAGGCTTATAGTTACACAAAACACAAAAAGCTGATAACCACAAGCTCATGATGTATTACCGGCAGCATGCAGCATGGATGTATGTCATGGATTTCTCAACTACGCACAACAAATTACAAAAAAAAAATGGTATTTATAAATGCAGCCAGCTGTTCACAAGAAACACTGTAGCTTTTTTATGGGGAAGGTAGTGGGCGCCAAAGAAACTGCCCCTGTAAAGGCGCCTAATTTGCCCCTATGTAATATCGGGGACAAGCGTGTGGACTACACAAACTGCAATCAAAGCACATAACTTTCACATCGACCAGGGACCATACTTGTCGATGTGAAAGTTGAACGTTAGTTCTTTCATGTGTGCAAGAGAAATAAGGTCACAATTCGTTTACATCGCGATTCTAGTCCAAAATCTACAGACATACTGTCCAGACTTTCGCCCCCGCAGTATAAGCCACCACTTGGGTAAGAGATTAGTAAAAGAAGTGTATAAAAGACATTAGTGCTGTTGGACAGCCATAGCTATAAAAATGGCATCGACATTGGAGTACTACCTTAAGGCGGGGCCTAGGGCATTACAAAAGCAAGAGTTAGTGTCCGCTGATCCTCATTTGAACGAACAAAAAGAGAGGGGGGGGGGAAGAAATCTACCTCAATTACATGTTTTGAGTGACACCAAGCCGCAGTTAGTATTAAAGATATCACACAGTTTTGTGGAAGATTTGGGAGCGCTTTGCAGCTTTCTTACAGGATTGAACAAAAGAGCTCACCATCTTCTGAAAGGCACATTATATAGAAATGAAAATAGTGAATTTACTGCATCTGGCCACAACAACTTGCACACGGAGAGGAAGATGAACTGAAAATTTTATACATGAATGTACGTATTTACAACAGGTGAAACAATGACCATGATCTATGCCGAAGAGTAAAGAGATCAAAATCTAGCTCAGAACGAGTTCTCCAGACCGCGGGGCCGTTTCATTAACTTCGGGACTCTGCCCACATTTCTTCTCCCCGATGACAACGAACTCACACATGACTGGCTAACAAACATTTTGGCATGTCTTTCCACTTTCATAAGTTCTTCACCCTCTCCCTAATACAAGCAATGCAAAAGGGACAACAAATTCGTTTCACAACAAACGGAATTTAGAGAATGGACCTCGAAATGATTGGCTCACTAGGTCACATGTTAAACTCTCTCCCCTAGGAAAAAAAAAAGAAAATAAATAATTAGAACCCATCAAAACGGTGTCCCACGTGCGCAACCATTGCCCAAAGCTTGCATCCTTGGCGGCTCCTTTTACAGGGCAATTATTGCAATTATTGGCGTCCGAGTCAGCACCATTGCGGACCACATCAGAAGAGCCAACCCACATCATACCGTCACTGTTACACACTTGCCCTTTTTCAACGCGGCTATCTCCCACCATTGTTAACATCCAGGGTTGGAATCCTCAACGAGACCCCACTCAGCGCGCCTGCACTGAATAATTGTCACTTTTATGGGCTCCCCAACAAGGAAGAGGGCCTTACACCCTTCAACCTGACAGTGTTTTTTCTTTGAACGATAAGCAGTTCTTCCAAAAGAGATGCTCGTTTCAAAGCTGTGCTGCCTCCGGGTGATGGGTCCAGTCAGCGTACTAAGGATCCCTTAGTACGCTTAGTACTAAGGACCCCTTAGTTGTATACTGTTCGTAAAGCTCCTTAAATAAAAATGAGCCCCCTACATGACACAGCAACGAGAACAAACTGCCTGTCCCCGCGTCTTCGAGTGCGACAGCAAAGTCCTCGGAAGAGGGGACTTCTTTCCCTCTCTGCCTACGTTTCCGTTAAGCACTGTAGCTGTTGTAGCTGCCTATCTGTGCGCATCTCTCCGCCTCCTGTCCGAGGGCAAGTGGGAGACGGCCGCAGCTGGGCATTGAACAGGTGACCCAAAAAGAGCAGACTAATAATGGTGCCTAGCATACCCACCGATCCCTTACAGAAATCATTAAAGAAATGAAAGCAACACATCAGATAACACTACAATGTTTCTAAGTACAAAGTCGACAACTCCAAGTCATATAAATATATATACATCTCCGCACATTAACTAGACAGAAACAGTGCAGACTAAACTAGTAATTCAGTGTCTAGCAACACTATTAAAAGGGGATAAAGGCCACGGGGGGCTACGATTATTAGTACCGTTTTGCCTTTAAACTACAATAATATACTTGTTGCAAGCTTAAAATCAAAGATTCACGCCTGTCCCACCCACAGCTATGGAACACACATCTGACTCAAGTCTGCAGAGAAAGAGCAAGCTAGACTATTGCAGACGCGCCCTTGGTTATTTTTCTGGCATTTCTGAGGTTGAAGAATCTGACTTGTCAGTAGCATGTATATGAATAAGAACCCTATCACAGTAAATGCATCAAATTTTCTGAAGTGGCTTTTCTTTGCTGACCACATATGAGGTGAGCTATAATTTATCCAACTTGGCCTAGGTTTATTCTATGAATAACAAAGCTATAGCAGGTACACAGTCGTCCACTCAGGCTGAACATGCGAGTGCGTGGCATCCACTTTTTGAGATGCCACTGCATCCATCGCAGCTGCACACCGTAGCGAAGAGGCAGACAGCGTGAAGTACCAGCCTCTAGTCCCTCTACCACCACTGGGGTCCCAAACTAGGGACCCCTTGTTTTTGTCAGGACAGGCCCCCTCAGGGTCAGCTAGTAACCTCCTGTATTTGTATCTGATGGCAATTTTTTCCACCACCACCCACAATACGCAGCTGCGCATCATAGCAGATGTGAAGCAACAGCTCCTGGTCCTTCTATGCATAAGCCCCTTTGCCTTGATGCATGCCTGCGCACCATAGTAAAGAGGCAGACGACATGACGCAGCAGCTCATGGTACCTTTACACATGAGCCCCCCATTGTACTTCGATACACACCATAGCAAATATACACACTACGCCACACAGCTGCTCCTGGTCCCTCTATGCATAAGCCATTTTGCCTCAATACGCACCTGTGTACCTGAGCGAAGAGGCAGACGTGAAGCTGCAGCTCCTGGGCCCTACATGCACAAGCCACTTAGCATCAATGCACGGCTGTGCACTGTAGTAAAGAGGCGAAGGACGTTAAGCAGCAGCTCCTGGTCCCTCTACACATCAGCCATTTTGCCTCAATGCGCATCTGCACACCGTAACAAACAGCCAGATGTGACAAAGAAGCTCCTGGTTTCTCTACAAATAAACCACTTTGCCTCAATGCACGTCTGCACACCGGAGCAAAGAGGCAGATGATGTGAAGCTGGAGCGGCTGGTCCCTCTACGCACAAGCCACTTAGCCTTGATGCATGGCTGTGACGGATGCATTGCTATTTTGCAAACTGCATGCCACACATTCCCGTTCAAGCTAAGAGTGGACGACTGTGTCCAATGACAAAAAGTAACATGGTGGACAATGTAAAAAGAATTTGCTGCATAAAGTTTGTTGAAACCAGTTCTACACCCTACATGTAAACAAGCTAAAACCTTAATGTCGAAGGGATGTCCTGTGTGTTTAAAATCATCACGCTCAAACAACTTCAACACTGACAATCATGATTCAATATTAATAATATAGATAATGATACAATACTCACTTTTAGCCATACCAAAGAAATGAGAATGCAAAGGGATGTTGCTGTTTTTCCCCCGTGGATGACAGTTTTCCATGTTCAAAGTGCTGCTTCCTGTTGGCCTACGAAATCGGCTACAGCAAATGGCATCTGAAAAATTTTTGGAAGCCTCATGCTAGTCTTCAACGAGAAATGCATTGCCATACAGAAGCAGAACACAAATACTTTTACAATACATTAAAAGCACCAACTGCAGTGCTGTTTTTAGGATGACTAGGTAGAGGTTTTGCTGTAGCAAGCCAAATGTTAGCCTTCAATAAGGAAAGCATTCCCATACAGAAACAGAACACAAAATCTTTTACAACACATTAAAAGCATCAATTGCACAAATGCTTGTAAGATGACCACGTACAGGTTTCTGCTATAGCCCACATCATGTGACCAGCGGTTATCAGAAGCCTTGTATGTGAGCATGATGACCTAGATTCAATTTATGGCTATCACTGTATTAACAAGCATGGGTTTAAAGCTACTTTAATATGATAATCTAAGAACATGGTAAGAGCTTTCAGTGCGACACATAAGCTCAGTATCATGCACTATAAGGTGCTGCATAGCTCTAGTGCAGCTTTGGCATTATCTCGCAGTCAATAATGCAGTGAAGTTCTGAGGAGCCTTTGAACATCTGTAAGGTCAAAGCAACAACAATTTTGTTTTCATCTCACTTTTGCTCAACTTTTTTTTTTTTTTTTTTGAGCCCGCGGCTTGCTGGCCTCCCAGTACGCCTGTTTTGCATAAAAGAAGGCGTTGCAGGCACCAGAGCTCACAGCCCAACTGTATCGCGGCGGCGGTATGTCAAATTCGTGCCAGAACAGCGCAGAACAACGGGTCAAGAAAAAGACAAGTGCTGACTTTTTT
Source organism: Amblyomma maculatum (assembly GCF_055883805.1). NCBI lineage: Eukaryota > Metazoa > Arthropoda > Arachnida > Ixodida > Ixodidae > Amblyomma > Amblyomma maculatum. The sequence goes on from NC_139352.1 coordinate 105,104,242, forward strand.
TTTTTCTCTCATCTCCTTGTCCGGTTGTTCTGCGCGGTACGGTCCCACATGCATAACCAACATGCGCAAGGTGCTGTCCTGGTTTGTCAAAGCTGAAGGAGAGTACTAAACCTTTAGTTATTTAGTAGCTACAGCCGTTCCTTCTAGAAACTGTAGTTGCCGTAAAGCTCGAGAGAGAAAGATCAGCGGCTGTCCATAAAAAAAAAAAAAAAAAAAAAAAAAAACTCGCGACGTTTTCACAAGTGTAGGCATGTCGCACGATAGGCTTGAGGAGTGCAAAAGTTTTCTCGTATAGTTTTTACAACTCAGCACGTTGCGCATGGTTAACAAATTAACTGCTTTAAAGCTCGGGCAGGCACTCCTTTATCAGAGACAGAGAAGTTGCGCTGCTTACTGGCGCAGCGTCCAGTAATGCCGAAAAGATGGCCCTCAGACTTGAGGCTGCACTTTAGTTAGTCGGCGCGGAGCCATCCTGTCAGTCTCGCCTAAAACACTCGACCGTTCGGCTGCTGTACAGAGCTGTTTCCTTACGCAAAAGCTCACCACTATCGGTGCATCGAAAAGTTCAACTAAAGAAACAAAAGTTCGGTGAAATACTTACTTTGGAATCAGCGGGTGAACAAAGTGTGCCAGCCGCACCAAGCCACAGCAAAAACAATGTTAGCAGTGCATTACAGCCGTAGGTATTTGTAACTGCGCAGAAAATGCAGAACACGGAAACGTGAAGCCATCTTCTATGACTAAACTTCAACTTGTCAGGTGGACTGGATTGGCTCATTTCAGATTTTTTTGAGGATAGGTTCGGTTTCGTTCTTTTTGAGCTTGCTGCTTGCTGCGTCTATTCAGCCACTGATTAAAATTTCACCGAAGCATCATGATAGAAAAATTTTCAATGGTCATTTAACTTTTAATCAAAAATTTTTGATGGAAGAATTCAACGATGAAACATGCGGAAAATAAAAAAAAAACTGTTTAATGGAAACGCTTTCTATCGCATCGATTCGCACTGGCATCATATAATGCAGACTTGATGGCATTACTGATTTATACGCAGTTCAGACGAGCACGACGACTACAAACTATATCATAGCTGTGTAAAAGCAAATCCAGTGGCGGACGTACGGCGGCTGTCCGCTGGGCGAACGGATTCGACCATCCGCTTTCGTACGTACGCCGGAATTCCGGCGGACGTCCGAAATCGGCCGCCGAGTTGCGGCCGAGTTCGGTTGTCCGTCGGACGTCAGTGGCCGTCTGGGAATAAATCGCAAAATTAAAGGTCGTGAATGCATAATGCGGGCTCAGTTCTTACGTTTTCGGAATCGGCAATGTTTTTTGAAGTATAGAACATCAAAATCACACTTTTAAATGTTCGTTAGGTTACCTTTTCTGCATGGCACACCCACAAAATTGTATCCTTAAGCTAAGATGTGGCGAATTCTAAAACAGCGTGTGTATTTTATCATATCAAAGATGTGTGATTGATTTCGGGTATTATACTGTGCGCTGCGACGCCATATTAAAAAATCTACAATGCTGGAAAGCCAGCTTAACGAGCTCGCGAACGGACATTTTGACGCTCCATATTTTGAACCATAATGGGCTTCAATCTCTTTAATCCGTTGCACTCTCGTCGTTTCCAGTCCTTCACTGCACCACATCAGGTATCATTAGCTCTGATGGCAATTTGATTCCTCTAATAAAACCGGATTTCCCTACCACCATGCAGGGACGAAGAAAAATACATTTAGAATGTGCGCAGCAGCGGCCGTGTTTCAGTCAGCGTGTGGGGAGCCATCAGCTACGATGGACTAGGACCCCTGTACCGCATTCCTGTGCGTATGACGGCAGAAGTCTACGCGGAGGTGGCAGAAACGGTCCTCTTGCCTTGTGTGCTTGATGGGCCGTTTCCGGATGGGCTCTATCACTTTCAACAAGATGGAGCTTCTGTGCACTCAGCCAAGACTGTCCGAGACCTTTTTGAAAGGCTTGGCGTTATGACCCTTCCATGGCCTGCAAGAAGCCCTGACCTTAACATTATAGAAAACGTGTGGGGACTGATGAAGAAAAGCCTATCCAAGAAATCGGGACTCTCCAATTGCAATCCGGACGGGCTATGGGAAGCCATTGAAAATGAGTGGGGACACCTCCGCAATGACCGCGCTCTCGTCTACTCCCTCTAAGAGTCACTGCCGAAGAGGATTGAGATCCTAAAGAAATCTGGGGGAGCCCCTATTCGCTATTAGTTTGTCCTCTCCATCCCCTAATAAACAGTAAACTTGTGGAAAAAATAAAAGAACGTGAAATGAGAAGCCAGCAATCTGTTTTCTTTAATGACCAAAGAAGAACAGTGAAATAAAGACAAACCCGCCGCTTACACTTACTTCGCGGCACCTTTAATACTAATTTGCCTTCCTGCAATTGCCGAAGAACGAAAACTGCCAAACCTCGATCACTGATATAAGGCTCGCGGCTAGGGTGACGATGCAGTACACCGGCGCGTGAATGATGCAGTGAAATGCTCCCTGCCAGAACTTTGATAGTGCACAAAAAGAAAGTAAAAAAAAAGAGAAGCCAGTGGCGTGCGCTCCGCCGCGTATGCGCTTTCGCAGACTGGCAGCGCACATCAGCGCTTCTGACGACTGAAGCAGAAGGTAAAGCCGCGGCGGCCTGCGAGCCCCGAAAAGACAGGCAGTGCTATCAGCTTGATCGCGCATGCCCACACTCCACCCGTCTCGAACTAGGCGTTATCGCTAGATGTCGCGCACGTATACCTCCGAGCGGCCCGGAGCACGCAGTTCGGTCGTTCTAGACATGCATTTTGCCCTCTGTACAATCGCCCAGCGCAGAACACAACCGTTTCGGACACTCTGCAGCAACTGCACGAAGCGACTTGCCCCAAGATGGCGAGCGCGGAGAATGCGGCGGCGCGGGGCATGCCAAAGGGTGTCACCACCCTGTACGGCGGCGTTGGTATCGAGGCACCCTATACCTTGGTTAATGGTAGCGCCGCCCCGCGGTTGCGGCGGGAAGGCATCACCGCGGCGGCCACGCGAGCGCGCGCCCTCGGCACACTAGCCACTCTATTCTAGGCACTATAGCCCAGGGGAACAGGGTGATGCTTTCTACCCCAATGGGCCCGTATCCCATATCTTGACCATATTTTTATTGAATGCCATGGTCCATTTGATTTGGTCATAAATTTTGGCATTCATATATATATATATATATATATATATATATATATATATATATATATATATATATATATATATATATATATATCTTATACATAGAGCTCTCATAGGGCAGGCATATGAACATTTGAAAGAACCTCAAAAGTGGTGAATGTATTACCTGGGCCTCAACTTGAACCGAACGATGGATTTGCACTGGAATAAGTCTTTACAACACGAAATTTTATTTCCAAAGTAGTTGGTTAAAAGCTTTCTTTCCATGCTTGTAAACCATATACTATATCGGCGAATATTTTAATGATCTTTTGGTGTTAACGTGTAGTGAAAAAGATAATATACTAGAGATTTTTTTTCCACTGCAATAAATAGACGAGAGTGTTCGATGGCTACAGCTTTCCTCCAAAACTAAGTTTTTTTTTTCGCTGTTTAGAACAGACTCGTTACCTGCATTTCTTCCTTCGAGCTTTTTGTATTTTCTCAGCACGTGTCTTTTGCAAGAAATTCTACTTAATCAGTGCCGTAATGGGAAAAAGACGTCAGACGCTTTAGCATTTGGGCTTTGCTACCCAAGCGTCACCACTCTTTGTTTCCGAAAAGTTTCATACTCTGAGGCGAGTCCTAATTCCGCCCTCATTTCGCTCCACAAATGGCATAGATCGCTTGCGCAAGTTCACCTGTAGACGTTGATTATACATTAAGGAACTGCCACTGGAGCGTAAGCTTGCCTGATTCTTTTTTGGCAGTTCCGAAATAGACCGCAAGGGAAGAAAGAGGTTACAAAAGATAGCGCCCAAAAGGAAATGAGTTTCTGCATGCTGGCAGAACTCGCTGACTTCGCGCGCCTTCAGTTTGTATTTTTTTCACTGCTTGTAAAGCAATTTTACTGCCACTGAATACCGAAGAGGACAGAAACAAACGGAAGCAGAGAGCTAACATCATAGGTATTTTGGAAGTTTTCGTCTTACCATATCTTTTAACTCAGTGTGCTGACGAACAAATAGCGAGAATTGGGAGGTGTTTCTCGTCCTCGGTCCACTCCACGTTCTGTGTAGGCTCCCCTAGCTGGAATATTCCACGTTGTTCCCGCTCTTGCATTCAGCGAAAATGAAACAGAAGCGCTCTTTGCATTGCCTCCAGTGTACGGTAGTAAGGACAGAATAATAAGGACCATATTATGAAGTCGGAGTGGCGACTACTGCTCATTTAATTGATGCCAAAGCAATCTGATGGCACTCTGTGACGGCGCGCTCTGAACTTTGAAATGTTCTGCCTCTTTGGTCTTCTCCGCTCTTATTCCTGCCTTTCTTCTTGATTTCTCATTTGCACAGCCCTCCTCCAAGGTCCGATTTGGTCGACGTGCCAAAGGTCGGCATTGGCGGAAAACAAGTATGGCGGCGATAGCCAGCAGGATAGGCGACAGTGTTCTGCGATAGCATCAAATCACGTCTGGATGCCATGAATATATTTATTAAGCCTAAACTAACTAATAAGGAACTAGCTTCACGCATACGACGGATGGGCGGGCTGCCCTGTCTGTTTTACGCAGTGATGCAAGCTTTCCATGACGTAACTTATTTGAGCGTCAGAGCTTACACGTTTACTGCAAAACGACCTGGAGGAGGGGCCATAGGCATACTGTTGCTGCTCTCGATTCGTCCCCCTGGAGAAAGCCACACAGCGATGGCAGCGTTGTCAGGGCACTCGACTACTGCTTCCAAGGATGCGGGACTGAACCCTGGCCACTGCGGCACCTTTTCGACGGAAGCAAAAGGCAAGGCGACTATGTGCCGCGCGATGCCACTGCACATTAAAGAACCCCAAGCTGTCGAGAATTCTGCATCCGTCCACTACGGCATCTCTCATAATCGAGTCGATTTCTGTCGCTAAATCATGCAAAACGTAAACGTAAGCGTCTTTTTTAATTAGTAAGCATTAAGTTGTTATGTTTGAGTTTGTCACCAGAACCTTGTTAGCAGGATTGCGTCTAACTGAGGGGAGACAGGAAAAAGTAGATGAATGTAATCGATAGAAAACGAAAATATGACACCAGGGAAAAGATTTAGTTTATATGCAGTCGATCATTAGTTAATTATTCGATCTAGTTAATTCAATTGTATTCGAATTGCCAACTGGCGCAAAGGCGACCTCCAATGTGATCACGTGATACTTCACTTCCGGTCATGTGGTAGCACACTCAGGTCACGTGCCCTGTAGAGACGTCGGAATAGTGATGTATTTATTTGATGTCGGGATATGACGTCACAAAAGCAGAAGTAGACGTGTTTCGACATGAATGAGCCGTAATATCAGATGGAGGACACATTTCGACAAGAATGAGCCCAATAAAGTAGTGAAAAAGTTCAGAAAGGGAGTAAAGAATTGTTTAATCAAAGCTTAAAAAAAGCTGGATGGTTCTTAGCTCTCGTTAACCCTAGTGAATTGCGAAAGCAGCGGCGGAAGCTTCTTTTGCCTGCTACGTTATTCCCCTGTCACGCTCTATAAGCGTAAGGTGATACATTATAGGGGACACTTAAGCTCATCCTTTTAGAGTATGACGCGAGAGCGTAATCTACCAGCCCGCATATAAATACACACTTCAACCAAGCCGTATGGACGTGCCTGCATGTCGTAGGGATAACAAGAATGAAAGAGATTCTGGCAGGCTGATTCTAATATCACCCTCCAATATGAAAGGAGCGAACCGAGTTGGTAGCTCCTTTGAATCCAACCAGAATTCAAATGTCATGACAGGCTGACTCTAATGTCACCCTCTTACATGAAAGGAGAGGGCTGAGAAATCGGTCTTGCGGAGTACATGCTCGCCCGAAATACGCCGCTGACTAGCCTATCACCATCACGCTAGAAAAGGAGAATTAAGATGCGCTATTCACAGTGCCAGGCATGACTCAGTTTGTTAAACCGGTCGGATGGGGATCCGAGGTTCTGAGAGATGGAGATTCGATTACCGGTGGAGACAAACTTTTTCATGAGGAGACCGTAGCTACGCCTCTTCACATGCACGGCGTAGCTGCGGCCACCCGATGTCTCGGTTTGGCTGTCGGAGTGTTTCTTTCTAAACAAAATAAGGCAGAACATCTGGCGGGAGCGAAGCGGCACCGATTGCGGTGCCATTTGGCGGAGCTAGGCTGAACGGTTGCTAGACAACGGCTGCTCAAGGCCATTCGTGCCCACCGGCCACCGGCTACGCGACGAGGCGACACGGGGCGCAGTGTTCCTTTCACAACAAACTGCCTATGTGAAACGATAGCTGAAGCGGCCATCTGTGCTGCTCGTTGCTCACGCCTTGCTGTATCGTTGCGGAGGTATTTCGCCATCCGCTCCTCCAGTTGTCCAGCGTTTCCGCCGCTTTTTCGGTTTGAATCACTTTGCAAACTTTCAGCTCGCAATGCAATGCCCTCCGGATCGTGAGATGCAGCGACCGACTTTCGTAACGATCTTGCTCCGAATCCGTGGCGCGGCGGCTCCATCAGAGTCGCGCGACGTGTCTATATATATATATATATATATATATATATATATATATATATATATATATATACTCTGGATTAACGCCAGTGAAGAACTTACGTCACAGAAAATAAGTAATCAATTACAATTACTACATCACAAATATATTTGATTTCAGGCGTCAATCACGGCCCCGCCAAAGTAAACGATCATATAAAGAGTGACTAATTAGAAGAAGAATGAGGAGAAGATGAGGTGGAAGGCGGTAGCTGGCAGCTGGCATGGCTGAGCACTAACTGGACTTAGACAGGATTGGTAATGGCAGGAGCTGCCACCTCGGGCCTCTCCTTTCATAAGAGAGGGTGTTCTCACAATCAGCCTGCCAAAACCTTTGCATTCATGTTATTCCTAGGCCCCACGGGCACGTTCATACGGCTTGGTTAAAGTGGAGCTGTATATTTTGGCTGGTAGCTTGCGCTATCGAGTCATCACAAAGGTCATAGTGAACACAGGTAGAAAGAGGTGCCGTTGTAGAAAGCTTCGCACGTACCAACGCGCAACAGATGCTTTCGCCTCATCAATCTTTATTGGTCAGAAGTGCTTCCTACGGCATAAGCATACCTGAAACCATAGAGTAAGCTCCTATGTGCAAAAGCCATGTCTTTACTTTCAAGCCGAACCTAAGCGTAGCCATGCAGATAGCTCTCGCATAACTCCAAGTTTAACCACAAGCTAAACCACCGCCAATTTTTCTCGTACTTCTGTTTACGTTCTCCTTTCTTTAACATTTCACGTTAGAAGCCCCGGTATATGGAATGAAAGGATAAGGTGAAAATTGGTACAGAATATTTATTTTACGTGTTAAAATGCTACTGCGATATTACATGTAAACAAAGTTATATTCTAGGCCATAGTTTTCATTCTTTGAGTCCAAAATGCAATTAATATAATTTATAGCAAAATACGCATTTGATACTCGTTTATTTATATTTACCCACGCTACACATTTGCGGGATTTGCGGCCCAGTACTCGATGATAACGGAACATGTCATGTTTTGTAGGCAATCTCAGAACAACTACGTCAAGGGAACTTCTCCGGCCAGCAACTGCCTGCCGCGCTGATCAACGTGGCATAGACAAGGACGATTACACCGGCCAGCGGATTCAGAGACCTCGTGCCTTGATCGGCCACATTTCTAGTGACTGGCGCGATTAATGAACAAGTGGCACGTCATCATCTGCTGCAGCGCCCTCTGAAACACCGGTTTATTCCGGATCAACAGAAAAGCATAAAATAAAAAAAAACAGCATTGGTAAAAACTGCACTGAGAACATGCTGTCGAAGTGCGCGACAATGTACTAAGCAGAATAAAACGGAACATGGGTCAGGGCTTCACCGCGACAACACAAAACACACTGGGGCGCGGATGGGGCGAGTAATAGGGCCCAAGTGGTGACGACGGTACAAAAGCATTGCTTTTCGCGTGGCAGCACTCAGGCTAATACTCCTAAGGCGTTCTTGTAGGCACCGCTTCCGTCTTCGTCTGGCAAGACCTCACTCCGTCGTCCGTGTACATCCCGCCGGCCTGGGACGCTGCCTCGCCGCCCTTCGCTGGTCGGCCGCCCGGCGAAAAAGCCCTGAGCCATGCTCCCGACGCGGTTATCTACCCTCGGTCTCACGCCGATAACATGCCGCCCCCTCTCCAGGCCCGGGCGGACACCAACACAAACAGAAAAAAGCGCGCGCGGTTTGAAACACTAAAAGGGGCTGTAGGGAACCATAACTTTAAGGATAAGAACAGTGTTTTGAAAAATGTTTTTAGGTTAAAGGATCTGGATTCGCCGCGTGTCTGGTTGAGGAAGACTTCTCGCCTCGAATTCAACTGATTAGAAAGAGATTTTGTACGCAGTGAGCGGCAGGTAGACGAAGAAAAGTACAAATTGCTTTTTGACAAACTTCTTTTAAATAAAAAACTATATACGTTCGATGCTGCAAGTCCGCAAGTTCTTGTTCATGCAGGACATGAGGCAGCCACTAGTTCTGATTGACGCAAAAATCATGGTGTAGATAAAAAACTCATTCATTGTGTGTAACTTACAAAGTTCGCTTAGCAAGCAAGACACCCTCAGTACACTCACTCATTGAATGTTGTGAGGGAGATATAGTCCTGGGAACGGAAACTTGGTTGCATCCTGATATCGACAATAGGGAACTTTGTTTCGAAACTTCTTTGTATCTAGGAAAGACAGGTGCACGTGACGTGGTGGGGGAATTTTAATTGTGAAAACCAATTTCCAAGCTACCTTGCTCGACAGCCCTTCGCGCAATAAAATTTTTGTGGCTTGCATTGCGACTGTGGGAATTTGTTACTTGCGCCGTCGGCATTTGCTACTGACCACCGGATTCGCCTGCTGATTTTATTAATGATCTGAATGAATCACTGAGTATCATACATGACAAATACCCAACCTGAGAAAAAATTCTTGCTGGAGACTTCAACTATCCTGGTATAAATTGGCGGACGTTAACGGCCGAAGGCACTGCGAGGAAAAACGAATGTAAAGAATTCCTTTCCTTGATTTCTCAGTTCAGTTTGTCGCAAATTCTTTCTACTCCAACACGTGGCGAGTCAATCTTAGATCTTGTATTGACAATGCGACCAGAAGAAATGAAAGTACATATCATGGACTGTGTCAGTGATCATAATGCTCTTCACTGCAAATACACACGAGACAGAAAATACCGGAAACTGTTAAGAAAATTATTTACAACTACGCACGGGCAAACGTTCAACAATTGGTTAGTGAACTGTCATTGTTCAGTGAGCAGTTCCTGGAGTCGTTATCAAGCCGCAGTTCAAATGATAACTGGGAACTCTAAACGTTAAGCTGAAAGAACTAAAGAAAGACGCATTCCAAAAATCATGGTCACGGCGTGATCGCCGAGTATGTGGTTCACTTCCAACGTCGAGCGATGCATACGGAAGAAAAAGCTCCTTTATACTAAGCAAAACGTTCGGCATCTGAGGTCGATTGGAATAACTACAGCACGCAGTCCAGAATATGTCAAGCAAAGGTTAAGAGACAAAGAAAAATTATTTAATCATGACATATCCGCTTTACTTAAAAACCAATAATCAAAAAATTTGGAAAGTAGTCAATCCTAAGCCTCCTTCATCTAGCCTGAAAACATTACTAAATGACTGTGTTTTTATTCAGCCTTGTGAGGCTGCCACCGAAATGAACTTATATTTTAGCTCCGTGTTTACTAACAAAACACCAATTTCGATAGATCTGAATGCTGCTATTTTAAACGCGGACATGAATGACATCTTAATTACACAAGAAGGAATTGAGCAAGCTATTGACCGTTTGCCAAGTAATTTAGCCCCCGGGACCTGATGACATATGTCCAAAACTGCTCAAACTAACTAAACCAGGGATAGCTCGCATGTTCACTTCGATCTTTCAACAGTCTTATGATACAGGAATTTTGCCTAACGCTTGGAAAATTGAGCGTATTATTTGAATCGGGAGATCCTTCTGTTCTCTTAAATTACAGGCCCATCTCATTAACGAGTGCACCGGGCAAAATTTTGGAACACATCATATCATCATTAATAACGAAGTACCTTAATCAGCATAACGTTTTTTTCCAAAATCTACACGGATTCTTGCGTGGCCGTTCTTGTGAGTCACAGTTATTCGAACTCGTGGCCGACCTGCATGATGCGGTACATCAATTAATGAGAATTGATGCCATATTGATCGACTTTGCGAAGGCATTCGATAAAGTCGCTCACAATCGCCTTATATTTAAACTTTCAAATCTGAGCATCAACAGCAAGATCTTGAATTAGATTGTTAACTTTTTAACTAACCGACAGCAGTTTGTGTCTACCAACGGAGTTTGTTCCACACTAACTCATGTGAAGTCTGGCGTGCCTCAAGGTTCGGTGCTTGGGCCTATCCTCTTTCTTATTTACATTAATGACATAAACAGCAGCCTCACTTCTCAACTTAGGCTATTTGCCGATGACTGTGTTATATACAGAACGATTACTGACCCTCATGATACTAATGGTTTGCAATCAGATCTTAACAAAATCTCTAAGTGGTGCAAACAATGGCATATGGAAATAAACATTTCAAAAACGAAAGCTGTAACATTTACGACGACTAGAACTACTGAGCCCATCTCTTATTCTATGTGTAACGTGTCCATTGAAAATGTTCCTGTAATCAAATACCTAGGTGTACATATTTCTTCATATTTGACATGGCACTAACACAATGATTACGTAACCATTAAGCATCCAAAACCCTCGGTTTCATTAGGCGGCACTTGTACTTTGCTAATCAGGCAACCAAACTTTTAGCATAGACAACTTTGGTAAGATCGCAGCTAGATTATGCCGGTTTCATCTGGAACCCACATCAAACCCATCTTGCAGACAAAATGGAATCGCTTCAAAATAAGGCAGCTACGTTCATTACAAGGAAATATGCCCGATACGCAAGCATCACAGATATTAAATTATCTCTAAATTTAAGCTCACTGGAAAAGCGAAGACTTATCAACCTGTTATCTCACTTTCACAGACTTTATCACAATCCATCGCCGTTCACTGAATCTCATATCTCGCCAGCACATCGCATTTTTCCCCGTCTATAGACCACTGCTTTAAAGTGCAACCTAAGATTGCTCGCCCCCAATTTATGCGGCATTCACCTATGTTCTTGGCGATTTACCATTGGAATAAACTACCAGTAGGTATTGTTTCTTAAAAAAATTACGACGCATTTGTTACCAAACTGAACTTCTTACACCATGCCGATATATAATAGATTGTTGTCAAAATTGTACTCTTTTATACTTTGCATCTAGCATTGTGTTCCATGCGTGTATGTGTGTTTTCGGTTTCTTTTTTTGGTTCAGCTATGTTCTTTGCTTCTGTCAACGCATGTGTCTTTATGATTTGATGTTTTATATTTCACTGTAATGTAATATAATGAATTTATGTACTCTTCACACCCCTATGTAATGCCAGTAAAGGGCCTCTAGGGTATGTGAATAAAGAAAAACATAATAAAATTCTTCCTACGCGTATCATGTTCGCTGAATCCGGTTAAGTACCTCTGCGTCATAAATTTCGCACATTTCTTCTGTCCTTCTGGCAGTTAAATGCGAGTGACGTATTTTTAAGTGTGCACTGCAGAAAATTCTATGCCGAGCAGCGGAAAGGGCATCTTTGAAGTTGAATATTTCGCATTACATTTTGTTATAAGAACGTCTAAAAGCTATGTAACGCTTTAACTTCAAAGATCTTCAGTGATTAAATATGTTCTTGTTCTCTAATATGAATGTCTAGAAATTATTCTATTTAATTTCTTATTCATAAAAATAGCGAGGTGTGCTAGCAATGTGCGCTTACGGCCTCATAGAACTACATAAACAGCATCAATGTCGCTCTATTAGATAATAAAACACATTCATATAATTTAATACGATGCCGATTTATATATGCATGTGCTGATAGGAGAGTTGGCATCATAATGCAAAGCCCCCTCCCTCCCCGTGTCTGCGCGTGCCCATCAGTGATACAACTGGTATACGTTTTCCCCTGATCAGGTGCAGAAAGTTTTGTGGGATAACTTCAATGAGAACATGTCTGCTTTCCGCACCTTTGCGTAAAACAAGATACATATTATATCGTGGCATTCTTGAGCCCAAGCTAGCTTTGCGTTTTAAAATCTACCATCGTGAAATGTAATTCCACCTTTAAAGCGGCGAGGTAAATCTAGACTTCATAGAACTCTGAGTAAACCAAAGCCCGTGGTATACCAAGTACCTGTGAGACTTCTAACAAACTTGAGGTAACAGCGCGGAACACAGGACGGGAGCACAAGATTAGAGGATGACACAACGAGCGCTGTCTTTCAACAACGTTTATTTTGGAAAAACCCTCAACTTCTTATTCCCTAACGCCACAGATCGCGTACAAATGACTTGCACTTATCAGCAAAGTTAAAAAAAAACACACATAATAATAGATAAATAAATACACGGGCCGTATAACCTTCTCTTCCACACAGCGTGGTGCACTCTCTAAACACTCATGGAGACGATTGCACATTCAGCAGTTCGATTTCTTTTTGTGTTAACAGCAGGGACGGTTTGCTTACACATCGATCCTGCAGTCTAGCTATCTCAGCGGCTTCAATTATCTCACGAACCAGCGGCTCATTATGTTTTGCTAGCACTTTACATTGTGTGAATTGCACGGAGCAAGTTTTTGACGCGCAGTCTCCTACATGGATCCCCAAATGCCTGCTTTTTTCTTCGACGTTGTTTTTGTCTTCTTTCAGCCTGTCATTTGTACACCTTCCAGTCTGTCCTACGTATTCCTTCCCACACTTCAAGGGTATGGTATAAACAACGCCTTCCGCGCACTCCACAAATCGACTCTGGTGGTTTGTTACGCACTCCCTCTGCCTTTGCGGTCCATCAGCGTTTACACGTCGGCAGAGGCTTTTCAATTTTCCCGGAGCAGTAAGCACAACATTAACGCCTGCTCTACGACCGATCTTTTTTAAGCGATGGGAAATGTTGTGCACATACGGTATGGCCACAATCCTGCGCTTGTTTGTTGTTTCCCTGTTCTCGTCACCTTGTTGGGCACCGACACGCTCGAGTCTTAACTTCTTGTTCAAACGTTCCGCAACAGAAACAAGCAAATGTGATGGGTACCCAGCTCCTGTAAGGCGGTCAACCTGGCAATGAAAACTGGCCTCCATGGTGTGGGTGCATGACTTCTTGAGAGCATTTGACAGACAAAGGTTTGCAACTGCTCTTTTCAGAAGTTTGGAATGAGCCGAGTAGAAAGGGAGTGGCGCCTTGTCACCTCTGGGTTCATAAGCCCAGCAGACCTTCCCTTGCCCGAAATCAAGTTTGAGATCTAGAAATCTCATAGACCGCTGTACCGGGACTTCGTGGGTAATCGTGAGCGGCTGAAGAACATGGTTAAAGCACGCCACACCTTCCTGAGCTACGTCTTGGGTGTTCGTGCCGCAGCCATCACAGAGCACAAGGTAGTCATCGACGTACCTGAACACTTTTCGGAAGTTTGTGCCGGGGAGGGCGTTCAGAAGGACTCTGTCTTTCTGGGCGAGGTACAAGTCACTGAGGATTGGTGCAATACAAGAACCTATGCACACGCCGCTTTTTTGGAAATACATGTTACCCGCCCAGAGGACATGGGTAGACTTCAAATAGACAGTGCTCCCGTCCTGTGTTCCGCGCTGTTACCTCAAGATGCATAACCAACATGCCCAAGCTGTTATTCTTTATAACAAACGTTAGGGTTTTTTTCATTGTTCCGACTTATTTATTGCGTTACTTTCCTCTGTCTGTGCTGACGCCGGCACAAAAAAAAAAATGTTTTTCAAAATTCCGAGCTGAACAGTTTTTAAAACTATAGAACAGCGAATCGAAACCTAGAGTGGCTTCATGGCCAAAAACGACGTTTCAGATGACTAAACTGTAACATCACATACAGTATTGGAAAAGCACTCGTACGCGCGTTGAATGGCGGAAATAGTCAGGAAATCATGACAGAGTATATAAACTTCATTGGATAGCCTATTACATTCCTCGAAATTTTATGACGAAGGGGGAGTGGGCACTGGCTACACGCATAACGTTTGTAACATGAGAAATACAGTGTTTCCAGCAGGAATCTTCTTAACTGAGCCCACGCAAACTGCACATTTTGAAATCGAGTTGAACACGAATGAATTATCGCAAGGTTTCGAAATTTGGTGGAATGCGTCAGGGCGGAGAATAAAACACAGAGTAATTTTTTCAGAATATCTGCTTATCTAAAACACCAAACTTTGCATTCAACCTACGTTATCTAAGAGGCAATAACAAGCACGCACAAGGTCAGCGAGCCAAGATGATTTCAAAACAGTATTCCCTTTAAGAAAATGCAACTTATTTGTAAGGTACTGTTATGATAGCTCTTCTTAGGTTACCCTGGCCTCGAACCTTATGTTCACGAGCTTAAATGTTAAAGAAAACAACTAACATCATCTATACACTAGAATATAAGGACAAATAAGAGGCATGATATATATTAAACTTTCTTTTATCCCTTGCGTGTCCCCGAGAATTGATCACAAGATAAAATTCCTGATATTCTGGAGTCATATTAAGTGTATATAGCGTCCCTTCCCGAGAGCGAAGAGAGCAATACCAAAATCAATAGCGTTTTCTACTCATATCACATGTGCATGTGCCATGCTCAGTTTCTCTACCATGTGGTATTTTGCACAAGCGCTTTATTGTTTTACGTGCAGCATTCGTTTTTAATGTCTGTTAGCCACCTGCTGAAGCCCACTCTAATAAGGAATACCTCAGTAATGTTAAGCGCAAATAAATATTAACAAAAAGTGGTTTCAACTAATTTTATGCAAAAAGAAAATAACCAAATAATTACTATAAGGCAAGAAATATAAGGTCTCCTGAGTGTTTCAAAATGTCAGAAGTTTATCCTGCAATGCATATGCCCTTCTCTACTAAGATTTCTAGAAAAGAACAGCAGGTTACAATAGGTATTTGAAATCATATTTTCTAGCGCTTCTTTAACACACGAAGGACATTAGAAAGAAGAAGGAACACATATGAACAGGACTTACGGCAAGACAGCCGATTGGTGCTAAAAAGCACCAAGCGCAGTCCGTTCCGTGTAAAGTCGGTGTCATGTACAAAATCTCGCTCACTTGTAGCAAGGTATATATCGAACAATCAGGTCGATGCTAAAATTAAAGGAGAGATCTATGTCAGCTGGAGGGAATCTCGTCGCTGATTTCTGCAAACGGCGCCTTATCAAAAGATACCTTGGCGACCCAAATCCCATACCCTGCACACCGATCCTTTCGAACGCGTGCGTACTGTCAACAAATAAGGCTCAAACAGAAAGTGAAAATTTTGAAGCCATGTGCACAAACAAAGAAATTCCAAAACTGTGTCAGCACTCTATCTCTGTATCTGTCTGAAAAAGAGTTGCCGTACCTTAAGCGTGGCACCCCCCCCCCCGCCCTCCTGCCCATGTGTGATGGCCATTTTGAGAGCGTATATATCACAAGTTGCTCCTATAAAAGACAGTTGAAGACTAGCGTCAGTCCTGTTCATATGTGTTCTGTCTTCTTTCTAATGTCCCTTGTGTGTTAAATGAGCGCTAGCATATATGATGCTTTCATTTCGCTCAATTATCCGCCTTATTATATAGGTAGCAATGCGCTAGAAGTGGCAGGCAAATATGTATTCTTAACACAAGTAGTGACCGAAGATCCGCCCCATGAAAGAGAAATAACTACCGGAATAACATTGATATGGAGCGTATTTGGCAAGCACTCACAGAGCATAACTTTCTGCCTACTGGTACTGCGCAAGAGAAAAGTACAGAGAAGTTGCATCTTTCCTGCACTCACCTATGTGGCTGAGAGGTGGCGGCTGATGAAAAGGAATCTAGTTAGGTTGGGAACAGCGCAGAGGGCTGCGGAACGAAAATGGTCGGTGTAACGTATAGAGGTAGGAGGCGTGCAGATTGGGTAAGAGAAATTACTCGAGGTAATGGCATTGCAGTGAAATTCCAAAAGAACAAATTGGCATGGGCAGGACATGTAATACAAAAGCAGGATAATGGATGGCTGAAAACGGTAGCAAATTGAATTCCAAAGGAGGGAAAGCGCAGCAGGGGTGGCAGAGAGTGAGATGGGCGGATGATGTTAAGAAGTAGACAGGGGTCATTTGCATGCAGCTAGCACAGCATCGGTTTATTTTGAGGAATGTGGGAGAGTCATTCTCCTGCAGTAGGTATAGTCCCACGGATGACAATGACATCGATTTGTTTTCGAAATGAGTAAAATGTGTCTCCCAGCGGGTTTCATACTCTGATTAAATGCTAAAAGGTACTTCTCGAAGCTAAAATAAAGCTAAATATCATAAGCGGGTGGCTACCATTATTTAAAAAGCATAAGTGCGAAGAGCGCCTTCGGGTCTTGTAGGCCTTTTAGGCTCACCTTGTAGTTCATGCTGTTTTTATTTTACGGTGCGATGAAAGATGCATTCATAACAGGAAAAGTAGGTTTAGCTTAATTTTTGATGGTTTCATCACTAAAGCGCCGCCGTTAATCTAAGTTTGGTGAAACCAGTCTTTAAGAGCACACGAAGCATGTTCTTCTCCTACAGGTTAAAAAAATTGAGCTGATGCGCAAGAAACACCCTTTACAGCACGGAGTGACAGTTCAATTTTCTCAACGAGGTGACAAGACGTTCAATTTAAGCACTACCCTCGTTTTATTTTTAATGGACTTTTCCGTGGAGCTCGTTTCAGTAACGACGGCCCCGGCAGAGTTGCGAAACAGGACGAACCTTGAGCACAAAACGTTCAGGAAAAGAAAGGCATATATAATGCAAAAGAACACGGGTAAAAAACAAAACAATATACAGTACTTAACTATGACAGTGTCAATGTAGAGCGGGCCTTGAAGCTCTTGGAGGCTTTTGCTGGCCTGACGTGTTTGTTTAATGTACGCGAAAAATTTCTTTTTAAGTGTGTCGGTCGTGGCATACCATTATTCGAACGAATATTTTACAGCACTGGAAAGAGCAAGCTTCATATTTTTCTGAGAATTCTCGGTCATCACGTCCCTATAATTTTGTTGTGCGATGCGATGCGAGCACGTGTATTATCCAACATTTACATGTTGTGGTGGTCGACACAAGCTTAATGTGCACGTTTACCCCACTAGCCTCCATAACCTCATCACATCAATGTGGTGTATAAATTCAGCGGCTGGAATGTGATGCATAAGCTTTTGCAATGTGTATATTTCCAAATATTATCAACATGTACCTGAGAATTTTGAAGTGGACTTTCTACGTTAATTATATAATGTTTGAAAAATTGCGGATATCATATTACAAACGAGGCGTTTTTGGGGTTATGTACTATTTACTAATCTCACTTACGGATCTAGCGCACTAATCTTCGAGTTTGTTTTCAAACCAAATTCTGAGCAGCAGCTTCCCTGCGTTCGAGTCAGATGCCACGCATTCCTACATTGTTGACAATTTTAACGCAGACATTAGACTTGTATACAACTATCGCTATTGTACATCTTATATCACGTTCTAATTACTTTGATCTCACTCTCTGTCATGACGCAAGAGCTGATAAATCATTTGGAGAAAAATAAAGCTTAATTTGTAAAAAAATGTTTTTAAATCACTTTGCAGCACTCAAGTGAGATTAGGCGAAATCTTTGTTTATAACGCCGCTGATTTTGCTTTACTGCATCTCATTCTGCATGCTGTGTGGTGCGGCTCTTCATGAAGCGCCAAAATAAAGATCCGGATCGAACGCCCTGTGAGGTCAGCTTCGCATACGCGTGAATAGCCTGGTATTATCATCGACCATGAGCGGACACATGACTTCATGACCAGATGTGATGTAATAATGACAGCAGTTCCGGTTTTTACGTAACCAAATGGGACGCCATGATGACGTTACGTCCCGTTATGGTTGATGACGTCACTTGGTGATGACGTCACAATCTCGCGGTATCCCGCGCAGTCTCGCGAAAAACAGTAACACTTCCCCCGGACAGACATTCATTAGCCTATCCAGACTTTGGCCTCAATACATTTGTAATAAACGTAATGACTGCCTTAGGGCAACGGCCTGTGGGACGAGTTGATTCATGAACCGAAAACCACAACGGCGCAAAGAAAACAACAGAAGACAGAGAAGGAGCATAAGACAGAGAAGGACACCACACTTGTTGTATCCTTCTCTGTCTTGTGTTGTTTGCTTTGCGCCGTTGGGGTTTTCAAGTAATGACTGCCAATATACTGAATTTGCAAGCAGTTCAAGAGGAAAACTTTTTTTTTTCATTTAAAAAAAAAAGAAAACTTGGCCAAGCTTAGAAAATATATTGGATGTTTCCACTTGCTATCGTCAAAACTCTCGGTGCAATAAACTTGCCCGCCATGCGCAATGGGCGCAGGCGCTTCTTACTGCAGAGCTTTTTGGCAATTCTAATTCACGACAAATGTGGTGCCACACGTTCAATATTCCCTGTGTTAAAACAATTGCCGCCTTCAAGCAATGCATATTTCCGGCAATTTTAAATGTTATGCGCACACCTGAAGCTAAATACAAGTTTATATGCACGGGGCTACGCGTCAGGCTCCTGTGGAAAAGTATCGTGATGGGGCAGGAAAGAAATAAAATATATAGCGCACTGTGTTCTCAGCATATATTGAGGAAGCCTTCAACGCGAGATGCTTACATTGTGATAAAAAATTATGGCCTCGTATTTATGGGCAAACAATGTGCATGGAGTGCAAAATTACGGGTGCATCGTTGCAGAGAAGATTTGGTGTTCAGAGTAGAGATACTTTGTCCTTTAACAGGACTTCGGTTCCATGATGTCAAACAACCCTCCATTGCGTCGTCAATCAGACTTGCCAGAGCATTTTCTTGTATGTCGAATTGTATACGAACAGATAAAAGCGCTCTTTAGAAAAGAGTTATGCAAATTATGAGCCAATGTTGGCTCATAATAATTGTAGTGATCTACCTAAAGTCTTCAGTTCAACTCCCGACATCAGTCTAACTTTGCGCCACAGTTGCCGCTTAACAATGCTATGCGGCTTATACGTAAACCACATGTTACAAATAATAATCTGCCATCTGTGATGAGGGACGGCGACATTGGTAACGACGTTTCTTCTAAGGTATCACATGACTGGGCACTTAAAAAAATGACCTTGGAAACTGAAACCTCCGTAGTACATGAGTTTACATTGCGCATTGCTTTCATGATGTCGCCTACAAAGGTTTGAACTGAGCTCTCAACTCGACGTATATGTATGCTTGGAGATCTTTCTTTATTTCTTTCTCTCTTTCTTTATTGCGTTCTTTTTTTCTTTCTCTTTGTTTCTCTCTCTTTTTCTTCCTTTTTTTCTCTCTTTCTTTCTTTTCTTCTTTCTTGCGTTCTTTTTTTCTTTCTCTTTGTTTCTCTCTCTTTTTCTTCCTTTCTTTCCTCTTTTTTTCTCCATTGTTTCCTTACGCGCTAATACATGTTTCATGGATTCGAACACCATACACAAATGTGTACGCAAATGTGCATTCGTTGAAGTATTTGTACGATGTATTGGGCAAGACCAGTCCCCTAGTCACCTTGTTCTCGCAGCCTAAGCCGAATAATAAATTTTGCGTTTTTACTGCACATCATGAAATTACGAAATATAAAGTTCGTGCATTATTTTCACGCTTACCCGATATTTTTAGCACTTTACCTAGTCTTTCATCTCCTTTCTCTATATTTCCAAAATCTCTTTTGCTTAAAATGCCACCGTAGTGGAGCATTGGTTAGGGAGCTCAATTACTGCGCACAAGGATGCGGGATGGAATCTCGGCCGCGGCGGACGCTTTTCAATGAAGGCAAAAAGCAAAGCGCCCGCGTGCTGTGCGATGTCAGTACTCGTTAAAGAACCCCAGGTTATCAAACGTTCCTGAGCCCTCCTCTACGCCGTCTCTCATAACATCAGTCGCTTTGGAACGTAAAGACCGAGCAAACCAAATTAAACCATCTTTTAGTTAAAATAGTTTCTGCCCAATGAGCAACGATCTTGAAAATTGCTTGAGATGTTTGCTTTCCTCGCTTATTTTTTGCTTTTATCAAACAAAGCGGATGTACACATCTTACCCTGAGGTCACAGATCGAGATAATAATGATGTACCATCAATCCCGCAATGTATGAAAGGAAAGCCTGTATCGGTCTTCACACATTCATCCTGACTCTGTCTTTCACTCGCTGAGATTTACGCTTTTTTTTTCTCCAACGGTTGGTTTTGCGATCTCAATTACAGCTTCATTTCGACACATGGTAACAAGAAACATCATAGGCAATGTGGTGTCCGGCTCATCGCCGCAGTCGCTAATGCGCATGCGTGCCAGAACGAATAAAAGGTGTGTGCCACAACCTGCTCGCGGGCTCATCTCGACCAGCCACGCACAGATTCACATATGGCAATAAACGTCGCTACGCCCAGGGAAACTTATCTGCTCCTTCGCATGAACCACGCAACTTAACAATTGCCGGTGAGGATGGGATGCTGTTTCCGGAGCGTTCAAAACGCACTTTGGATTTGCGCGTTCCTGTGAAGTACGTTCCGCTGCAGAGGATACACTTGGGAGTGCAATCCTGCATTTTTTTATGGACTGAAGACGCCGTTTTTCCGTTTGGAAGCAAGTGTTTCCAAAAGTTACCCAGAGAAGAAAACTCTCCTTTTTGCAGTGGCGGAGCCGGTGATTGTCGTCATGACTGAGGCCGAGACAGCAGTGACGCACTTTGCTGGGCGACTGGGCCAGTTGGAACCCTTTGACGAGTCCGCCAACGATTGGCTTCGTACGAAGAGCGTCTTACGTCGTTCTTGATTGTCAACCGAGTACCCGACGGAGACAAGGTACACGCCTTTTTGAGCATTATCAGTCTGAAGACCTACGGGCTGTTGAGGTCATTAACTGCTCCAGAACTGCTTTCTACGAAGAGATTTGAAGTCCTCAAAAAAATTTCGAGGGACCACCTGTCCCGTCATCCGTCATTGGAGAACGGGCCAAGTTTCACCGGAGGCGTCAACGAGAAGGCGAGACCTTATCTAGTTGTGTTGCAGAGATTCGTGAACTGTCGCAAACGTGCGAGTTTGAGACTGCCCTTGACGAGTCCCTTAGGGACCGCTTCGTGTGCGGCCTGCTGCGAGAAGACATTCGGTGAGTACTTTTCACAAAAGATAGCAACCTTACGTTCCAGAAAGCGGTAGAGCGGGCTCTTGCAACGGAAGGGGCTGAAAAGAGTGCTGCTGAGGCACGCGGCACAGACGCCGTAGTCGGCGTTGTGCACAAGGCGCAGGCTTTGAACTGTATGGGGAACTGTGACCCCGTCAGGCCTAACCGCCTTTTGTCGCAGTTCCTTCTTTCATTTTTTGAAAGAGAAATAAAGAATATCTGATATCTGATATCTGAAAAACATTCAAAAGCTGTTTCCGCTGCGGTTCGCCAAAAAATACGAATGAAGCATACCCTCAATAGGACGCAACCTGTTTCAGTTGCAACAAAAAATGGCACATCCAGAGAGCCTGTCGAAGCAGTGCCAAGAAGAAAAAGCCGATGAAAAGGAATGTGAAGATGCTGACGATTGTGACTCGGAAAGCTTTGCAAATGTAACCATTTGTTCGCAACACAATATGCGGCCCTGTCACTAATTGCTTTCCTGGAGCGCTGGGCCATTAACAGACGCCAAAAGCCGTGACGGTACCGCAAATATCCCCTCTGACGATATCACGCTCTGCAGGCGACCATAGCGACGAAACGTTCTCGCGGTTGACAGTGTGTGGAGAGTAAACATTACCGCCGAGAGCCTGTTTTTCCGACAGCTAGAATTCGCGGGCACCAGCAACTTCCGGCCCCTGTCCCATTGCCTTTGATCGATCGACACGTCTCCGCGCCGGTATTCTCAAAAAGCCGTCGTGTACAAGGCGTTCTGTTGGCGATGTATGTACATGCTTGAATGCACTTGAAAGGTTCTGCTGATCTACCAGTTTTCAATACAGTATTAAAATCTCTCTTCTTCGCTCAGGAATGTCGATGCATTCTAGGAACTTCGCAGAAATTTTTTCAATAGAGTCAGCTATTATCCCTGTGGCCGAGCAGCTGAGCATGGAGGAGTCATTCTCAGTTGACCCCAGGGCTAAACTTGTGCTTTACCATTACTTACCCATTTCTTGAAAACGAGCACGCATTAGCGCTATTAATAGCCTAGCAGCCTCGCTCATTTTGAGTTCGAAGCATATTCGGTGCAACGGAATATAAGCTCCGTACCCTCTTACAGAGAATGTCTTGCCTTGACAGCTTCTTCATGCATGTTGCTTGCAGTCGTTGACGCAGCCCTCATGCAAGCGCCTAAACGAAAGCGACATGTCGAGTGCTGATTTTTATGAAATGTGCAGCTATCAACATCCTTACAATTTCTAAATAGTTTCAATTGCTCTCGAAAAGAATGAAGACAAAACAAATTACACGCAATGGAGGTAACAAATACATGATGTGTAATTAATAAGCGCATCATTATATTTGCATAAAAGTACTGCAGGGTGATGCATTCATCTACGCGGTAGCAGAGTTTATTACGCTTGGTCGGAGTTTCAATAACACAGTGCTACACCACGAATGTACGAGTGCTCATACAAAATCGCCTAGCGCCATTATGGAGAGCACACTATACACTCAGTGCTGCAAATGCGAAGTGTGGTCCATTATCTGGTAATAACCGCCCGAAGTCTACATCGAACATATGTACTGCCTGAAAGTAGGTTGCTTTGGTTGGTTTGTGGGGTTTAGCGTCCCAAAGCGACTCAGGCTATGAGAGACGCTGTAGTGGAGCACTCCGGAAATTCCGACCACCTGGGGTTCATTTACGCGCACTGACATCGCACAACACACGGAATTCGATTTAGCATCCTTGGGAACAGTAGTCGTGTGCCGTAACCACGGCGCCACCTCGGCGGGTGCCTGAAGATAGGAGGTGGCGGTTATGAGGCTGAGAAATTTACCGTAAAGAGAATAAAACACAGCGAAGAAATACGGGCTTAGTCTTAATAATTAAAAAATTATCTTCTCGAAAAACGGTTTGCGACGTCTGGTTTGGTTTCATTTTTTTTTTTGGGGGGGGGGGGGGGGGGTTGCGTCCCAAAGCGACTCGGGCTATGAGAGACTCCGTAGGGGAGGACTCCGGAAATTTCGACCGCCTGGGGTTCTTTACCGTTCACTGACATCGCACGGTAGCCTTCCGCCCCTACTTAAAAGCGGCCGCCGGAGCAATGATTCGATCCTGCGGCTTTGGGCACAGTAGTCGAGCGTCCTAACCACTGCGCCACATCAGCAGGGTGGCTTTGGAATAATAAATTTGTTGAACGAACGAATGAACGGATGGCTTGCAAGGTCGGCTTTCACAATCAATACAGTACATTTGTAGAGGGTTTTTAACCGTTTGATATGTCTTCACCAACATGAACTTCGTTTATTTTTTCAGTGCGATAAACTTGTTGATGATGGTGTACATTTTGTGAAGATTTTTCAGGCGTACATTTGGGCATCTCTCTGGCCTACTTGGGCTCTTAATGTGTACAAAGTGATCTATGTGGTTTACGGAGCCTTTTTATGCAATGAATTCCTTTTTTTTTTTTTCAAATCTCACCAAGCTTCGCGGGCGCCGAGATTACAACTTCAGCTTTCACTCAATCGCCTGTCTTTTCAATCTCTCTGAGAAGTGGTGAATATGCGGAATTGCTATCGTTCTTTTTTCCGGATCTGTCGCACGTGGGAAGGCATTTCTGTTTATATTAGGTGACCCCACACTTGGAAGAATAGCTTTGGTTATAAAAACAACCTGTTTAGTATAACTAGCTTTTGCAAGGCGGCAAGTTTGATAACTTAAGATTTCCTGGTTTCCGTCGCTCTGTGTCAACAGAATGGAATCTTAGAATAATTTCAACGATGGCGCGGCCGAGCCTGAGCCTTCTGATAACCCGGACCTTTAAGCGGAAAATATTAGTCAACATACGCTACCTGTTTCTTTAAGATTTACAGCTTAGCTCTACTTTGATTTCTCTCCCAGCAACCAGGACCAGCAGATAAGATGGGACCAGCACCTAGGGCCGGTCCACCGCGCTTGCCGAGAATCTAACGACCGCATTTCGCTCCAATGAATGCTACCACTAGCTTATGGGCGAAAATTCGTTCCAAACTTAGCATTCATTAAATTTTTCCATCCCAATCAGCATGGTTTTCAGAAAGGTCTTTCATGTGATACAGAATTTGCATTGTTTCTAAACAACATTAGTTCCAACTTAGACCTTAATATTCCTACTGATGCACTCTTCTTATATTTGCAAAAAGCGTTTGATAAGGTTCCCCCAAGCCACCGTCGCTAAAAATTTCAAGAATTACCCTAAATGCATCTGTATTTATTGAATTGAAGATTTCCTTACTAACCGCTCCCAGTTTGCTCTCGCTAACGATTATTCTTTCAGCTTCACCCCCGTATTTGGTCCTCTTGTTTTCCTTGTATGTAATTATGACTTACCCAGCTGCATCTCTTCTAATGTCCGCCTTTTTGCCGACCACTTTGTTATTTCCAACGACTGTGTGTTATAATGTGGCTCTTCAAGCCGATCTAGCAAAAGTCGTGGAATGGTGTCGAAATTGGTTAATGACCCTTAATATTAACAAAAGGGCCCTAATTACCTTCCACTGACGCCAGCATTATTTTCGCACAACTACTTACTAAGCGGAACTACTACATCCTCGCTATCGTCTTTGAAATAGTAGGGAACCTGCACTGCCCAGGCGGCGCTGCAATAGTTCCACAGAGCGCCTAAAACCGGCTGCTGTTAGCCGCTTGGTTCGCGAGAAACAAACGACTATATTCTGAAGCATTACAGATACGCGTGTGGCAGATAACGTCCTTACCCAGACGCTCTCGACGTAGCCCAGTTATCTGAGGCACGCCATGCAGAAGTTCGGCAGTGCGTGCAATCCGATCCCTGTAAGCGCATGTAGGTGGCGTGAAAACGCCCTACGGGAACGCATATAAAATATTTGCTCTTCTATCTGGGCTATGTGTTACGGCGCGGCAATCGATACAGCAATCTACATTGCAGGTTCTCTATGAAGGAGCACTGAACAAGGGTAAAGGGGGTACGCCTCAGTTGGCAGGTCGAGCCAACGTTTCGACAAGTGGACTTGTCTTCGTCCCCTCGTTCTACTTAAAGAGGAAGTACGTCGAGGACGGCGTCGAGGTCGGCGGGGAAGCTAGGCGATCAAGACCAACGCAATCTGCGCGTTGGCAATTCCACACCTCTTCCTCTTCGTCAGCGTAACGTTCAGCGAAGGGGCCCATCTTCTTCTTCACAATGCCCCCCCCCCCCCCCGCCCCCCAGGAAAAAAGGAGCCGTCCTGGCGACTTAAGGGGACGAATATACTATGGGATCGTAGAACAGCTTAAGGCGCTGCACATGAATATTTTCACAGTGACGGCGTCGCAAATCGGAAGCTGGCGTAAGCGGCTCAACAATATAGTTCACTGGTGAAGTGCGCTCGACGACGCGGTAGGGCCCATGATACTTGGAGATGAGTTTTGTTGAGAGGCCGGGGCTGCCGGATAGAACCCAGAGCCACACGAGTGAGCCAGGCTCGAAGTGTGGTGCACTCTTCTGATTGGTAACGTGGCGATATTTTTGGCGCCACTGAGAGTCGGTTGTGAATGTCCGTGCAATCTGGCGGCATTCTTCTGCGTGCTGTGCAGCTTCGGTCACTGTGGTACATTCTGATGCGTCAGGGTTGTAGGGGAGGACAGTATCAAGGGGAGCAGATGGATGCCGACCGTAAAGCAAAAAGAACGGAGAGAAACCCGTGCTTTATTGCTTAGCAGTGTTGTACACGTAGGTGATAGAAGGAAGTACAATGTCCCAGTTTGTATGGTTGGATCCGACGTACTTCGCGAGCATGTCACCGAGGGTGCGTTTAAATCGCTCAGTAAGGCCGTTTGTTTGCGGGTGGAAGGCGGTGCAAGTGCGATGAATGATTTCGCACTGAGCGAGCAGGGCTTGGACGACGTCAGATAAGAAAACACGGCCTCTGTCGCTGAGCCATTCACGAGGAGCACCGTGACGAAGATTGAAGTTCTTCAATAAGAAACTGGCCACATCTCGGGCTGTTGCAGGTGGGAGTGCGGCGGTTTCGGCATATCGCGTCAGGTAGTCGACGGCAACAATGACCCAGCAATTGCCATCAGCTGTGTATGGAAGAGGGCCGTAGAGGTCAATTCCAATGCGGTCGAAGGGTCTAAGCGGGCATGTGAGAGATTGTAACTCACCAGCCGAACGGTGAGAGGCAGGTTTACGGCGTTGGCAAGTCAAGCACGATCGTACGTACCTTAGAACCGAGTTGTACATACCGCGCCAATAGTAGCGAAGACGAATTCGAGTGTACGTCTTGAAAACTCCGGCGTGACCGCACTGTGGATCGGCGTGCAAAGCTGTACATATTTGAGTCCGTAGATGGCGTGGAATCACGAGGAGCCATTTCCGTCCACTTCAGTTGTAGTTGCGCCGGTAAAGGAGGTGATCCCGAATCTCATAGTGGAAAGCTTGACGGCGAAGGGCGCGTGAATGGGTAATCGCTGAATTTTTGGAAAGGTAGTCAATAAGGGATGCGATCCACGGATCCTTTCGTTGTTCGGAGGGCATGTCACTGATGTCGAGCGAAGATGCCGCTGAGTCCAAGACGGAGAGGCTAGCAAAGTCGTCTGGCAGCGGTGAACGATCCAAAGCGCCGGCATCTGTATGCTTGAGATCAGATCGGTAAATTACACGGATTTCATATTCTCGTAGACGAAGAGCCCACCGTGCCAAGCGACCGGAGGGGTCCTTGAGCGATGAAAGCCAGCAGAGGGCATGATGGTTCGTGACTACATCAAATGAACGGCCGTAAAGGTAAGGGCGAAACTTTGTGAGGGCCCAGACAATGACCAAGCACTCCTTTTCCGTTGCAGAGTAGTTCTCTTCGGCATTTGTAAGAGTACGGCTGGCGTAAGCAACTACGTATTCACCGAAGCCGGAGGGGCGCTGAGCAAGCACAGCGCCGAAGGTAAGGGCGAAACTTTGTGAGGGCCCAGACGATGACCAAGCACTCCTTTTCCGTTACAGAGTAGTTCGCTTCGGCATTTGTAAGAGTACGGCTGGCGTAAGCAACTACGTATTCACCGAAGCCGGAGGGGCGCTGAGCAAGCACAGCGCCGATGCCGACACCACTGGCATCTGCATGCACTTCGGTGGGCGCCTCAGGATCAAAATGGCGCAGGATGGGCGGGGCTGTGAGGAGGCGGCACAATGCGTCGTAGGCGTTGTCGAATGCGGGTGGGTACAGCGAAATATCTGAGGTATTGCTGACGAGCTGAGTTAGCGGGGCGACAATGAAAGCAAAGTTCCGTATAAAACGGCGAAAATATGAACACAGGCCCAAAAAACTTCTTAATTGCTTGATGGTAGTAGGCTTCGGAAACTCAGTCACTGCTCGAAGTTTGGCGGGATCAGGACCTATACCCTCCTTGGACACAACGTGGCCTAAAATGGTCAGCTCATGAGCAGCGAAACGACACTTATTCAAGTTGAGCAGCAGGCCGGCGTTCGCAATACATGTGAAGACCTGTTTCAGGCGAGAGAGGTGGGTTGCAAAGTCCGGCGAGAACACCACGATGCCATCAAGGTAACAGAGGCACGTCTTCCACTTCAGGCCACGCAGTATAGTATCCATCATACGCTCGAATGTAACAGGGGCATTACTGAGACCGAAAGACATGACGGTAAATTCAGAGGCCATTAGGGATGACAAATGCGGTTTTAGGGTTATCTTCCGCAGCCATGGGCACCTGCCAGTAGCCGGATCGTAAGTCGAGCGAAGAAAAGAGTTCATCACCTTGTAAACAGTCCAATGCATCGTCTATATGCGGAAGGGGTAGACGTCTTCCCCCGTGATCTTGCTTAGGCGACGGTAATCGACGCAGAAGCGTATAGAACCATCTTTCTTCCTCACCAAGACCATAGGGGAGGACCACAGACTGGTAGACGGCTCAATCATGCCATTCTGAAGCATAGTATGAATTTGGGCGTCAATAACTCTGCGCTCGGGGACAGATACTCGATAGGGGCGCTGGCGCAGAGAAGCATGGGAACCGGTGTCAATGTGGTGGGCAACAGTTGATGTGCGGCTCAAAGCAGGCCGATGAGAGTCGAATGATGAGCAGAACTGATGAAGCAGTGCGAGGAGTTCAGAGCGTTGATGCCCAGGAAGACTGGCATCGATGGAGCGGAGAAAAATATCGGCAGAAGACTGGTCCAGCGCAAGAACAGGTGGTGTGAGTGCAGCCATGTTAGCGGGCTGGGAAGGGGGAGTTTCGTACGCGGTGAGAATAGAATCCATGAGCTGGATGGTACCCAGGAATTCACCGCGACGCAGGGATACGGGAAATGAGAACAGATTAGAAATCCAGAGCGCGGTGAGGCCAGCTGATATAGAAAGTACGGCATAAGGCAGGGGAAGACTTTTGCGGTTTAGGAACATTGGCGATGGTGTGAAAAGGACATCGGTACTGCGAGAAAAAGCACAAGCGGAGGGCACAAGAACGAAAGAGCACGCAGGGAGGTCAATATCTTCGGCAACGACGACTTTGGAAAAAAGAACGTTCGGCGACGGCTCGTCAAGCGCAGAAATCTCCAGTTTGGCACGAGCACAGTTTATCACCGCATTATGACGCGACAGGAAATCCCAGCCCAAGATAAGATCATGCGAGCAGGAAGGCAAAACGACAAACTCTATTGCGTACACAACTTCTTAAATGATGACTCGTGCTGGGCACACCGCTATAGGCTCTATAGGCTGGGCATTTGCCGTGTACAGCGAGAATCCTGAGATTGGTGTCGACACTTTGCGCAATGAACGGCAAAGACTTGCAGCCATGGCAGAAACAGCAGCACCGGTGTCAATCAGAGCCAGTACTACAACGCCCTCAACAGAAACTTCAAGCAGATTGGCGGGAGATACGTGAGACCTTTTACAGTTCGCTCGTTGCGCAGTTCTCGCCTCAGGAACTGCGGCATTCAGGTTTCCTCTTGCGCAAGATTGGAACGCCGTCGCAGAGGAGGTAGAGAATGACGACGCGGCGAGGTTGAGCGGCGAGGAGAAAAGGTGGCACGGTCATCCGCGACAGAACTTGCAGAAGGGTCGCCAGGGGCGTACTGATTTCAGGGCGGCTGCCAGCAAGCTGACATTCGGCGTGGTAGGAAATCATCGTGAGTGCGATTTCGGCATTACCGGGAAATATGGCCAGCAAATCCGTAGGAATAACAGATTGGAGGCTTATCACTGGTGCGCCTTGGATTGCGGCGCTGCGGACGATGTGGAATTAAAGCCTGCGGCGCTTGAAGAAATTCCTGTGCAGGCGTTGGCGGCGTAAAGTAGACCAAAGGGTAGCTAGGTGGCCGTGGTCGGGCAGCGACAGCAGCATACGTCAGCGGGGCGACAGGAGCGGGTGTGATTGGTGAAGCGCCCGGAACGTCGGCATATGCGAGGGGCTGAACAGCTAGGGCGGGCTGAGGCATGGGCGCTGGCGGAGTGACAGACGGAAGGGCCTCCGCCATGCGGTCGGCGATGACCTGCCGAAGAGGCGCCAAATTTTGGGACAGCTCGCAGGTCGTGGACAGCAATGATATCTGGCGAGCCACCTCCTCCCGGATGAAACCTTTGAGCTGCTGCAGCAGTGTGGAGCTCCCAGATGCAGAGGAGAGACCAGAAAGTGATTCGACCGGCGCGGGAGGTGGTCGAGTAATGAGGCGCTGCTTGCGCAACTCATCGTAGCTTTGGCAGAGACTGACGACTCTGGCAACAGTTGTCAGATCGCGGGATGTTAACATTTGAAATGCGTCATGTTCGATGCCCTTCAGGATCTGTTTTATGTTTTCTTTCCCGGACATCTGCGAGTTGAAGCGACTGCATAGATGGACGACATCTTCAATTTAGCTTGTAAATGTTTCGCCAGGGCGCTGTTCTTGCTCTTGCAGGCGTTGTTCGGCACGGAGTTTTCGTACAGCTGGACGTCCAAAGACGGTTGTAAGATTAGCCTTAAATGAGTCCCAAGTCGTGATATTGGCTTCGTGGTTACGATACCACAAGTTGGCGACGCCGGTCAAATAAAAGATGACGTTTGTTAACTTTGTGGCGTCGTCCCACTTATTACATGAGCTCACTCGCTAGTACGAAGCGAGCCAGTCATCGCAGTCAGTATCGTCGGTCCCGCTGAAGAGCTCAGGGTCTCGCTGGCGTAAGGAGCCAGAGCAGATAATCGGCGGGGTCATCGGGGGGGGGGGGGGGGGCGGAGGATGTTCGTCGTCACTCATACGAGTGACCGGGACCGTGCGGGTGCGGAGCTCCAGCGTGAGGCAACGACATCAGGTCGCACTTCCACCAAATGTAGAGGAAGTACGTCGAGGACGGCGTCGAGGTCGGCGGGGAAGCTGGGCGATCAAGACCAACACAATCTGCGCGTTGGCAATTCCACACCTCTTCCTCTTCGTCAGCGTAACGTTCAGCGAAGGTGCCCATCTTCTTCTTCACATACTTAAAATATATAGGTGTCACAATTTTCAGTGATCTTATATGGCATTCTCACATTACATCCGTTGCTAACAATGCTAACCGCACACTTGCCTTCCTTCGGCGTAACCTAGCTCAGGCACCTTGTCCCGTAAAACATCTAACTTATGTAACTCTTGTAAGGCCAAAAGTAGAGTACGTATGCGCATTCAGGGACCCTCATCTTCAAAACCTGATATTTGCAATTGAATTAACCCAAAACAGTGCAACTAGATTTTTCTTTTCCGAGTATTCTCGCAATACTAGCGTCACTAATCTGAAAGCTAATGCCGGTCTCCCAAGCTTGCAAGAATGCCGTAAATTATGCAGATGGTTCATTTCATAAATTTTATCAAGCCTTATCACCTAGCACAGCAGTAATCACGACGATTCATCGGATGTCCAGTCGCATCAGCCACACTTGGGCCGCTTATTCATCACATGCCCGAATGCAACGCACCTTCATTCTTTGTAAGGACAGCCATCGATTGGAATGATCTTCCCGTTAATATTGTCGTTCACTCTAACCCAAGTAATTTGAAAACCGCCATTGTACAATTTTCATATTGTAAAACTCCGCACTCCCGGGGTCTTTGAGGCATTGGAAATAAATAAATTGTAAGGAAGAAGATGATACAGCGCCGAAGCTAACGACGATGAAGACGCCGATCAGCTGGCGCGCGCACTGAGAGCTCGGAACGTTTTGTTCGGACGATATTGTGCCTCGCTCTACGATCGCCTTGTGTCACCGGTCGCCGTCTACAGTCCTCCGAATAACCCCCAATAAACCCCTCTTCATTTGGTGGAGATGCCGAGATCCGACCCTTAAACGATCACAGTGGAGCTCCGCAGCCGTACGATACCTATGGGGATAAAAGAGGTAGGCCAACAGCCAGTGGCAGCCACTTCGCAGTCCATCTCATGCTCCGGTACCATTCAGCAGCGAGATCCCGCAGTTTTCAACGGGCAGGGCGACCAGGACGTTGAAGATTGGTTGGCCTCGTACGAGCTGGTGAGTCGTCATAACAACTGGGATGACCGCATGAAGCTTAACAACGTCATCTTTACCCGAGTGACGTTGCTAACTTCTGGTATCGAAACCATGAGGCAGACATGCTAACTTGGGCCAACTTCAAGGCAAAGTTCACGGACGTTTTCGGTCGACCCACAGTGCGGAAACTACGCGCTGAAAAAGCCTTGCGGGTAAGAGTTCAGCATGAAGGGGAAACATTCAAGAGCTCCATTGAAGACGTCGTGGATTTATGTAAGCGCGTCGACCCACCTATGGATGAGGCTGCCAAGATAAAGTACATAATGAAGGGAATTGATGTAGATGCATTTCACATGATGTGGGTAAAGAGCCCAACCACAGTGGCATCAGTATTCAACCTTTGCCAGAGTTTCGATGAAACTCTGCACTCGTCTCGTACTCGTGGCTCTCCCGCACCTGCTGCGTTCATCTCTGGCCTGGCTGTAAGCAGTGGCCTTTTGGCTCAAATCAAACATTTTGTTCGAGATGAGGTCTCCCGACGGCTTGACCTTTTGGCTGGTCCACGCCCGTCGTCTACAGCCCAGCTGCTTACCCTTCTCTCCTACACACCATCACGCAAGAGGTTTCTGGTGCCCTCCCCTGTTTTGGCCAGCCAGCGCCAGTCACACCTCATGCCGACCCTGTTCCACTGCAGCCCACACCTCTTGCTGCACCATTGAGTTACAACCCCCCTCTGGTTGTGCCGCCTCTACCCGTACCAGTACAAATGCCTCCCACATATGCAGAAATGACCGCCCGCCCTCCGCCGCCACAGTCTTTTGCGTACGTGTCGACTATGGCGCCACCGACTGTCGCTCCACGGTACCTATCAACGACGCGTCCTTACAATCCTTGGCGCACTAATGACAACCGGCCTATCTGCTATGCCTGCGGTATTCCAGGCCACGTCGCCCGCCTGTGCCGTCGTTCTCTGCGTTCTGCCCCTGCACGCACTATCACTGACAGCAATTATCAGTACGACACTTTGCGCCCACCTTCGGGGACATCTCCAGGGCAGCCGCACAGGTCATTGGGCCGCCAGAACATTCCATTGCACCACTCGCCGTCCCCTCGCCGTCGGTCCTTGTCGCAAATGCCGCGTCGCAGCGTGACACAAGACTCGGAAAACTAGCAGCCGCAGTTCCTAGGGCACGAACTGCGCACATTTCGCCCACCACAAGTCCTCGTCTGTCTCCGCCGAACGTTCTCGAATTTTGTGTCGACGGTATTCGTGCCCTTGCACTCGTCGATACCGGGGCCACTCTGTCAGTTATTAGCGAAAGTTTTTGCCGCTCGCTTCATAAAGTCACCCGCCTTCTGGACTTTCTCTTCGCACCGCCAGCGCCGATTCAGTTCGTCCGTCTGCTGCTTGCACAGCTCGTGTAGTTATCGCGGACGTCTTATACGTCGTCGAGTTTTAGTGCTTGCGTCATGCTCGCATGCCTTAATTCTTGGCTGGGATATTCTTTCCCGCCACAATGCTGTTATTGACTGCGCCCGCGCCCACGTCGCCTTCTCTGCGCTCTGTGATGCGGTTCTTGACCATTTGCCGTCTTTTTCGTGCGCCAAACTTGTCGCCACGACACCGACATTCCGCCCAACTGTGCTGTGAATGTTCCCTTGTGTGTACCCTTTTCTTTCGATGCGACTGCTCTTTTTGCGCCTTTTCCCATGTTCGCCTCTCGCCGTCACCTCCTTCTTCCCTTTGCTACCATTTATATTAACTGCGGTGCCGCTGACATAGTTGATGCGAATGCCTCCACCGCTGTAGTCCCGCTACATCGTGGAGAATGCCTTGGTCATATTGAAGTTGCTGACCTCATCTCGCCGTTTGAGGTTGATGGGTATCTACCACAGACTGCCCACGTAGCCTCCGTAACGCCGATTACTGAGTCTTCCGATACACCAAGTTGGGACCTTTTTCAATCGTCTGTGGCCAGTGACCTCGACCCGACTCACCGTGAACAACTGTTTTCTCTCCTCAACCAGTTCTGTTCTTCGTTTGACGCTCAGACGACTTCTTTGGGCCGTGCGAACGAGGCTGTTCACCACATCAACACCGGCAGTCATGCCCCTC
Source organism: Amblyomma maculatum (assembly GCF_055883805.1). Taxonomy (NCBI): domain Eukaryota; kingdom Metazoa; phylum Arthropoda; class Arachnida; order Ixodida; family Ixodidae; genus Amblyomma; species Amblyomma maculatum. Next base: position 105,138,333 of record NC_139352.1, read on the forward strand.
TTCGACAGCGCCCTTACCGTGTTTCGCCTACGGAGCGCCGTGTTATTGCTCACCAAGTAGACGACATGCTACAACGTGGTGCAATCCAGCCTTCATCTAGTCCGTCGTCGTCTCCCGTGGTACTTGTAAAAAAAAGGATGGCTCCATAAGATTTTGCGTTGACTACCGCCGTCCTAATAATATTACTCGTAAAGACGTATACCCACTAACCCCCATTGACGACGCCATCCATTGTTTACAAGGAGCCGAGTTCTTTTCGTCCCTAGACCGGCGTTCTGGCTATTGGCAAGTCCCTATGACTGAGTCTGACCGACCCAATACAGCCTTTGTTACAACTGATGGACTATATGAGTTCACTATGATGCCGTTTGGTCTTTGCAACGCTCCTGCTACGTTTGAGCGAATGATGGACAACATATTACGCGGCCTCAAGTGGAACATTTGTCTTTGTTATTTGGATGACATCGTCGTTTTCTCTCCCAATTTTCCGACGCACCTCGTGCGCTTGCACCAAATCCTGAGCTGTCTCACTGGCGCCGATCTCCAACTTAACCTGAAGAAATGTCGTTTTGGCGCCCGCAAGCTGACAATAGTGGATCATGTCGTGTCCAAAGATGGCGTCCTGCCCGATCCGGACAAACAACGTGAGGTCACTGAATTCCCGAAACCGACGTCTGTTAAAGAGCTGCGCAGCTTCGTCGGCCTATGCTCATATTTTCGCCGTTTTGTCCGCAATTTGGCTCCCGTCATTGCACCGCTTACAAAATTGCTGAATGGTCCCGCCGACTTGTCTACATGGACCCCACTCTGCGACGATACTTTCATTACACTCCGACGTCTACTAACTTCCCCGCCCATTCTCCGCCATTACGACCCATCCGCTCCTACTGAGGTGCACACAGACGCCAGCGGCATCGGCCTCGGTGCTGTCCTCGCTCAAGGCAAGCAAGGCGCGTTTCCGAATATGTGGGTGCTTACGCTAGCCGAGCGCTAACGAAAGCTGAATCTAACTTCACCGTGACAGAAAAGGAGTGTCGTGCAATCGTGTGGGCCTTAACAAAGTTTCGCCCTTACTTATATGGCCGCCACTTCAACGTCATCACCGACCACCATGCCCTCTGCTGGTTGGCTTCCCTGAAAGACCCTTCTGGGCGCCTCGGCCGCTGGGCTCTTCGACTTCAAGACTTTGACTTTGACCTAATATATCGATCAGGACGCAAACACTCCGACGCTGACGCCTTGTCGCGCTCCCCGTTGCCTTCTCCTGCACCCTCGCACTCGATATCGGAACCCTCCGTTGAAGCCCTCACTTCCGACGACCTGCCTTTTGAACAACGCCGGGATCCCTGGATATCTTCGCTCCTAGACGTCCTCACCGCGTCTTCAACGTCTTCATTCTCGCGAGCCCTTCGTCGCCAAGCTTCCCATTTTACGATCCGGGGTGGTCTGCTGTATCGCAAAAGCTATCGCCCGGATGGTCGCAAATGGCTCTTGGTCATTCCCCGCCATCTTCGCACAGATATTTGTGCCCATCACCATGCCGACCTGCACAGCGCACATGCTGGCCTGTTGAAGACATACGAGCGTCTTTGCCAGCGGTACTACTAGCGGGGGATGTACAACTATGTCCGCCGCTATATTCGGTCCTGTACTGCTTGTCAGCAGCGGAAGTCGACTCCGCGCCCCTCCGCCGGCCCATTACAGCCATTGCCTTGTCCAGCGCGACCCTTTGATCGTGTCGGCATCGACCTCTATGGCCCCCTTCCATCTTCGACATCAGGCAACCGCTGGATAATAGTCGCCATGGATCACCTCACCCGCTACGCGGAGACTGCAGCCCTGCCTACGGCTAGTGCTCGTGACGTCGCCTCCTTCATCCTGCGTCACTTCGTTCTACGTCACGGGGCTCCTCGTGAACTTCTCAGTGACAGCGGCCGCGTCTTCCTATCTCTGTGGTCAACGAGCTGTTGGAAGCTTGCCAAACGATACGTCGAATCACCACAGCTTACTATCCTCAAACCAACGGCCTCACAGAAAGGTTTAATCGACGCTTGGTGACATGCTCGCCATGTACGTTTCTTCTGACGCGTCTAATTGGGATCAGGTGCTTCCGTACATCACTTATGCCTATAACACAGCGTCTCAGGCAACGACTGGATTTTACCCATTCTTTCTCCTATACGGTCGTGAGCCTTCCTGTCTACTGGACACCATACTTCCTTACCCCCCCGACAGTTCAGAGTACACTTCTTTTTCTGCTGTTGCCCGTAATGCTGACCAGTGCCGTCAGCTGGCGCGCTCATTCACGTCGGACAATCAAGATAGTCGCCGACATGAGAGCGATCACGGAAAGCCCGCTGCTGACTTTCCTACCACCACCCTCGTTTGGCTGTGTGTTTCGGCTGATTCCAAATTCTCTGCAAAGTATAATGGCCCTTATCGTGTATTAGAGCGTACATCACCCGTTAACTACGTCGTGGAGCCGGCAACGCCTTCTTCAGACCACCGTCGCCGTGGGTGAGAAGTTCACGTCAGTCGACTTAAGTCATACTACGACCCCCTTGTCATACCCTCGCCCTAAGTCGCCAGGATGTCTCCGTCTTTCCGCCGGGGCAATTATAAGGAAGACGATGATACAGCTCCGAAGCTAACGACGATGAAGACGCCGATCAGCTGGCGCGCGCACTGAGAGCTCGGACCGTCTTGTTCGGACGATATTGTGCCTCGCTCTACGATCGCCTCGTGTCACCGGTCGCCGTCTCCAGTCCTCCGAATAACCCCCAATAAACTCGTCTTCAAGATAAATAAATATCTGACATATAATTACCTAGTTTCTCGATTGAGATCCTCGTACCCAACTTCGTTTGCATGCATTTATGGCCCATCTGGAATGATGAAGTAGATTGCTGTGGTGCGTTCAGTTTCTCAAGACCATAATGAAGATTGTTGCACCTAGATTAATGCAGGTTCATCCGGTGCAAACAGCGGATATATCCATTTATCCATAAATTTCATACCAGATTTTTGTAAGGAAGTGCTTCGCGAGGCAATGATTATGTCCTAGGAGAAAGTCGTCATAACCTGCTGCTGCGCACTTCTTAGCCAAGGCACATCACGAGCCAAACCATGTGGGCAGCAGAGTGCATAGTTGTGAAGCGCCGAATCCGAAGCAAAACTGTATGCCTTAGGCACTGCGAAGTGCTAGTGCTCACCGCCTTCCGCATTTGAGCAGTGTTATAAAGCTAAAGCATTTATTGGCTTACACTTGCGGCTTTCGGTCACACTATAGCTGTCGACCTAATCACGTCGTGATGACGCCATCACAAGTATAAAAGTCCTGTCTCCACCAAGAATCAACTTTCCATTCCCTGGATCCCCAGCCGATCGCTTGAACCAACTGCACAAAGCCCAATATTTTTTGTTTATTGCATAGAAGTACATTATCATCATCATCCTGATTATACCCACTGCAGGGCGAAGGCCTCTCCCATATTTCTCCACTTAACCCGGTTCTGTGCTAGCTGCATCAACGTGACCCCTGCGAACGTCTTAACCTCATCCGCCCACCTAACTTTCTGCCGCCCCCTGCTACGCTTTCCTTCCCTTGGAATCCAGTTTGTTACCGTAAGCGACCATCGGTTATCCTCTCTTCGCAATACATGTCCTGCTCATGCCCATTTCTTCTTCTTAATTTCCACTAGAATGTCGGTAACTTGAGTTATTTCTCTGACCCACTCTGCACGCTTCCTATCTCTTAATGTTACCCCTACCATTTTTTCGTTCCATAGCCCTCTGGGTTGTCCTCAACTTAAGTAGAACTCTCTTGGTTAGCCTCCACGTTTCAGCCCCATAGGTGAGTACAGATAAGATGCAACCTCTTTCCTCATACTTTCCTCTTTAGCGATATCGGTAAGCTGCTAGTCAAAATCTGTGAGTGCTTGCCAAATGCATTCCATCTCAATCTTATTCTTTTTGTTATTTCCTTTTCATGGTCCGGATCTGCGGTTACTACCTGTCCCAAGTAGACATATTCGCCTACTACTTCCAGTACTTCGCTACCTAATGTAAACTGCTGTTCCTTCCCGAGGCTGTTGAACATTATCTTAGTCTTCTGCATATTGATTTTCAAGCCTACCTTTCTACTTTTCCTGTCTAGGTCACCAATCATTATTTGCAGTTCATCACCCGATTTGCTTAGCAAGGCAATGTCATCAGCAAATCGTAGATTACTAAGGTATTCTCCATCTACCCTTACCCTTACACATCAAGTACATCAAGCCTGTTTTAATCAGGTCGCATCCCGTAGCTTGTCATAAACAGCGGCACCAGCATCGAGCTCTGACTTTGCTCATACAACAAAATTCCGGGAGACATATATATTTATCGAGTAAAGCTCCTAAAACACACATCATAATTTTCCTTGTCTACCGTGAGGATGATAGTAGTGATGAAAATGACGCTGCGATTAGTGATAAGGGCACTGATGACATTAGCAATGATAATGACCGTGCATTGAGTTGGTAATAATAATTAGAGCAAACTTGATGCACCGTGCGTGACAACAACGTTTAGGGTTTCGCGTTTCTGCAGTATAGATTCCAGACTGCGCTCAGAATTCTTGCCGTATCCTTTGCATGAAAAGCACATAAAGAGTTTCTAGGGAACATTTTCTCAAAGAATCCTGATGTACATGTTTCAACCACCGATATCCCTTTCTCTCCATGTACAGTGCGACGTCAGCGCACGCTAAATAACTTGAAATTGCCGAGACTGTGGAGTCGAAGACGCTATCCACTACAAAAGGCAACACCTGATGCTGTATGCCTTCAAAGGTCAAGTCATGCTACATCATAGATGGTACCATAATCTATACAGCCACAGTGTCACGTCTGGTTCTTTGAATGCGAAGTGGCCCGCCAGGTTGACCTGGCTTATACGCGGTGTGCGGGAGCTTTTGCTTCGAAGTATTTCAACACTATTTGTCGCTTGATGTCATTCTCGAAGCAGGATGCGGTGCATCAAATCATACATATGCTCACAAAATTTCGTAACAATCGACATCAACTGCAAAAAAAAAAAGAAAACGTTTATTCATAAAGAATCGCTAAAAGGCTATGCTTATACAATGCTCTTCGCAAAGTCTGCGGTATATTTTCCTCGTGGATTTGGCCCGATGCGACGCTGTGGATCGACGTCGCTGACAGCCCATTATTGGAGTTGTCAGCCGGGCACGTCCGCGCTGACATCCCGGTATTCAGTTTTTTTTTTTGGCCCTTGTCCATAAACGTGGAGCGCATGTATTGATAGGCAACGAAAGTAATGGGGCTACAAAGCAGGGAAAAAAATTCCAAAAGTCTTAGGTTGGCGACGTGAGAAGAAAGTATAATGCAAGAGGTCATCTCGCAGGCAGCTGCTTGTGGGCCGATGGTGGCTTACTGGAGACGTTTGCCCAACTGTCTGCGAGAGTGGTATTTCTTATGCAAAGCTCTAGCGACGTGTTCATTTTTTTAAATAGCGTCTTACTAAAAGAGCTTCCAGAAGATTCTATATTGAAGTCTACCCAGGCAAAGTACGCAGCTGGGGCCCTTCCGATATCCCCTGCAGCAGTTTTTTTAGGTGCTCTATTTTCTGCTGTTTCGTTTCGGCGAGCAGCCAGCGAAGGCAACTTGGCCATTTTAAACTTAGCGTGCTGTTCTCAAGAAACTTTTCAAGTGAACCCCAAACGTAAGCTCAATAAACTCTTTTGGGGGTCTTTTACATACACACTATCTACACATAAATGTGTTGCACGTCTTCAACACTTACTGGGTTTTAGATGCGATAGATTTTGAAGGCTGAGTGGGCGAACATTTTAGAAGCGAGATGAATCAACATGCTGCAGTAGGGTAAAAAAAATTTTTGCTTTCTTGTATCTATATTGTTTACAGAAGACGCTAAAAAAGGAAAGCTATATTTAAATTGAGGAAGAAGAAACAAAACAAACTATTCGTTTAGATATTGTTATGCGGTTATTTTTACCAAGCAGAGAGGCTTGAAACTATATATGAATAGGTTGAGACAGATATGATAAACTTAACTATTGCTTTTGATATTGTTGCACGTTGTTTGTGCCAAATAAGGAGGCTGGAAAATAAATATGAAAGACTTGTTACCACCTGAATTGTACATATTTGAGCCTAAAAGACTACACAAGGCTAGCAACAGTTTCATCAATGGGGGCGTTGTTTCAAACGGCCTTTTTACGCGGTCGCCAATACGCACTGTGATCTATATTTCAAGTCACAAAATCACCAAAATACGTGCCTTAGTTTCATAAATGTTTTGCACATCGAAAACTAATATGAAGTTTTACGATTACATTATAGTTAAAAGCTTTCATTGTTTACATCCCCTCCTTAGTAGGGCACTTGTTCTTTTAGGTACATTTATTTTCATTAATTTTACATTTTTGTTATTTTTCATACTGCTCTAGACGCAGGATGAAATTGCGCAGCTGGACATTTAGGATATCAAATACATCATTGGTTAAACACAGGCTTCATCTCATTAAAAATGCCTTTTAAATGGAAGCTGCGATGATCTGTATATAGCTACACACAGTAACGAATCTTCATTCAGCGTTTGCGTGAAGCGTTTTTGTTGTGTCCACTGCATTTTCAGTTCATCTGCTCGCAAAAAACGTTGTGTTATTTGTTATAGTCAAGGCATCTCAGAACAGCATAAACCGTTTATTGATGGAAACTGTGCTTTTTTTATAGCGGCTAATTGACACAGGCAATTGTCGGTTTAATGGCAGCGGTCGGTGCGAAACGTGACTGAGAGGCACTGCGCATGCGTATTTTCTATATCTTCCTCTTTTTGCGAATTGTTTGAGACGTCAGCGATTTACGGGGGCGACGTTCTGGTAGTAGTGGAGCCTATTTGACGGGCTTCTGTTTCTGAAGGATCGCCTTATTTTTGGCGTTGACTGGCCGTCTTTAGTTGGCGTCTCCGCCGCTATATGTCGTGGACTGGGCCCCTGCTAGTCGGCGGGCTCGCGCTCACTGTCGGACTTGTCAGTTTCGACTATTCTGCGCATAAGGGGTTCCAGCGTCGCATTTAGGTGCCTTCTGTTGCGGCGGAACAGCTTGTTATCTTTGCTAAGCACCCGATATAAACGTGGCGCAATCGGCCCTACTACTCGCCCTTTGCGAGTCCCCTGCTTGTCACAAATCCTAACCACGCCTTCCACTTTTTTTTTTAGGCATGGAAGAGATTTAGCTCCCTGCATCTAGGGGCATGAGCTCAAAGAGAGTTGTTTTTGGCTGTCGGCTGCAGTCAGAATTTGGCATGCGTAGTCATCTGCCTTGCTGGAGCTCCCCTTGGGAATGACCGTCATCCAATGGAGTAGAAAAGTAGAAAAGCAGCCAGAATTCCTGCTGTGTCTCCAGTGTTCTTTTTCAGGATTCTTTTCACTCTTGGATGCATTTCTACAAGTTCATTAGATTGTTGAAATTCAGGGCTTGAAGAAGCGTGGTTGAACCTTTACAGCCACCCACAGACTTAACACGAAAGACGGAGCGCGTGGCCTGGACTCACATTAACGCCACGAAGCGATAGTCGCCTATGCGAGATAAAGCTCTCGGTAGGTTTACGTTGGCTAACGAGAGGTGGTGCGCTGCTCACTTTGCTTTTTTTCCTTGTGCCTGATCGCCGTGTGGACAGCGCGCTCGTCACGGGAGCGTTTCAGCGTATTTTGCTCGCCAATGCGGCCTGTACGGCCCAGAAAACTCTCTTTGCAGTTTTCTTAACGCGGAAATCAGAAATCACGCGCTATGCTGACGCAGCTAACGCACCTTGCGCGTTTTATTTAAATTCTGCTCACGAAACAAAAGTTTTTCGGTTGTGTGTTGCTCTTCTCAGTAAGGCGCTTATATGCCGAAACATCGAACAATAGTAAAAAATGAGAGGTCTATTATGTACAAAACGTTTGTTACGCTTTGGAATTTAGATTCATATTTTATTTTAAGAAATAGTTTTGGTTTACATCGCGTTTGAGCATTTCTCTATAAACCATTACACATTTGTACGCACGCACGTACGCTCTCTCTAATAAATACGCTCTCAACATAGGAAAAAAATGGGAGGAACTTTTGTCACTGGCTAGGTAAAAAAACAAACAAAAAAGCAATAAAGCTCAATCTCCGGGCGAGTGGCTTCCCCACGTGCACTCTGCACTGCCTCCATGTGCTCCGGGAGGGATTGATAAAGCGCGTCCAGCAGCGCTATGTCCGCTTGCCGAAGCTTCCACTCCTCTTAAATGGCAACCCAGAGCAGGTGCGAAGTGGTGGAACTGGAGCCCAAACGCCAGGATAGGCTTGCTTTTATCATGCCCCAAACATTTTTGATGATATTGAAGTCGGTGCGGAGGCTTGGACACTGTACCTGCATTACTGCATTGATGTCCAGTATCACGTTTTCCGTGCCATATTTTCATGCTCCTGGGCCTCCAGTGTTTATGCGGGACAGGGATGGCATTGCGAAATGCCCACTGCCCATGGAAATTTTATTGAAAGTGTAGCGTACGTTGCAGAGTTGCATCGCGCACAAACGGAACAGCCGCAATGGATGGCTGTTCTTAAAGATCTGGTCAGATTGAAAAAAATTTGACTGCGCCAAGCCTGGTTGTACTGACGGGTTTTAGAAGTGCCGGTATTGTTTGAATTCCTGTCTGAGAAAGCAATGAACAAAAACCCTCAGCGGCACACTGACTGTCAATGCATTCGTTGTTGATCGGAGTGGTAGTTCTATTTGCACTGGAGCATGATATTTCTCTTAAAGTTTAAATGGCACTTTTCTTGTTGTGTCCCGCTAAACCTCGCAAAGAAGTTTGACACTCCTCGTTGACGGCCACTCATGAGCCTGTAAAGGTTGTCTCTTCAGTATTTATTAAATGTGTGGCTTTCAATGGGTAAAAGCAAGCCATATGTGCCCGCTCAGAGGCTCTAGCCAATCGAAGGGTACTATTCTGTGAGGTGCGAGCTAACCGTTTACAGCACACATTTGGCTGTAGCAAAATGTTCTAAAGGGTGGATTACCAAAGCATTGTCACAATTATTTTATTCCTGCTTAGAAAATGAGTACAGATTCTTAGTCTGGCAGCTCTAAAACGGCAGCCACTGGTACGAAATGCTTTGTTTTTATTTGAGGAACTCTTATTTTATTTATTTATTGCAGCCTTTAGTTTTTTGCATCATGTGCTAGCATGCTTTAAAACTAAACATCCAAAATGGCTGATCATACAAAAAAACTTAAGCTGAGAAATAACATGTACATATAGCTTCCCTGCCTAAAGGGACATTAGAGCAGATTTAATGTAAAGATAACCTAATATTTTAGTTCATATCTGTATTCTCCTCGCAGGCACAGTAGAAAGATGTAGGTGCTGACAAACAAAGGGTAAAAGGGGGTTATGCTCCTGACACGCCCGTACCACCAGCCTCTGTGCAGCGCCATTTTAAGGGACACCAATCATCCATGTGAGAATTTAGCAATCTCGGCGGGACTGCTAGGAAGCAACCACCGCCGGCGCTATAGCGAGTTCGCCGCACCGGATAACAATGGCACCAATTTCCATCTCGCGAGCCTGCCAGGCGTGTGAGAACAGGTGTCAGCTAGGCTAAAGCTGTGCGCATATGTCACTGCCAAAACGATTTACGAAAGGCATTTTCGGAGATGACGCCAGCGGCCTCAGATAGTTGCTTGAGAAAGAACGTTTTGTTGGGCACGTTGGTGACAGTGAAGGTGGGAAGCAGTTGTGAGTTGCTCTCCGTCCCATTACCTTTCTTCTGTCCATGTGTGTTTTCGCGCCTAGAGCTTACGATGTTAGTTCTTTGAGACTTGACTAGTTCTACACACGAATTGTGAATCATCCACGCTTGCATGATCGGTGATATTCTTTCCAAGCCGAACTTGTCTACAATGGGGCGGCCTGTAGATATACATTCATACCTCTGTCAAAAAAATAGATTGTGGCTGAAAGAAGGAAAGAAGCTAGTGTCAGCGCTGATGTTCGTGGTTGCAGCCACCCTCCAGTGTTCGGCCTGTTCGATGTAATACTGGGAAAATGCTTGCAGGATATGCTTGCGCACACGCCTTGTTTGTCAATTTCTTCCGTCTATATCTACTTCCAAATTCTTGAGGACAGTTCAGAAGTGCCATGTTTTAAAGAATCATTATTCGAGAGTACGTCTGAAAAAAATAATTTTATTCTTTCTAAAATGCTGCATCTTTAGCTAAAGGCTCAGATGGAAAAAAAACTTTCTTTGAGCTCCGTACAAGTTTCCCTATTAAAGCTACACGTATATCAGCTAAACTGAGAAAATGGGTACTAGGTACCAGTGTGGCACTATGACAAAGCATTGCCTTCTTGTTCCAAAAGCAATAACACCGACATTTTTTTTTAAATTGCAGCAATCACGAAAGAGAACTTGGGAGCTTATGTTTTATTCTTATGTAGACAAAACTTCGGTACCATAGTCTGTATCTATAATGCGTCGAAATTTATTGCGCATTTAGTATTTAGAGTATACGTGACACAGTTAACAAACCATTTCAGAATATCGCTTTGCATGCACGTGGTAATTCCCTCACGGCATTTGTGTGACACAAGCCCTAAGTTTGCTAGTCACCGTTCTTGTGCTACGCGCCAACTGTGACAGACTCCTAAACGAAAACAAGAAAATTTGAGCGCTCAAATTTGGCGCCTAACACTATTACAGTCACTGAAAAATTAAAAGTTGTTAATATATTAGGCAACATTTCCCGTCATTACAATGTCAGTTTCACGACCTGCTGTAACCTAGAAACAGGTCATTGCCTTTTGTAGCCAATGACCTGTTCTAAAACTCAAAAGGGCAGTTTCTTGCTTTTGACTGATTATTTCTGCTTTGCGCAAGTATTTACCAGCATTGGTCAGACATCTCTAGCCTTCTGCACTCTAAGTTGAATGCCCCCTCTGGATGCTATTTTGCCGCTCCCTAACATAACGTACAAAACGAGCGGTAGAGTTTCAAGAAAATAGCGAGATGAGAGCGCTGAAATGATGACTGCAATAATATTAACTGTTTCTCGACAGGCTCGAGTCAGATATAAACTGTTAAACACAAATAGTTGTTCTTTTCAGCTTGCTAGCCGTGAACAGAATTTACTTTGCTATAGAATTGATCTGGGGGAATGCACTCTGAAGCAAACCATCAGGCGGCGTTCACGAGTTGCCAGCAGACTGAAAAAAAAAATTTTCGGCCCAACGTTTTGTTTGATTTCCGTTTGTATAACAAAGGAGTTTTGCTGTGAAATATATGAGGTGACAGAAGTTTACCTCTGTCGCGCACTTTGCTGTTGAATGAGGTCTGGCATCGGTCACAGCTACTATGACTGCCGGTCGAAGCTGCCCAACTATTACTAAAATAAAATAGCAGATGTGAATAACTATGTGAATAACCATAATATAGAAAATCGTACACGGCTATCTAGTTTATTTGCTTTGCTGAAGTTTTGAAAACAAAGCTTTATAGCGTTTGTGCAAGCTCAAGCCACCGCCAACGTACAAGCAAATCGTTCTAATGATGGGATATTTGTTGCCAGTGATAACCAATAATCGTTCTGTGGTCAGCAAGGAGATACCGGGAAACACTGCACGAAGGAACATTGTCAAGAATGCATAGAAATCGTAGGAAAGGCGCTATTTTGCTTTGAAAAATCTGTCCTTTGTTGTTGGTTGTTTTCTCTTTATGTTCCTTTCGAACTGTTTTTCGTTAACACTGTGTCCGTCCAGAGACAAGTGGGAAGAAAGTCTCCCGACAGGAGAGGGATCGACACCCTCACCGGAGAAATATTTTCGCCATGCTCTTTGTTTGTTGTGATTTGTACTGCTAGTGGGGCCCTGTGTTAGAGGCTAAGGACAACCCACGGGGCTGTGCCCATCTAGCATATTTTCTGATTGGGCAGTTGATTGGGGGGGGGGGGGGGGGGGGGGGGGCTGGCCTCTGAAAATGACCGCCCTTATTTCTTTTTTTTTTATGGAGGTGTAAAACGGGCCGTGATCCAAGAGAGTTCAGTCAAGTCTGAGCTGGGGCTCCATGCGTAGACATGTAACGCGGCTGTTCTACTCAAGCTCTAACCAGTTAGGTCGAAGAGTGAAGTAGCGCAGAGTGTTCGTTTTCTAAATTCATTTCTTCTTCAAGTTTTTACTGCCTGTATATCCGCCATGCTGTAAATATATGCTATACCTTCATTACCTTCAAGTTCGTCTTCTGGTTTTCTCCCCGCCGAACTACATGAGAGCAAGGGTTTTAAAGAACCTTCCGAAGAGGAATGAACAACATAAATTCTACTATATACTTCATAAGCTCATACGCGAGTTCATACGCTTAACGCGACATCGAGTTTGCACGGCGACGTTGCCACGAAGTCAAAGGGTTGTAAACTGCAGAGCTGCGCTACTTGCCACCCCGTCTGTGCGACAGAACAAGACATGTAAGATAGCCTCAGCCATTTTCGCGCATTGAAATTGTACAGTCTACTGGTTTACAGGGTCCGAATAAGTGAACACTGTAAGCTTCCTACTTACAGCAGTAGAGTCATGGGCTACTGGTACTGATATTTCACTTGCATATGCAATTCGTGCTCCGTGCCTAGTGTTCTAGTGCTTAACACAAAATCCAGCAGACGAATGCATCATCTGAGGAAGCAAGACGAAAGGGCCGCTAACATGGCGCATCTCCGCTTTTAGGCAGCCGCTTCAGGCATCACAAAACTGCCATATGTGATGGCGCGTGGTGCTGCCGCAGAGCGTGTGCTGGTGCCTGCTGCGATCGAGATGAGATGAGCAGCACAACGGGCGTCAGGACTAAACGCTCGCAGCCCTTGTTGCACGGTCAGTCAAGGAAGCGCGGCGGCGTCACGCCAGATGAGCGCTGCAGAATTTCTCTGCTAGGTGAGGAGCGCTTACAGCAGTCGCGCCGCCAACTTGACGTTGGGTTCGCTATTGTGCTGAGGCTTCTAGAATAGAGAAACCTTATTTATGTCGCACGCTGCGGACACCTGGTGGATGCAATGAGCAACGACGGTAAAGCGTTAGATCAGGTGTTTAAGCACACTTTAGCCATGCTGCGAACCTACTGGAAAATAAAAATATTCCCACAGCAATTAAACAAACATACGTGGCCACTGAAAGAAATGCAAGAGCGTGAAGTAGGAAGCACGAGCGGGGATACGAGCTCTTAACAGACCGCAACAAGAGCCTTGAAGGCACTGCTCCCTTTAAAGTAATATGAAGCAACATTTTCAAGAAGCCTCTTTCCGATCACCTCGCTAATAGGTTTGGTTTATGGAGTTTAACGTCCAAAAGCAATTCAGGTAATAAGCGAAGTCCTAGTGGAGAGCTGTGAAAATTTCGACCACCTGGGGTTCTGGGGTGCACTGACATCGCACTGGGTACGGACACCTTGCTTTCACCTAGAAGGAAAAGCAACCGCCGCCGCCGGGATTCGATCCCGTGCCATTGGGTTCAGTAGTACAGCGTCGTTTCTAATGAGCCACTAGGTCGTCTCGCTAGACTGAAAAAAAAATTATATTCACTATGATGCAATTATTAAGAACAGTTCCTTAACCATTGTACACGCTTGGTTCTGGGCTCCGTCCCGCTAGAATCTCATCTTGAATATGGTCACCTTTGTACAGCTTGAGTAAATGCGCCTTTGTGGCCTGTACGCAGTGCGCCTCTCAGAAATTTAAATCTTATTTGCACGTCATCAAACTGAATCCATGTTTAAAAGCGAAAGCTGTAGCTACTTACCTCCGCAGCGCCTTTGCTGTGTGCCCGGGTTTAACCTTGAACCGAGGAGAAATCACGCGACAGATACGATGTTGCTCAGCTGCCAGTGCCGAAGCTGAGGTAATCGAACACTTGTCTCTGTCTAGTCACGTGACAACCGGCTCTAGTGCAGCTGCAGGAGCACTAGAGCTGGGGCTCTCCAGCAAAGTGGTTTTTTGGGCGTATTGGTGAAACACTTATATAAATTTGAAGCCTGAAATCCCTGCCAGAAGTACCTAATAACTAACGCTTGAAATTTGAGAGGCAGATATATTAGCTAGTTTAGGGGCAAAATGCGTGTCCAAGCCGTGGATTGCTTCATTCCGGAAGAAATTACTATACTTGGTGCGCCATTGAATGGTTGCGGACTGCGCATGTGTGATGACTGGCCACGATTTGCTTATATATGCTGCTTCGCGGTTCACAATAAACTGTTTAAAGTGAGCATTCCTTTGTCTCTCGTCACTTTCACTGTACTCGTTTGGTTGTGCGCTTCAAATTTATACCGCCAGGGTTCTCGCTCTGTCTAGTTAGCCTCTCCTGCTGTTGAAAATAAAGACGGAGCGCTGCCTTGGCCCGAACCAGCCGGAGTTTCGCGCTAGCGCATCGGCTCGGGCGGATTCTTCCATAAGTGGCAGAGGTCAGGTGGAGGATTGCGTTTTATAGCGAGAGCTACACGGGCTACTACTCGATCATTTCGCGGTGGCCGGGGAAGGCCAGTTGTGAGCATGCGCCGTTACCACGAAAACAGGAGAGAAGCAGATGCGGCATGAGCTTCTCATCTCGCATGGAGCGCGCCCCTTAGAGTTTCTAAAATTCTCACTCATGAGAATTTCTCGCTCAATCTTACTCATGAGAAAGATCCATGTCCTGACAACACTAAAGTGCGACATTTCTTTTACACCGATACGTTATTCCAGCTTGGTTCATCACTTGGCTTTGTCTTCGTTTTTTTGAGGAGCAGTCAGAGTTAAAGGAAACTGCCTTCGCTATAAGAGGTGAACTTTTAACAAGATAAAGTGAAGGGGCTTGTTCTGTTCAATATCTGATGGCAGTATTGACGTTATCTTTGTTGGCGTATACGCTTTCAGATAAAAAGTGTACTCACGTCTTAGCAGGCAATTATTATCAGGTGATATGGTCGGGCGAACACTGGTTGTTGTGATGAGTGGTGACTCGACAACACGGGGCGCGGCCAAGGCATCAGGAACAAAGAAGTTGGCTCCAACATTTATGATGCGAATCAAACCTCATCCCACCACTGAACCAAGATTCAGACGAGCTACCCCTAGGCATCGCCCAATAGAACGGCTTCGTTAAAACGGAATTTATATCTGCATCGGTTGGCCTTCACGTAATGCTAATGAGCGTGTTCGAGATATTACAGGTATGAATTTATTTTTTAGTAATTCAGCGAAAAGCAATCAGCATGTACTAAAATAACAATCTGCAAGGACATCTGCAAATGAAAACCGATGAAGCTATCGAGTCGCACCCTTGGAGGCGCAGATTAAGTGCCTTCAAAATGTTTGGCCTTTATATGAGATGAGCCGAGGACTTCTGCTGTTTAGATGACCACAACGGAAGACAAAACTAGCGGATGGAAAACGCGTGTTTGTTTAAATAGCGCGTAAATAGCGCAAAATAGCATCCAATTCAGTTTGAAAAACTAAACAAGACAAGCTGCTAGACTGTATTGCTCCGACAAGTTTGAACCACGCCTTTGCCGCATCACATTAACCTATTTGCACAACTGCGCTTGGGCCTCTCAAGAATAGCAACACCACGGAGCGTTCGTGGCGTTCTACAAATACCTTACCTAGCACCATTGTTGCGTCATAGCCATCAGCGCGATTAGAGTGCTTGAAAGCATAGCGACAATTCCAAACGTACACCTCAAAATCTTGCACGGCATCGAAGTTATTTCCTTGCTGGCAAGCCAAAGTGTTTTTGTTTAGTAATCACCACCGCCTTTTGAATCTTGTGACTAATTCACGGCAGTTTCCCCACACTGACGATTCACCGCAGTCGTGTAGCATCGCGGACAACACTGAACGTAAACGTTTCTGCTGATATTGCAAAGAGGAAGAAAGGTATAAATGAACGCCTCTCTTTTTGAAAGTGAGGTGTAGAGATTCTTATTTCATTGATGTGAGAATTTTCACCAAGAAAACTTCGAGTTAGCATAGACAGACTAATGCAGAATTGAACAAGAAACTTGAAACTCAAGACGAAGAACTGATGGTAAAGTACACATTCCGGGTACGAAATGGCCAAGAGAGGAAAATGCCACCACGCAAGATAGCTTTCTTACAGCGTGGGCCTAACGTGTACACAAAGGAATCGAATAGATGCAATCGATCATAGTTTATATTTACTTGCTGCGTTTTCATCTTCAGATGTACACTATTTTACTGCAAACTCCTCCAGGTGCGCAGGAACTTTCTTCTATGCGGCTAGGTGCGCAGAAACGTATTTTTACTACTCGCAGCCGTTTCCTGCATAGAAGCTTTGCATGATTCAATGGAAGATTCGAGGCTTCCCGAACATAGAACTGAAAGCCGGCAGAAGATGGTGCATTGTGCAGACTAAGCCCCAAATTGGGCGCTGTGTTCTCAGCTAAGCAAAATATTCCCGCAAAATTACTTGTTTTCTCTACAGTTTTTACCCTTGCTTGCAATAACACTTTGTGGGTGTGCAAGCAAATAATTTTCATGTTGAAATATATTTGTTTTCTTCTGACCCCATTTTTCCGTACGTCAGATAGGAAAAGATCCCAGCTATGTAAGATGCGACTAAATTTAGATTTTGCTTTATTTGGACCTTTTTCTTCAAAAATAAAGCTATAGTGCAATGAAAAGAGAGGAACTTCATCTTTCATTTATTCTCGCTTGAAATAAATTTATTGTTGTAATTTTACGGAAAGACCTAGTGAAAAGTTGGTTTCAATTCCTGGGAACCATACAATTCTTTTTTTTCTTCAAGAAAATACATGCCGAAACAAAATAAACGACGAGGTCAGAGGCTCTGTGAAGGTATTAAAACTCTGCCCGACCAGTCAATAAAGACGCAAAAATAAATAACCAGTTTTGACGTTGGATATGTAACTGAAAACCATTGCATTCAGTGCTCCTATACCCCTATCTCAGCGAACAGTTCAAACTAGTGAGAAATGACGTTTTGTGTAGTTTTGGCAGTGTAGATCGTATTGCGATGGCGAATATGAAGACTTTTCTTGCTCTTATAGAAGCACGTGTGTGCAAATACCTGTTTCCCTCTAATAAATATTTCTGAAAAATAAACAAACGATGCAAAAAGCTCTTGTGTGCAACAGATATCTCTAGGAACACAAAAGAGCTCCGAACCTTTCCTGGGCCATCAGCTGCACATCCATGCAACCTCGTCTCTTATTTGCAGCCGCACACGAACAGCGGACGTCTTGTTCAACCGAAAATGCCAACACATTAAACCAAATGCATAATTTCTTGAGTCCGTACTGAAAAAGGTGTCGTGCTTATGACTCGTTGTTTTCCCGGGTTTTTTTATTGCTTCTCGCTGCTTGGCTTGGTCCTCGCGTCATTTCTCGACAGACCACGCCTCCTGGCATTAGTCGTCGCAGCCTTAGTGTACCGAATGTGTTACGCTTCCCAATATTCCTTGAAATGCTATTTTAATAACTTGCAAACGCTCATTAGACTCGGAAAGCAGTACGTGGCTTTATGCACTTTACACGAATTCTTTATCCCACACGCGGTAGCAGTTCAATATTCCTATTTCAGAATACTACAAATAATCGCTAAGCTCTGCGGCGGTATTCAAGAAACGAGTTCATCGGCTTTGAGCAAGCTTAGGTGATTAGCGGAGCAGTCTCATCCCCTTCAGCGCTTACAGCGCGATGGGCCAACTACAGGTTGTGTGGAAAGCAATACTGCTCTGTTTCTCACCCTCGAAAGATTGAAAGAAATAAAGTGATTTCGTTGTGACCCACACCTAAAACAGTTGCACCCTGGCACACATGGTGGAAGAGGGAAAGCATCAATACAGTGGTGACGCCCTGCATTCGTCGACTAAGAAACTTGGCCGCGTGTATGGCTTTCTTGCCACGTCCCCAGTTTTGAAAAACTATCAGAACGTTGTTCTTTAAAGGTCTTCAAATCATGGCACAACCCGCCTGAAGAGGGAGATTGTGGTGTAAGCAATATTTACCAATATTTTACCAGCGTGGACAAATTTTTGAGCAAGGTCTCTGTCTTGAGCTAACGTATATGGAGCAAACCGGACGTTGTTTGAAGTTTCAGATAATGAGCCTTGCGCATGACACTTGATTTTGGCGACACTTCGAGTACTTTCGAGCTGTATTGTGGAAAATTACGTAGCAAAAATTCAACGAAAGAAACTTCTTCGATATATTTAAAAACCAGGGCTCTGTTCCATAATCGTGGCCGTATGATCAAGACAGAGTAGAAGCTTTGCTTTTCGAAAATATTGGGCATTATTCCAAATCCTACGACTTCTACTGTTTTGGATCTGCTCATCACTAATGTTTTTACTCCCGTGGTGGCAGCTGGCACTATAAGCTCTACCATTAGTGATAATTGTTCCATATTCATGACTTATTCACGCTCCACTCCTAGAGAAAAGGCACGTGTGCCCATAATTAAGTATCAAAGCACCAGTAATTCTAGCTTGGACTTATTTCGGAACAGGATACAGAACAACGACTGGTCTGCGGTTTCGAATGAAAGCACAAAAGACAACGCCTATGCTTCTGAATATTTACAACTCTTTTTTTTTCTCTTAAAAAACCATAAGCTTCATAGGCGTGCGCGAAAACCTTGGATTCACCCGGACCACATTTATTTAATTCGTCAAAAGAATAAACTCTAAATGCATTTTTAAAAGCCAAGGACCCATCAGCGTTTGTAGCATTAAAAAAACTTCGCAATAAAATTACGGCCGACTGAGAAAAGCAAAAGCACACTGTTACCGTTCAGTGAAGTGTGTATGGGTCGACCAGACCGAACTTGGTAAAATATCAATGACGCGCTTGGAATGGGCCCTAACCGCCCTGATATTCTCGAGATCATCGTTGACGGGGAACAAGTTCCCGGATCTGCATTATCTGACCGCTAGAACGCCCACTTGGCCTCCAAACCAAATAAAGGCTCATCACGTAGTGAAGTTTCGTGCTGCCTACAGACAAATTCCACTGAGGCCATGTTTTTAAAACCCACAGATGAACCTGAAGCGTCTAACACGTTTCTATGCATGAAGAATAGTAAAGAATAGTAAATAGTAAACATTGACAGCATCCAGAATAAACATATCAAACATATCCTTGATCTCTTATGTCTGTACTTAGTACGTATTGCTACGAAGATGACGAAGCGGGCAGTGGCGCGGGGCGGAGCGCTCGCGCCAGGCCCGCTGGCCATTAGAGCATATTTCATCGTCATGTCATCACGTCGCTCTGTTTCTGTTGTGTCGCCGTGTTCCATCGCTTGTCACCACGTAACAATATGTTTAATGTTTTGCTTGCATCTTGAACTTTTTCTAACGACATGAAACGTGCAAAAGCCTCTGTTATATTCAAGGGAAGAAACAGGAACGAAGTAAGCAACTACAGACCCATATCTATAATTCCCATCTTTTAAAAGGGTCTTGAGGAGGTTATGCTCACCCGACTAGATGGTTTTTTATAAGCACAATATTTTATCAGACTGTCAGCATGGTTTTTGTAAGGGTAGGTCAGCAGAATCTGCCCTTCTGCTGCAGAAAGAAATCATCATTAAAAACATTAAAGCTAATAAATTAACATTGGGAAATTATATAGACTTCAGTAAGGCCTTTGATTGAATTTGTCACACAACCCTCCTTAACAAGTTAGATTATTATGGTGTTCGTGGGCTAACAAATACTCTTTTGCAGTCATACCTAACCGGCCAATTCCAGTGTGTTCACTTTAATGGCTACGGTTCCGCTTTCCAATCGATTTCATGTGGTGTCCCATAAGGCAGTATTCTTGGGCCATTTTAATTTAATGTCTATGTTAATAATTTTATGTGTACTGATGATAATGCCGTGTTTGTATTATATGCGGATGATTCAAGCTTGTTCTTAAGCTCAACTAATGAAGCCGATTTGTTTAAAATCGCGAAAAGAGAGTTGGAATAACTACTGAAATGACCCGAATCAAACAGCTTAGAAATAAAGGGTAAAAGAAAAAACTATAAGCCTTATCAAGCCTTGAAGCTAGCTGATATATAATGCGGATATGTTTATTACCTCTGCGTATAATCCAAAATATCTACAATACAAGGCTACGCAAAACACGATCTGAGCGAAAAGAATTTTGAAAACGAAATTTTATTAGCATTAAGACCCTTTTTTTAGGGTGTAATGCGGCATCGTCACTGGTTTTCGTTCGCATCCCCTTGTGGAAACCAGTTCGCATGCTAGCACTTCCATACCGGCCAAAATATTATCCCATTGTTTTGTGTCTCTGTAATATAAAATAACACCAGGAACAGTGGCAAGTTAGCGCCATATGAAAATTCCACCAGTATTGGTTAATGCTTAGGCAATTACTACACGCGTGCCTATGTGGCCTATGTGACACTCAGGACCCGAATGCACCCTACCCGCTGTTGATCTCATCCTCCCATCCCGAGCAGCTCCTGACGCTTCCAGCTGCGGTCAACTTGAGCATGTTTTTGTGGTCACGGCGCACAAACCAATAACCGATCAGCAGCCGGCATTATCAGCTACCTTCTGTAATCATCCAGGAGCATGCCAGTGATTTTGTGCTCAGAACGCCGACAGCGCCCACAGCGCCGACTAGGAATTTTCTTGGGAAAGAGAATTGACGCTGTCCCAATGTTTTCCAATTTAACTGTGCCAATAATATATGATTGCATGCTGGTGATTTAGCATGCTATATCATGGGTATCATGGATGAAATTCTAACTTGCAATAAACAGCATGCATAGAGGTACTTACTAATCCAGAATGCTGTAAAAATGCCAAGACGCGTAACTTTCGCTCATTAAGGGGACGATCTCAGTCTCACTTATGTTGACTGCATGAAATTGCCTAGATATTAAAACATAATGCATCCGTCGCCATATGCGATGTTGAGACTTAAATTTGATATATGTGAGATACAGATCCTGCTTTGTGGCCTACAAGAAGAAGGCCGCATGTCAGGCTCTCAGTTTTAGAACTTTTGAAGTGCGCTGCAGTTGTTCAAAGTAAAATTTTTGATGTTTTACTGTTCAGACGACAAGCTCTAATTGTGCAAAATACGTATACCCACTAATATAAACACGTTAAAGTTAAGTTATTTAGTTTATTTACGGCGCAGTGGTTACGGTGTTCGGCTACTGTTGCCAAGGATGCGGGATCGAATCCCGGCCTTGGCGGGCGCTTTTCTATGGAGGCGAAAAGCAAGGCGCCCGTGTGCTGTGAGATGTCAGTGCACGTTAAAGAACCCCATGTGGTCGAAATTTCTAGAGTCCTTCACTACTGCATCTCTTATAGCCTGAGTCGCTTTGGGACGTTAAACCCTACAAACCAAACCAAACCAAACTAATTGTATCATTCAGTCTCTTACATGATGCACGCTGCAACCCCTAATGCAGTACCAGAGTTATATTTATTTATTTTGAAAGGGGGTGTTTACTGTCTTTAAACAGGTATAATAGCCCTCTCTAAGTTGCACAGAGAACCACACAAGAACACAGCTAGTCTAGGCCTCCACAAGCGAGCTCGAGCAGCGCAGCGGCACTTCGTCGTTCTTCTACTCGTCTTCATAATATCCTCGCCTAGTTCATCCTCATCTTCATAATATCCTCGCCTAGTTCATCCTCGTCTTCATAATATCCTCGCCTAGTTCATCCTCGTCTTCGTAATATCCTCGCATAGTTCCTACAATTTCCCCAGGAGCGAAGAGGAGCCATCCTGGCGACTTATGGTGAAGGCAAGAGGAGCGGATCGTAGTACGTTTTGAGACGGCTCACGTGCACAGTTTCGCGGCCGCGATGACGCATGTCCGAAGAGGGAGTGAGTAGCTCCACGATGTAATTCACAGGGGAGGTTTGGCGGACAATGCGGTAGGAGCCGTGGTACTCGGTTCGAAATTTTGATGACAATCCCGGTGGGGTGCCAGGAACCCAGAACCAAACAAGGGATCCTGTAGGGAAAACGTGTGGTGTCTGATCTTTGTCGTAACGATACTTATGTCGGCCTTGAGATTACGATGTTAAACTGCGGGCTAGCTGGCGGCATTCTTCTGCATGTTTGGCAACGTCTGAAAGAAGAGTCCACTCGGAGGAGTCGGGACGATATGGTAAAATAGTGTCCATCGTGGACGATGCCTCACGCCCATAAAGCAGGAAGAAAGGGCTAAATCCAGTGGTTGACTGCTTGGCGGTATTATATGCGTACGTCACGAAAGGAAGAACAGCGTACCAGTTCGTCTGATCAGCGGCAACGTACATCGTGAGCATATCTCCAAGAGTACGATTGAAGCGCTCAGTCAGCCCGTTAGTTTGAGGGTGGTAGGCTGTGGTGGTCCGATGTATGATGCGACATTCGGCCAGTAGAGCTTCAACGACGTTGGAAAGGAAGACGCATCCTCGGTCACTCAGCAGCTCTCGCGGCGCGCCGTGGCGAAGAACAAAATGATGTAGCAAGAACAGGGCAACTTCACGGACAGTAGCGGCGGGTAAAGCGGCGGTCTCGGCATACCGGGTGAGGTGGTCGATGCCGACGATAATCCATCGGTTCCCAGAGACCGTAAGGGAAGTGGCCCGTAAAGGTCAACGCCAACGAAGTCAAAAGGGCGGGCCGGACATGGAAGTGGTTGTAAGGGGCCAGACGCACGAGGTGTGGATGACTTGGGGCGCTGACAGGAAGGCGATGCCCGACTACTGTGCCGGAGTACCTGGGTTCGAACCCGACCTCGGTGGCTGCGTTTGGATCGAGGCGAAACGAAGAGGCGTCGTGTGCTGTGCGATGTCAGCGCACGTTAAAGATCCCCAGATGGTCGAAGTTACTTCGTAGCCTTCCACTAT
The DNA here is from genome assembly GCF_055883805.1 of Amblyomma maculatum. Classification (NCBI taxonomy): domain Eukaryota; kingdom Metazoa; phylum Arthropoda; class Arachnida; order Ixodida; family Ixodidae; genus Amblyomma; species Amblyomma maculatum. The sequence continues at coordinate 105,161,262 of NC_139352.1, forward strand.
GGCTCCTCTTTCTTTCTTTCCACTCTCACTCTCACCTTTGTCCCTTCCCTTACGGCGCGGTTGAGGTGTCCACAGAAAACAAGTGAGACAGTTATCGCGCCTTTCCCTTCCTATAAATCAATCAATCAGTGCACTTCGTTGAAATTGAAGGCAATGCATTACCATTTACGAGAGGAGCATACTCCTCAAACATTTCCCTACATCAGGTGCCGATGATGTGATTTTGAAACGCACATAAAAACGTCAGTAAGCGTTGCAGCTATCCTCCGGCTGTAGACTTATTTAGAAATTCTGAAAAAAAAGTCTTATTTAATGCTGTCGCTCGTGGCTTAAGGAAAATATATGGCGTAACATGCATCTGCGCGATCAACGCGGCATGGAACAAAAAAGCGTTTGCCCACGTAAGCTGATTTCATCAAATAAACGCTTTCTTGCGGGCGGCATTGACGGTTACATGGGTTGCTTTCGGTAAGGCTATGCAGTGCGAGACATAATCGCGTTGCGAGTTAATGAACTTTAAGGTAAACCATAAGAAAGCGTCTAGTTATACGGTTGAGCATTTGTGCTGACACAGAGCAAACAAAAGGAAGAGAATGCTGAAAGTACATGAAAGTCAGATAGCATGGTTCATTGTTTTAAATACTGATCAAGGTTCCCCCAATGTTTACACCTCGCGGAAATGTCTGTGTCTGAAACGGCCACTAGATGAAGAGAATGAGTATTATGCAAGTACTGAGTATTGATTCTCCTCTGCGGTGCCTTAAAGGCATATATCGTCGTGTAATATATTTAGCCGGATTGTTAATAAAATTGTCATTATTGACAAAATTGCCAATTATTAGTATTGTTTATCACTGCATCCAACAAGACACCAAGGAAGTTGGCAATTTCAAAAGGCGCAGCACAGCAACCGCAACCGAGAAAACGTCCATCGGGTTGCGTATATACACTGTCCAAAGCTGGATATAAAACGCAAAATCTGAATATCTTTTGAGTGAAGCTTTGCTCGACATAGAGTGCCGGTGAGTGAAGCATCATGTAGAAGAATTTTTTTAAAATGAGCACTGTTGGACACTCGACAAACGGATTAACGAACATTCATCTCGAGGCGCCCATGAACTGCCAATCGGTTAGCCAAAGCTATTGTTGCACATATACGTGGAACAGAAAAAATATTCACATAACTAAGTATGTTGCTGGTGAGATGCGCAAAGTGACGGAGACCTCAGAGGAAGCGACGAGACTGAGTCGTTAGTCCTGGACTACACCAGCATCATACAAGCAGCCGGTGGTAATAGAGGAAGTAATTTGCGCTTATCGCTTGCAGTGGATATAGCATTCACGGCCTAAATGCTCTGATGTATAATCTGATAGAACTCAAATCATTGCTGATTTCTGCCTGTTAGAGAATAAAGGCACTCTCGTCTAATGATGTTTTGCATGTTTTCTCAAACTTCCAGTTCTTCGTGAAAAAAAAAAACGTATTTGTTCTGGAATTCCAGAAATTTTGCATCTCCAACTCTCTTAGCGCAAATTTTTTCCCAGCTCTCTTGCAGCCATGTTCTTAGAATGGCCAGTGAAGACTTTTTTTTTCGTCTGACGCTGTGCTTGCCAAAGCGTTAGATATCAACTGTAAATAATTTAGCATCGTAAGCGTATTGTGAAATCCCAGATTCCATATAGAATGTTCCGGCGCCTCTATAACCACCCCCTTTTGTAGAACGTTAAATTTAGAGTCTTCTCACTGGCCACCAAGTTTGAATCACAGTACTCCCTTCTTTACGTGAATTTGTGGCGAGTCTACATTTCGGAAACTTCAGTCGTCACCTGCAATTTCTCACATGAGCCCGCATTTATGCTATCAAAAATATTTTAACTCTGTAAAATCAGGATTTTTGAATCTCCAGTCTCGCGGAACTGTTGGAATTTGTGTGAATGGATACAGGAGCTCAAAAAATTGACTGTGGTAGAGCTCTGGTTAACCCTAGTTGAATTGCGAAAGCAACGGCTGCATTTCTACGCTTGTGGTTGTATCTTATGGTTAAGCGCTTGGTCTGGCTCAATTTATATAGAGAAGACAAATTGTTGAGGTAACGACTAAGCTTTTATTCCTTCAACAGAATAGCTAAGCGGGCGAGTATGCGATACATGGTTGTTGTGTTGAAATTCATTTTACAGCTTTTGTGATGTGTGTTTTTATTATTTATACCAATGGTGACCCTGCGATGATCAGTGAAGTAGTGTGACTTGGTTTGCACGCTGCTGACTACGTGCTCTGTATCTGCCGAGGCTCTGTATAAACCCAAGTCTAAACTACGTCCCCAATATGTAATGATTTGAGGTTGCTGCTGGCTCAATTTGAGTAGAAGCCGCTCTTCTGCCGCTTGAACGAAGGCGGATTTCTTCCCTTGTCACGACAACCAACTCCTTTTTAGTTTGGCTAGGCATTCCGGTAGCCAGATCGTCAAACGCAGTTTCAACGCTAGCCTGGGATGATATGTACACCCCGGTTACTCCGGTTGTCGGGGCAGACCAGCCCACATGTAAATCCCCGCTTTAACGAAGCTTTATGAACTACCTTAGTGGGTAACGTGAATGCCAGGGTCCTAGCAGGCTCATTCTGACATAACCGTCCCATGTGAAACGAGAGACCCAAGTTGGCAGCTCCTGCCATGTGCGGTTGCGGCATACGAGCATACGCAACGAGCCGAACTGGTTGGCGTAGTGTTGCCATCGCAACAATATTCTAGAGGGCGATCTTGATCACTAAACTGCGGTGAGGCGAAAGTGTGCGGTGGTCCTAAGCTCTACACCAGGGCACCTCTTTCTCTCTGTTTTCACCCCCACATTCGCGATGACGTGACAGTGTGAGCTACCAGCCAACATATAAAGCCCCGCTTCAACTGAGCCGTATGTATGTGCATGTGTGGCCTAGGGATAACGTGATTGAAAGAGTGTTGGCGGGCTGATTGTGATATCCTCCTCCCTTATGAAAGGAGATGCTCGAGTTGGCAGCTCCTGCCAAACGTAATGTCAGGAAGCCCTACGTCCAGTTAGTGCTCGGCCATGTTAGCTGCCAGCTAACGCCTCCCACGTAAAGAAAGCGTTATTACGGACGGACGGACGGACGGACGGACGGACGGACGGACGGACGGACACGATTCGCGAGCATGAGCCATTAAAGGTTATCACCTTAACAAGATAATCCTGCGCCCTATCCTGTCGATTTACCATATTTTTAGCGAGACATGAACCTGGCCGAACAATTTAGAACAAAGAGCACTAAGATCCAAAGGGTCATCTGCCTGAGGCCTTAGAAATAAGCGGCTCAAAGAAAGCAACGAGAGAATCAAGAATGAAATATAACCGGCGGCAAGTGAAATTAATGATCGGCTGTAAGACGCAGACCGTTAGGAAAGTGCGCCTGTGATAACGAGCCTAAATTATAGGTTCAGGGCCTTGCTCTCGAATAGAAAATAGCCTCGGAGCTAACGTAACGATCTCGAAAACGCATATATTTCACTTCCCCGTGGTACTTGGGCGCTATCACCGCTGTACAGCTCGCTCTACTTTAGTGAGTAGGCCAGGGGAACATAAATCAGTCAGTACCGTGTTCTCTGGTAAAAAGTCTCGTGCTTGATTTATGCAAACATCTGTACAAGCAGGATGACTCAAATTGATGCTACATTTATTATTCTCATGTATTTGCATACCTGTTTCGTTAGAGCATCATTGGCAACTCTGTCGTTGAGCGCAGAAAAAAGCGCAGAACTGACGGAACACTCCTGAAAGATGATAGATGCTGTAATTGAAAGTGACGTCAAGCATTTTGAGGATATCTTGTATTGTTGAGAATTTATGAATTGTTAAAAAATACTGTTAATAAAATACTGGCGGAACTCGTTTCAGCATTTGACGGTAAATATAACGTGCCAACTTGCTAAACTGTCACGGAGAAATCAGAATGTTGACTGCTGAAAAGTAATAATTACACTTCTGTTGAAATATCGTATTTTTGTGAACATTTCTAGAGATGGTCTATTTTTCCAAAGACTACCGAAATTTGCTATGATGTGGGTCGAGCTCGTACGAGAATTTACGATTGCTATAGAAAACCAGTGGGTTTTAGCGCCCAAAGCTGCGACATTAAAGTACCTGTTACGTTAAAAAGTTTAGAATCTTCCTCTATTTTGCTTCTCGAAGTTTACGTTACTATGGATCATTGCTTATGGTCTTTTTCACTGAATTTCGAACAACAACGAGCAAGGGTCACAGAAAAAAAAAAGTCAAGTGAAAGAGTAGAAATAAAAGCGAGCTCGGACGTTTACGTTTCGACTTAAGCCTTTTGGATCAACGATAGTGTTTTTTGTTTGAATTTATCTGCAAGAATTTCGTCGAAACATAGATTTCAGAAAAAAGTGGTGCGGTCCTCCAAGTCTAGTGAAAAAAGACAAGCCTGTGGAAGAACGTTCTCCAGATGTGTCGTTTTTTTGTATAGTGAGACGAAAAATGGGCAAAATAATTGCGGCGAAAACATTTCCCACATAAATTGTAAATATGTTGATAAGACGATCATATTAGTATCAGTAAGTTTACTTTAAATACCTGTCTGAAAAAAAGTTGGAAACTTCCTCTCTTTTGATCTCAGAGTTTTGGCTCCTACTCATCATTGCTTTTTGTCCTGTGCATAGAAACCCGAACCGCTGTAATTTAAAGGTAAAAATATTTGTTGTCATTTTATTTGTTTTCGTCCCTTCAAGCCAGTGCATATTGATCAAGGATACGAACGACGAAATGTTTCCCTTCGTAACAGCCTAAGCCTGCATGTACAAAGCTAGTAGGAGTACTCTATATATTGCTGATACTAAACGCTAGCTAAAACAGAAGCAAGGAAATATAAGCGTAAACAACTGGCAGCAGCCTGCAAAACAGCCTTGAGTGACATCAACAGAACTTTCGCGATTAAGATGGTCAGTTTACCCTTCGCGTAGGTCTTTATATGCTTATATTCATCAACTGCAAATAATTAATTTGAGGCCCCGCCGGGGTGGTGCAGTGGTAAGACGCCCGGCTACTGTGCCGGAGTTCCCGGGTTCGAACCCGACCACGGCGGCTGCGTTTCGATGGAGGCGAAACGAAGAGGCGTCGTGTGCTGTGCGATGTCAGCGCACGTTAAAGATCCCCAGGTGGTCGAAATTACTCCGTAGCCCTCCACTACGGCTCCTCTTTCTCTCTTTCCACTTTCATTCCCACCTTCCTCCCTTCCCTTATGGCGTGGTTTGGGTGTCCACAGAGCAAGTGTGACAGTTACTGCGCCTTTCCCTTCCTGTGAACCAATTTATTTAACTTAATTAATTTGAGGTTATAATGAAGACAGGGAAGATCTGAGCACTCAGCGCGATAAGTAACAGATCGTATCGAATTTTGATGATACATCGGGAGTGTCCAAATATGTCATGAGAGGCAAAACTGTGATTGCGCCAAGCAAAAGATAGGGGTAAATTAGAGGTACAATACGCCGTATGAATATTAGAATATTACCCTTGTGGACAGAATTACATCGATGAAGGCATTTCGAACCGATGCTCTTGATGCTCTGTACAGGGAAGCTTGCAGCTTGAGCGTCATTACCTCAAGGCGATATGCGCTCAGTCATTTTAAAGGGAAAAGTACCTGGAAGAAGCTGCGAGAAAAAGAAAGCGAAAATTGCTGTGTTGACTATTGCAAAATAACAAGCCAGGAATGCGATTTGAGCCAAAAAAAAAATCTGTCCATCATCATACGCGAGGAATGCGGAACAACGAAGTGAAGTGTTCGTGGTTAATTTAGAGTGCCTGAATTTCTGAATTATGAGTCATGATTAAGCGGCCAATTGGCGTCGTTGTATTTTGCCTAAATGAAAACACGACCGCCACAGAGCGGATAGATGCTAGTAATTTCGGTACAGCAAGCGAATGCGTGTACTTTTGGTGATCATCTGACCAAATCACCTTACATTCAGGCTACATCACTTAGTGAATTGATAACCTGGGATCATGTATGAAATGAGCAACGCGAAATAATCTTCCTTGCTCACCATTGTGGTGCAGATGGAAATGGAAATAGTGCGCAAGGATAAAGAGATGTGTGGGGAAACTTCCGCAGTGCCTTTCTTCTCGCAATTTGTCAGTTTGAGAAAGGATGAAATGAACGCTGCGGAAAAAGTAATTGTAACTTTAGACACATAGTAGGTATACTTGTCTTTTAAATTTATTGCAGCCATGTAGCGTTCCGATAAGACAAGTAGACGATTTCCACATTTTTTTCCGTTGGTGGAAGCTGACTTAAATGTATCTCTTGAAGCTTTCTAATTTTCTTCTTCCTCTAATAGCAACAAACATTACAGAACTGTTTTAAACGACCTGAACCCTCTCAATACCTATGAACTAGTCCATCCTTACTACAGCAATAGCTTCGATATCGTTAGGTATACAGGGTGAAAATATTTCCTGGGTTCAAAACGAACTGTATAACGAATCGCGTCTCTCACAGCCTGAGTCGCTTTGGGACATAAATTCCACAAAACAAACGAGACCTAATCCGAATCTGCAAAATAAAAATGGCATTTTTAATGTCACGGTTTGAAGATTCAAATAACCTCTTGCCGAAAGTTCTAACTGTCATGGAACCACTATCCGGGAGACGAAATATATTCCGGGAACTTGACAAACCTTATGATATTCTTTTCGAAAACGAAAACTTTACAGCTATAACTTACAGCGTATATAGGGATCATTCTACCTGTGTTTGAGCCTCATACTTAAAACAGGAATCAACTGGGTCTCAGAAAACAAACTTCTATTCGGTAGTCCATCGAGCGATGCTTTCTTCCATCGGCCAGCCTTAGGTTTAATGCTGGAAAACGTCTCCTATTCACATCTAAAAAAGAATGCTTGAGCACTAAGAATTCTAGTGGAGAGAAAACAGCTTCCTGCTTCCCTAGAATAAATGACACATTTGTAATCAGGTATTTTGTTCTCGACTGAGAAAGCCGTCCCGAGAAGAGGCACAACAAACCAAGCGATACCAAGCTAAAAATACTCTAAGATAAATAATGGACTCACGTAGAAGAAAACATAGCAGCGAGTAGCAGCAAGCAGTCAAATCTCATGTGAATGCAGGCTCCGGAAGCAGAAATCCGCAAGGCGATTCCTTCACTGCGGAACTGGTGAGAGCAAAATGCAGCTTGTTTCGCGTCCAAGAGAGATTGCGATTTGAAGTCGTCTTATTCTTGCAGGAGCCGTCGCCATCGAAATTCACTGCTGGATGTCCCAAGATTTGAAGATATGTGAGTGAAATTCACTGATTTGATGCAACAAATAAGTGAAATGGCATAGGAAAACGTGCGCAGGCGACCATATTAAACCGGCTTGAATAAAGTGATTTCCCCTGCATTCCGCACATTGCTTCGCCTGATAAGTAGGAGTATCTGGGTGAAGTGACTGCCCGTATTACGTATGCTTGTCAGAGAGTTACTGAAGGATCATCAACAGCGGCAAGATGCACCTGCTTGACTAAACCCACTAGAATCAAAAGCTTCCATAGTGCGGCCCTGTAACAGCTGCGGTGAATGTTTTTTTTTTTAAATACCTTCTTATATTGTGATCCGCCCAGCTATCTTCCTGTCGCCTGTGCTATGCTTACCTTGCCTTGAAATGGAGCCTTGAAACTTTATAAGTTATCTTTTTTTCAATGAACCTAACGAGCTGACGCCCTCAGCTTTTTTATTTTGGCTAGAATATCATTACCCGGGGTGTACAATCTCTACGGCAAAAAAAATAAAAAACAGAACCTCGTGTCTTTTGGAGTTAATATCCTTTTTCCTGTGCTTTCCGTTCAGAGCTGATATTTTATTGTTCTTTTTTACTACTACTTTATTGGTTCTTTCTTCCCTGTTAAGGTGTTTCCAACATGCCTCGACGTGGCATGAACACGATATCTTACCTTGACCAGTTTCCCCATAATCTTCACAACTCCAGGTGTCACAAACGATATGAATTCTATTTTCTTTATTTTGGGACCATGTAGGTTTATCAAGTTTCACCCCTTAACGTGGGTTGTCATGATACTTAATTTATATTTATTGCCTGTCCCAGCTACCACCTGTTACTCCTGAAACTGTTATAGCCAGCCATCGCATATTCGCAGTACGCTTCACGCTGACAATCGCATTAGTCGCCCGCCACTACAGCGTAATTCGTTGTAGTTCGCACATTGTCGATTACACGCCTTCTTGGAAGATATCGAAGAGTAATGCTACTTTTAGATGGAAGTCTCTGTCAAAGCGAAATCTATTGTTCTCGGCTAAAAACGGGTACTTTTGGGCCTCTTACTATCAGGGAGAAAGGTTGCGAGGTCGCGTCACCAAGAATCGGAGCTCAGAGCTGTGTTGTTAGCTAAATCGGGCGACCAGACCTGTCAAAATAAAAGGCAGATTCCGGTGCTATCACTTGAGCTACTGAAATCAAGTGATCGCCAATGAACGCGAGCCTTCTAAGCGAAATTCATTTTCTACTTTCCTAGAAACGTTTTTCCCGATATATAGTGCAATGAGCTATTCTCTCGATTGTATGACGCGGGTGTCTGTGTGTAGGTAAACAGCATTTTGTCATGTTTATTTTTTCTCCTTATTTGAGCCTATTAGAACTGCCAAGATTTAGTTAATATTATAGGCTACGTTGGGCAGACACGGCTTTTTTAAAGAGGTATCACGCCACTACTTTTCATCGGCCCGCTAAACACGGATATCATTTTATGAGCCCACAATTTAGCACCGTACATGCTTTACTATGTTGTCCTGTTATCCTGGCTAATAGATGTGACATATTAATTATCAACTGCCATTCTTCCCCGAATAGTATTGCTAGGCCGACATCACAGGGTAAGGCTCTAGCTTTAGAGGTTGGCAGATTCACTTGAATGTGGTGCCCTGCCTGGAGCGAGAGGTTAACTCCTTCCATTGCGCTACAGGCCATATCGCAGCCATGCATGGTCATTTACTCCGCAGTCCTTGGGTACTGAGGGCCGAGGGTTAAATAGTCTGTTAATATAGGAAACACTCGCCAAGTGGAATGCCAGAGTTGTCAAATCCTATTCTGTTACTGGAATAGAATAGAATAGAATAGAATAGAATAGGAGCGATGTTACAGAGCCCATCCTTAGGATAGGCTTTGTAACATCCGGAACAGAACAGCAGAAAGACCTGCAACAATCTTTCTCCCGAATTCATGCAGTGACAGAGACCTGAATTAACAATTCACTCGATAGGCTGGCTTTATAATGCAAAATAAATGCTACCTCTATTACGCGAAAGTCAGTCTGGCGTTTCAGGTGGCGTTGTCAACACACGACATTAACCATTAAGATGCCACCGAGTGTGATGGCCGGAAATTCGAAGTAATACAACAAACTAAATTTATCTGCATATCAGGTTTGAACCCAGGCCCCCTGCGCGCTAGAAGAGAATGCAACGTATAGGCCATTTGGTAGTCTTCGTTTCATTATTGCATAGAAAATGCGCCCAGAAACAGAAACTGTAAAGCTCGTGGATCACGTCATTGGCTACATAATGCAAGCACGCTATAACCCATTAATTAGCCACCATAACCCAGTAATTAGCCACCATAACAGATTTCAATATTCAGCTAGGCACTCACAAGAATCAAGAGTTGGTAGCCAACTATGGGGCATTTCAAGGGCGCTATAGACTGCCCGCACCAAACCGCACTGCTCCCGTAATAAAGACTTCAACTATCATGATGTTTCAGCCTGAAAGACCACCATTCGACTTTTCTAGAAACTAAATAGTCACATTAGTATAAAGAATTCATAACGCACGTCACAACTCTTCTGAAAAGGAAAGAAACACGAATACTATATGGCGTGATTTCGATGTTCTTTTCTAGCGTCTGCTGCAATCTGCCCCCCCCCCCCCTCAAAAAAAAAAAGAACATCAAATTACGGCACTGAATAAAGCAGTGGTCAATGGTCTCCGGCGTGTTACACAGCCCGCCATTCACCGGTCATGGTGGAAACATCTGCTTGTCGTAAAGCCATGCTTTAACCACGAGCGTTGAAGTGTCTAGTTTAAAAATCGTTTTTGCAGCAGACTAAAGGCACATGCACTTAACACGGTTTAAAGAAATTCCTGATAAAGTTACAGATCTAAACGTATGAGGAACAAAGACTCAGTAAGAACCTGTCATCTGCCTTCTGGATATGATATATATAGTCTAAAGAAAGCGCGCAGTGAGGAAATAGAAGGTGACCGCCACTTTTGTATGGAGTCCACTTCCTCAATGCATCGGTCCAGCCGGTGCGAATAGGTAAGGGAAGTGAGAACTAAGACGACTAATAAGCACATACACTAAAATGAGATGGGTGGCCAAGATGAAAAAAAAGCCCGAAACTAGTTGGTGTACGAAATTTCCAAAAAGATCTAGTACGCCAAACTTTATTATAAGAAACAAACTATCATGATGCATGGGATCTCACTGAGAGGCCTATATGAAAGTTAAGAATATTCTGTGTTTTTCCTACACCTTCTGTCTAGCACAATGCAGAACTTGTGGGACGTAGGCAAGCTTTACTAACAAAAATGTTTTGCAGATTTGCGCTCGAGAAAACACCGAACGTTCCCTACCCATCCCCGCCTGAGGTTGTTGCCAAATAGCTACAATTTCTAAATCACAATATGCCCCCTTGTTGCGAGCCTGATGCAAAGGAGCCATCTAGTAGTGCAAAGGGCCGCAATCCTTACGCTTACGAAATTACTTATGACCTCAAAAAGGCTCAGCCTTGTACCCCATCCACCCAACCATAATTCTTTGGATATATCTAAATTCAGTGTCGCACTTGATACCGCAAAAACGTTTCAGGTAAATTGAAAGCCTCCACTGCAGTGTTTCGTCACCGCAAAAAAGTGGACGTCAAAAGCAGATGCAATGCCTTAATTTCAGATTGGCCCAGGGAGAAATCACGGGAAAGCAGAATATTACATATATTTGCATGCTGCAAGGTCATGAACAAGAAATCCAGAGAAACTTTATCGAAAGCTTTCGCAAGGCCAATCTGAATTAGAGCTATCAGCTTAGTCTCGTCTTATACTGTCGCCAATACCGAACGTGTAATATATATATGGGTTTTTATACTGCGCCTTCTAAAGCCACAGATCTGGTGTATTCCTACTAAGTTGTGACTACCCGTTGCATACGGCCACCAAAACCCTTAGCAAAAATGTATTCTATACTCCCCAGGGAAAGTGGACGACATCATTCAACATTCTGCAAGCTATTGCTCTCTTTGCTTTTTTTTACGAATAAAGTATACCCTGAAAAGAAAGGGGGAGGCAAAAAACCATCATCATAAGATGCTTCGGAAACAACCAGCAAAATAGCTGCAAGTAAAGGTGAAGGTGCTTATAAAACTGGCTAGCAATACCATCCGGCTCAGTGTATTTCTGTCCCTGCAATTGAGAAATACAGATTTAACCTCGTCTAAAGTGATAGGTCCCTCAGCTACAGCACACTGCTCATCATCACGTTTAGGCAAAGATTCGAGCCAGTGATTGAAATCTGATCTCCCATTTTGGCTCCCACAACATAGCAACAGCTTCCGAAATAGTCAAAGAGAGAATACCCAATTCTAGGACCCTCACTACAGGCGAAACCGCCATATTAAATTTGTAATATTTCCTTGGAAAGAGCCATCTCCCTTTCACCAATAAGGGCCCGTCAAGATTACTGTTCGTCGAGATACCTATTCCATCTAGACCTTATTAAAGTCCCCTTATATCTCTCACTTTCAACTTGTTGAAGGACTACTTTACGAAGGTTGATTTCTTCTGCATGGGTACCGGGGCGCATTCTCTCTAGCTCATGTACCATAAATACCGCACGCCCTGACTCACGAAGGTGAAGCCTTGTCAAGAATGCGATCCTCGCTGGCTTCAATGGAAAATTCTTTGCCTCTTGTTTAGATAAGTCTCAATTTTGAAAAACGAATAGATCGATGCACGACCGTGTGTCTTTCAAGCAAGCAGATGCAGCACGTTGAAAGGGTCTATCTGTCAGGAGTCAGCTATTTATTTTGCACAGCTCCCAACGAGGTTGAATTAGGCATCGACTTTACTTTCCTGTATGGGTCGACACAGTCTACACTGCGAAAATCACTGATTAAAATGGGCCGCACACAGTAACCAAAGAAGTAAATAACTCTTCTAGTCAATCGTAAATCCTGTCAAGCTGAGCGCTGGAGAAACAGTGAAAATGAATAAAGTACTGTTGCCTTTATCTTGTTTAAAATCCACAAAATACCCAGAAGTTTCATCCCAGCGAACACAATAAATTCTCCCTAGAGCATTATTTGTCGATATCCGTACAAATGATCAGCCAATGACTGAAAACATAGCTTTCTATCCTGCTGGTTTGCAGGGCATAAACGCAAAACATTCTCCATTGAACACTCGAAATCACAAGATCACAGCATATAAATCACTTGTCATCGTCTATGCAGTATGACATCTCCTTAATATCTTGTGTGTTAATCGAGAGTAGCATCTACCCTCCTAAACAGCACCTCGAGTGGCTAACAATAACGGTGTATTCTGGCAAAAATGGCTCGACAGCTTGTTTCGTGTCCTCTTCAGAAGACATCTTGCTTCCTGATTGGCTGCCACGCTCACACTCCATTTATTTGGAAGATTATATGATTGATTTTCCGTTCGACGACTGCGCAAAATTTTAACGCTGTGAGTAGCGACTTGAAATGGTGCAACACTAGCCATTTTCAGTGCCTGTCTTATTGAACAGCATCCCCTGATGTGGGGCCGCCGTCTGGAAATCAGCAGCCTATAAGGAGGATAGCGCCGTCATTCTTAAATTTACCCTCCCCGCAGTCATCAGACGAAATACCTCTTGCTTATCGCCAATTGCACATACCTCATCCGCAGGACGCGTCCTTGGCGCGCTGTTTTCCTTTGCCTCTACTTCTTCCAATACTGACAAGGTGTCAGTACATGATGCCGAGCGTACCACGTCACAGAAGCCACGCCAATCGATGAAGCATGGACAACAGTAGACGATGACACTGCACTTGAAATACTGCTTCATTCTAGAGACGAAGGGGAGTCATCGACGAAGCTGCCGCCTATATCTCAACAATTTGCTGGTGGAGTGTCCAGCCGTTCACTTTCGGAGGTATCTGGCGCTGCAGCCACTCGAGGGCGAGCGGCTAGCTTCGCCGGGGCAGGGTCTGGTGGCTTTGTCTCCGCAGAAACTTAACCTGCGACCAGACGTGGCAGAGGGCTTCATTCCTCTGTCTGTTGGGAGCTCATGGCAGAGTTCACCAGTAGCGTCCACGACATCCATGACGTCCATAATATTACTCGGACACCATGTCATCAATAAGAGCTACTTGTCAGTGGCGCAACCTTTCAGCATAGCTCAGTACGCAGCCCTTCACTGCATGCCCAAAGCATCAGAACTGGGTGCACTGAGGTGTGCGACACTGGCGCCGACCGTAGCCTACACTGCTGCACCGAAACCACAGCGAAGGCCTATCGCCTGCAATCCAAAGGCGTTCATAATATTAGGGATTTTAATTGCGGTGACTCCACCCTTGAACGCCACCGAGATTTTTCTATTTCCAGTTTGCATGTGATCCATGCCAGGTCATCACCATTCTTCGCGTTTCACAGCCTGAACACTTTCAAAAAGCTCCAAAACCTCTTTAATTCTTCCGCTCTCTACATACCGCTGGAGCCAAATCAGCTTAACCTCAAAATTTTTCCTTTTCTGATCAAACAGCATCCACTTCAGACATTTGACAAGGAGCTCCGCTTTTCAACAAGCTTCTGCTTTGACCAACGTTTGTTGGAGGTAACCATCCACACGTGGCCCAGTTGGTACTGGCCAATGAAAATAATTTGATAGAGGTCCAAGATCTGGGCGAGTGAGTGGCGGAAGTCAAGCATACGGTACAGGCGACCTTTAAGGTCTGGATGCAGAAAATGATGTTAAGGATGACATTGCCATTAGAATGTCAAAAGAGAACAACTTTGTACGAGTCCACTAAGCATTTTGACTTGTCAGAACACCTCGACGAACAGCCGATGCACTCTTTCTAACTTGGTGCGGTTTCGAGGGCAGCCGTTCTCAATGGCTTCAATGCGTTCATTAGACGTGCGTGCTTCTCGAACACGCTGGACACAGCTATTATTTGTTGCGTAGGCCACGAATGAATAGCCGGATTAAGCGTCTCAGAGAGAGACTTATTAAAAGCATTGCTGTACATATAATTTACGTGCATTTGGGATGAGTACTGACATTGCACTAATTTTACAGTGTCAAAATCAACCGGAGAGTGCGGTAAGAACACTTACACCGAGACGGATGATCGGAGGTCTTAACTGCACCTTTCTTCAGGTCTGTGAAAACTCAGAAACTGTATTCGCTTTGGAGCTACAACGTCCCAATATTGCCGGTGTTTTTTTTGCAAAGAGCCCACAAACGCTTGATGAGAAAGAACTTTTGTAAATCCGGGAATATTTGAATTGAAATGTGGTCACGAAGAAAGGGGGACGCTTTTGCATTCTCAGACGTAATCAGTACTGAGGAGTTATACAGAGATTTTTGCGTTGTTGATAATTCGTGTTATATAGCGATTGGTGCCTTCCTTACTGATAAGCTCTTTAAGGCGACGATAAAAAAGAAAAGGATAATATTTGTTGCTATAATTGCTAACGACGAAACTCGAGTTCACAACTGGTTCTACTTAAGATGGATTACAGCATCCTTCTTGCGCCCGGAGCGGACGGGCCGACTCGATGGAATCAAACGCTTTGTGAAAAAAAAAAAAAAAAAAACGTAAATGAAAAAGGCCGCCTTTCGTCAAAATAACCTGGTCAACTTTTTCCAATTCTTCCTAGAACGTAATTTTACATTTTGATAGAGAAAATGGCCTCGAGCCCTTGTTTTATTCACCTTGCTTTCCTTTGCCCTTGGCAATAGTGAATCATGAGATGTCCTTCAAATACATTTCCGAGAATATACGAAGGCGGTTTTTAAACAAAACATACCTCTATATTATATTAAGATGTGGAATTAGCGGGGTCTTGCAAAAGAACTTGAGTGCATTGTTTTTTTTTCTACTGTTTTGTTGAGTTTAGCGATGTTAACACCACCGGTTATAACACGCATATTTTGGAATATACTGTTTTCATTTCTCCAAGAACGAAAGCTATAGTCCTACTGGTGTCGACACCCAGTGTGGGCGTACTTTGTAGCGGACATCAGCAGGGGAGTGTCAGTGTTTGACGATTTGACAAATAGAAACTGCACTGAAAATTGTGTCCATTAGTAAAAACATGTTAAGTCACGTTTTATTCTATATTAGGTAAATTAATCCGAGATATCGGGTTTGCTCAAATGCAACACAATTTCAGTGACACAAAAATAACCAGCAGGGGCGTTGGTAACTACTTCGGATAATTTAGCCACAGCTAGCTGTGGCTATGCAGCCAACTTTACGCAGGTACAAATTGAACAACT
This sequence comes from Amblyomma maculatum, assembly GCF_055883805.1. Taxonomy (NCBI): domain Eukaryota; kingdom Metazoa; phylum Arthropoda; class Arachnida; order Ixodida; family Ixodidae; genus Amblyomma; species Amblyomma maculatum. The sequence continues at coordinate 105,176,849 of NC_139352.1, forward strand.
TTATCAGTCGCTCCACGCTTATTATGGATGCCTGCGGAGGGAAAGAAAGGGGCGGTCAAAGAGCGGGCTCACGAGGAAATCACAATATTTCGGGGTGCATTGTGGCAAATAAACGTCTCTTTCTCCAGCGTATTCCCGCGGTTCCTTTGTTCCTTCTATTTTTGCGAGGCACCCTCGCGGTTTCAGTCATGGAAGCGAGGAAAGCGTTTCATAGCGGCTAGGAAACCATGAGATGGCATTTTCCTCTACTTCGTAGTGGTGGGCACATGTAGGCTTTTTTAATTCGTCGTGCCGCGCATCGTAATTCGGTGAGTAAAAGGGCAAGCGAAAGACAGGGCAAATTGATTTCAGGGCAATTTTTTATTTGATTATATTTTGCAAATTTATTCCTAACAACTCCCGTTCAGTTGCACCGAATAATTCCAGATTAAAAACAAAATTGCATAAAACACGAATAACAGACGAAAACAGCGCATACAGTCACTAAACATTTTATTTGTGTGCCAGTTCTGTGTTTATCTGTTATTCTTTGTTATCACTGTTTTTCGCGCGGGTTTTTCCCTAATACGAACGCATTCCAACTAACTCAGCTCGCCGTGCTCATCGAGTAGTTTATTTTTTTTTTTACTTGTTAATTTCGTGTTATAAAGAATTCATCTAAAGCATATCACACAAGCTTTGCAGGGCCCCTTTAAGGAACGGCGACTGCTATATGCAGATAATTGACCGAGTTTCTTATTGGCCTACGCTTGCGAACATGGGCCACCAGTGACGCGTTATTGAATTGATGAAATGAAAACCTTGCGACAGAATGGTAAATGATAGACGACATTCAATTAATATTTATTGAAGTAAATTAAGTAAGCCTGCCCTGTTTATTACTTCAGCGCTCAGTGCGCGGAAAACAATAGTAAGGATATTTCTCCACACCAAATGTCGGAAATCGCCATGGCCTTCAATGTGCTTAGCGTGTGCTCGAGCGGAACTTCCACCAAGGTCAAAGATGCACCGCGGCTTGTACAATTTCAATTGAATCTCTACCACAGCGCAAGACACGTTTACCACAAGAACACCTGATCATGAAACTTTCTTTCAATTTAGTACCTTAGAGATCTCTTTAGGTTAACGGTGAGGCAAAATTCTGCATTCATTCGACACTACCCCACCAGAATGTCAAGCGTTACCTCAGAGTTACCCAGTAATGTTAGAAGGAACCTGGGTTCAATTGATGCATAAGTGTTTTAATAATGGTAATTCTATGACACGACGTAGTACGTACGACTTTAATCCGAATTGGCCGAAGTAAAAGTTTTAGGTATCCTGAGCCGGATTTGGTCCTCACTATTGGGGAGTTAGGCTGGAGATCAGTTAGGTTCAAATAGGCCGAAGATATATTTAGGGATTGACCTAAGCAATATTTGACGTTCACTTGGGCTAAATTTGTAGGTCACATTTGTGTTTTTCGGAGATGAATTGGGCTGCACAACGATATTTTGTACACACGATGACGCGTGCCGGGAGTCTCCCCTGCCATGGTGGTGACGTAGGTGACTAGAGACTGCATTCCTTCGTTACAGGTCAAATCCTGGCATCACATGACACTAAGAAATGTTAGCTGGATAGCTAGCAGTATAAACTAAAATAAATATTTTCCTTACACATGGCAAATAGCAAAACGTTCGCGGATTATCGAGGAACTCATGATGGCAGCGATGCGGTTTGCAAAGGGTCTCAGTAGGTATGCAATTCATGAAAACAGTGATAGAAAGACGTTGAAAAGGTTGTTATACGGGTGAGTAGTAGTGAAACATGAAGGGTTGCCGAACGTGGTACGAAACGTATGAAGCAGATGCAAAGATGTAAGGATTCTTGATGACGTGCAGAAAATGACAACTTGATATAAACAGAAAAGGAAAACTCGAGATATAGAGTACTGGCACAGCGCCCACTAAATGTCAGGTTCAGGTTTTAAGGATGAGATGCTGACATCGCGCGAGCAACACGGATGTAGCAATCTAGTGACACTGTTTTGAACACCCGTCATGGCATTAGCAATATGCGGCTGATGTGAATGTTAGATCGTAGGTCAAAATTCTAATTTCTTTGGACCAGTGCCATGTAAGCTGGTTTTCTTACATGTCAATGTAAAGCAAGTGACACGTGAAATCTCTAATTATTTGTTTGCAGAAGAGCCAATGTCCGTTACATTTTCCTATTTTTAGACTCTGCAATACCTGCTTTCTCTTTTTTCGATAATAAATAGTTATCACATCCTGTATTTCATCCTCTCGTATTTCGTGCTCTAATGATCACGACCTGCCTCAGTACTGCCTAAGCAATAGAGCTTTATTCGATGTCTCTTAGACTCTAGGTACAAAGCTAAAAAACAGCATATCTGCTTCTAACAACGACGCAATCTGACATTTACTTGCCTAATTTTTGTCACAACTAATGAACTGTAGCTACCGCGCTTTCTGACCAATACAACTGTTTTCACGCCGTTTCTTCTGATATGTGACGAAAATATCTTGGGACCTGTTCGGAAGAAGTCGTTTTAGCTGAACAGTGGAAAGCGAGAAAATTGTCTTCATTGATATCTTATTGGAACAGGTACAAATATACTTTTAAGTAGAATTTAATAAAAGCGCTGCAACCCGAACACTGAAATCCACATAACCAGCTTAATGTGTGGGTATGCGCCGTGCAACGGTGGTTTTTCTTTCTCTTTAATGAATGTGAGCAGTGCTCTAGGAGAAAAATGTATTGAGCGCGAAAATAATTTGTAAGGAGAGTGAATTTTAAATATAAATTACCTTGACAAATTACGCCCTAAAGCGAAGCCAAGCGTAGAAAGAATGTAAGTCCTTTTAGCAGCAGACGTAACATTACCGCAACACAGGTTTGGCAATAAAATGCTATTAACTCCCGTCGACGGTGACCTTGAGAGGACGTCGCAATAAAACAGAGAGCCAACAACTGGGCACCGATTCTCCTTCATCTGGGCGCCAATTAATTTGAACCCAACCACCGAAACGCGATTATCCAGGCACTGAGTTGTAATAAGACTCCTTCCACAAGCAAGGCGCTACGGTCCCGCCACGCGCACGTGGAACGCCGCCCAACGCTGGCGATCGTGGTGGCAGCCCCTCGAAGAGGGTTCTGAAATTTGGAATTGAGTCAGTCACCGTGTTGCATGGTCTGCTCATGGCGTTTGACCCTTTAGCAGACGGTTAGGTAGACTGTTGAGGAGCACATGAGCGTGCTGCTTCTCCTACTTTCTTGTCGGGCGAGTGTCCCTCCTTGGCCGCGTAAGCATTTGCATCGCACCGCATTCCAAAGCCATCATCATGAGAGCTGCTTAGGCGGAGATATGGAGCTTGATGAAATGAGTAGATAGAAAGCGTCTTGGGACCGATGTGCGAGTTATGCGCGACGGAAGAAGACTGTTCGCTCCTGCCTGCAACGCCACGATTAAGCGGCCGCTCTCGAACGCCACAGGCCACCATGGAGCGAAGCTGCCTACCAAAGTCTGCACAATTGCAAGGTTCCGCAAGAACGGCTGAGGTCGTTGCAATGTTGGAGGAAGGAAAGCCCGTGATGTGTTGTGCACTAGACCCATTTCAAGGTTTTGGCTAGTACCATTTATAAGCAATGTGCTAGGCACGTAATTATTTTATGCTCTCATTATATCTCGATTACGCGAGCTGCAGTGGTTTTTTAGCAGGTATTATTCTGAATTTATCGGTTCCAGGTCCATTTCAAAACGCGCGCTTCCTCTAAATCGTAGCCTTCGCTCGTTAAACACAGTTTCCCTCTGGCAACCTTCACCTCAAAAAGTGTAGAACCCCTCAACCATCAGAAATAGGCATTTCGCTAACATAGGAGCCCTTATGTACAACCAGCCCAGCTTTTCCGTTTAACACCGATGTCTTCCCTTAACGCTGCACGTAATAAGTCCACTGACAGCGTTGTAGCGCTGCACGTAGAGTGCACCGAGCGATCAATTTTCAGCCTCAGGCGTAATGGCTGTCCTCTCACGACATGGCTGTCTCCCGGCAGGAAAAGCGAGGCACAGAAGCTTGACATCATTTGGCGCAGACAGCGACCACAATCATCTCCATCAAGCCCCTAAAACGTGTGTTACTACTCCTGGGAGAACAGAGATCCGAAATTTATTACCTGCATCAGGAGAGGAAACAATAACGCAGCAGTGCACGGACGACAATGTAGCTTCTGAGACCACACGGAAGTGCCTTGTGGGATCATTCTCCCTAGCGTACGCAACTAAATTACTGTATTTGATCAAAATCTTAGTGTGGACTAGTCGGGGGTTCATCCGAAGTATAAGTGGAAGCAGCGCAAAAAACAGGGACCGAAGAGGAAGGCACAAACCACAGGACTGGCGCACGTCAGCGCCATTCCTGTGGTTTCAGTTTCCCTTTTCTGTCCCTGTTTCTTGCTCTTCTTCTACTTTTACTTAAGATAATCCTGTACTCATTTATTCTTTGGCAATATGGCTTTCACTGGCATTTACAGTGACTAAATGTGCAATCATGCACTCAGGCAGTGCCTGATAAATATCCACAGGGGCGTCAGCACTCCCAAAACCAGCAGTTTCCCTATGACGGTCGTACTTTTATCAAGGCATTCAGGTAGGAGGCGGAGCTAGAAGTGTTTTTGCTGGATGGAATTTGGCGCCCACGCCAATAGAAGTTGGCCGGCTGCGTATGATACGCATATTAAATAAAAGTAAGATAATGTTTGAAGATTAAAAAATAGAACTTATCTAGTTTTATAAGAAGTCTTACAGCACACCGCAGCATGTCAGCGATAGTTGGCGGTGTGTAATCGTGGCACGTTCCTCGTAAGTTATTGATAGCGTGACTTTCTCCATTTTCCTGCCATGTTTCAAGACAGGCCGAATATTTCAATCTGCTTCCAGCCAAGACGGGTGCTACTTCTCGCGTGCTACACGAGTGTCAATATGTCGTACAGTTGTATCCATTCGATGCATATTTAATGGACTTTATACGCTAGAATAACACTTCTGCGTCCTCCAGTCCTGTAGATGTAGGAGAGAATTGGAGGTTTGGTTCATTGGGTGGAATAATAATGAGATTTTTGCAGCGCTACATGCTTAACTAAGAAATGACTAGCTAGCAATGCTTAACTAAGATGTTATTGTTGTTCGGAAAAGCCGAGCAGATACTTCACAAAATTCCCTCTAGCGCTCTTCTTAAGCACCCTGAACCATAAATGCACAAAACGCACAGAGACAAGGAACATTGGAGGAGATAGTGAAAATATCTTTTGCAAGGTAATCGATGGCTGCACACAATAACGTATCGCGGCTGCTTTACTTCGCATTAATCAACTTTCTGCCTACTCTTCTAGTACGCATGGGGAAATAAAGCACCGACCCTATGAGATCCACTGTTAGTGCTAGGACTACTTAATTATATTGCACCCAAACTACTGCTTTGGTCATTTTGCTTTGGTAATCACATGATCCTGGTGAAAGTTCAGAAGAAATAACTAAAGTGTGAGATGCTCGGGTGAGTGAACAATTTGTTTTCGTAAACGACAGTCAAAATTTGAATGTAGGCTTGTGAGAGGCTTTTTGCAGTTTTTCGCAAACAATATTCCTTCAGGGTATAATTTTAATTAATCCTTTTCGAGGCTGTGGTGTTCACCGCCTTTAAAAAGGCCCTGGTCTGTCAATATAAGCGTCGCCATGCCAAATGTATTGGTAGGGGGAAGCAAACCTGTCCATGTATTGCCATGTTTTATTCTGGGCCTATAAAAAACCTTGAATAACAGCAGGCGGATGGCTCCCTTTTCTTTCACAGAAGCCTGGTCATTAGAATCAAAGCAACGAGACAGCAATAATAAACAATAATAAAATTTAACAAGCTTGTGCGCTTTCAATGCTTCTGCGATAATGTGAAGCTGTAAAGTGACCCATGTTTTATATAAGTATTTAAAGTAAGCTCTTCCGACAGGCTAAAATTGGCTACGCGTCACACGTAGGCTGGAAAAATAAATTTGATAAAGTTCTAATCTTTGCCTCGTTTGATGAGAGATTAAAGAGATATATAGATTATGTCCTCGTAATCTATATCTAGTCATTGCAATTACACTGCCGCCTTGTTTTGATCCTCATTCAAACACGTCCACGAACAAGGGTTTGTGGTGCAGTTAGCGGGGGGAAGGGATTCTAAAGCATCGATTTCGTTGCACATCAACTTTGTGCCAGTATAGTATAGGAAATATCTGGAAATTTAAACACCTTTTGGCGTTGTGCAATTCAGGCTGTTTTATATTCGTCCGATCTGTTGCCTGCTTTCAAAAAATTTTGGAATGTGAAAAAAAAAAAAACGCTCCTTTAGTCATTCCGTCAACCGCATAGCCACTTGGCATTCCTTGCAGACTGAAAGAGCCTTCTTCCAAAAAAAAAAGCGACTGTTGAGCCTCTGATTTCGTACGCAGCAAAGACTACTAAATGGTTGTAGCATAGGCTACCGTGAATAAGGAAAGACTGCGCACACTAAAGCCTTAAAAAAGGTATGGATATTGGGCTCGAAGACATACCGTGGCGCCACCACTCGACAGCCCAAGGTAACGCATAAAGTGGGATAACGAGCGTTGAACTGCTGCTGTGAAATTGCTTCCTGTGCAGTTTAGTTGCGCGCTAACGCTGCATCCACACTGATTTATTGTGTGCTCTCGCACAATAAAGTGGTTACGTAAAAGCATTGATCAGCGAAATTGTCTTATGAGCACACGTTTATCAGAATGGTCATATGCTCACACAAACGCAATTTGAGCTGGCACTATTGAGTCATATCACATGGCATTCTGCTTCAGTTCGAGAAGAAGCACCGTGAAGTACGATAATGCTCCACAGTAGCAACCACCGGGCAGTCGCCGTGCAAACACCGTAATTTGTGCCACGCGAAAGTGACAGCCTGCTCTGTGAACCGCAGTCCCATTCTGACTGCATATCGTGGCAGACACCGCCTGACTTCTGCACTCTTTCTTCACAAAACAATACAATAACATTAATGGTCTCTTCTAGCTAAACGACAGCGTAATTGTGCCTGATTTGTCTCAAAATCTGGATTGGCTGAGAGGATCATGGTGTCAGATGTAATTGAAATATTGAAGTATCAGCTAAACATGATTCTACCCAAAGGTATGGCTCCAACATCAGCATGACATTTGAAATTGTAAAGGAAATTACCTCGCACAAATTGCTATTGGAACATTTATTAGCAATCGAATGAGTGGCGTTTGGGTCACATATGCCAGCCAAGCTATCCCGAGGCCATTAAAACGCATTTCTTACCATTGGCTAAGGAATGACTTGATGAGCTTTTCGAAAAAAGCACGTTTTCGTACTTGTAAAGTAATACGAGAAGTACACGTGGGCCCACAGGTAGGGAAATAATTAAGATATATCATTCGTTTACGCTATAGGTAATGTGTGCGCCAAATTTTTATGATTGTAATCTTCCCTGAGGGTGTCAACAAATAAACATTATGGGATTTTCGTCGCACTACTGGCTCAAATGCCAGTGTTTCCGCTTCTTAAAGAGAACGTTCGGGGAGTAACGCGTCTTCCTTCCAGATGGTCCATCCACCATCAACTACGTCACGCGACCATAGAAGTGCGCCTCCAATCATCAAAACCATTATTATCTACCGACGGGTATGTTCCCTCCAGAAGCGCCATACACCAACGATCCACTCATATTCACTCTCCACAAGGCATCCGGTAAGTGAAAGCTCGAAAACAAATTCAGCAAAAACACAGAGGAAACATAATTAGAAACTGCAGTAGAAACGTCAGCTGCCTCCAAAAGCATTGCCCCCAGTTGTATTCCCATATCGTCTTTCCCTGCCTCCCACCAACGCTTGTGGACTGCCGACGAACCCATGCACCACACTGTTCACTGGCTGGTATTCGTCGTCTACACTTGCCCTAGACTCGAGAACCGCCACGCACCGCATTAGCAGTTAGACATAGACGGTTTTTTCTCTAACGCAAGCGCTAACCTTTGAGTCTTGGATTCCAATACCTCTCCTGAAGTGAGGTGTTTTGAACATGTTGAAAAATGTGTTTATTGTTTGCGGCCTTTATGAACCTCATAGGTAATTGAAATTGTAGGGGAGGAGAAGCAATTTAAGTTGTGTAAAGTGGCCTGGTTCGTTGCCAAGCTGTCGGAAATTGTTACGCCAAGACAGATGCTTAAGTTTCGTACAAATTTCTGCCACAACCTTTCACTGTAGTAAACTTTAGTCCCATACCCATCAACTACACCCTATGCATCGTTTCTGCGTACCAGCAAGAATAAAACAACAACAAAACGAACAAACTAGATGTAACCACTTTTACTGTAAATGTACATGCAAGCCTTTTGCACGCAGTCAAGGTTCTGGTGTTCACGCTATCGGCGTGTTCATATTCTTGAGGACGCTATTTTGCAAAGCTAAAAATCGGCTGTCAGCATGTCTCGCATCTTGCAGTAGAAGTGCACTACACAGTCGGCAATGCCTGCACATAAAATATTTTTCCACAGTTCTCGGGGGCCGACGTTCGAAAACTGATTGGTAGTAACGCCTAAAGCAACGTGCTTAGAAATGAAAGTTGCTGTTATCCAGTTTCTTTTAAATCTGCATTTTCAAGCAAGCCAACAGGCAGCCTACGAGAAGCAGTATTGCGCAAGAACCTTCAGTCGCATGTACTGAGCTCTTGAGGGCCTATGCAGGTGTTAGTTGCTGGTCAACCTTAATATACCTCGATTGCAACATCTTTACATTATTAAGGCCAACGAATTATATTCGCAACAATGTGTCCGCAAAACATGGAAACAGAACGTGGAATCAAAATACGGAAGCAAAATATAACGTGTGATACGAGTTCATATTCTGATAAGACTGGTAGTCATGAATGTATATAAAATCATGGGATGCCTGTTCATGTCATGTAAGTCATTCTAGTTTACTCATGAGTCATAATCATTTATCATGAGTTAGTAAGACCTGAGATCCAATTTGCATGACTATGAATACAATGAATTTGCAACAAAATTATGACCATGGGCAAATAGCCATGACTCAAAATTGTTCAGTGATGACACTCTAGGAGCTACAAAAGAGCTGCCAGCGCACATGCTTTCGCATTTCTGATGCAAACCTCTGCAGTGCTCTCAAAGTTTCTTCGTGCAATGGCGAATATTTTTAACAAAGCAGCTAACGTTCGAAGAGAGGAAAGGCGGAAGCAGCCTTCTTGATAACAGCATTCTTCCTACTACGAACTATTGCATGAACATTGCGTTTATTGTGCCAGATATACAAAAGACGAAACGAAGGAGCGGCTCTTAACGCAGAGAATAAGACAGTGGGACATAGCGTGCTACGGTACAACTATTCAAACGAATAAAACAGGATATTCCGGCACCGTAGCCTTGATTTATCAAAATAACAAGTTCTCAATGAGTATGGCCCGGTCACTAAATGTCCAGAAAATGCAAAATGCTATGGCAAGCTTTCGAACTAAAGTCCGGTTTCCAAATTGTTTTCCCATGTACAAAAATAGATTGCCTCTTCAAACTTCAGGGAACACTCTTTCCAGATATTTGCAATTGCTTTTAAAAAAATTGACTTGCATCAAGTTGAATCAATTATCGTCTGAAGGCATGTTCGTGAGCAAATGGCGGCGAGCCAGTCTGCAGGATTGTGGTGCGGCGCGATTAAACGAAAAACCTATAACATCTTAGTTATGCAGGCATGCGTTATGTGTAAAAAGACATTTCGATATTACTTCCTAAGGCTTCTCTCTTCCCCAAGGGAAGCGTCTTTTGTTAGCACTGCGGCAGAGAAGGGTATTTATATTATGACTTTTCAAAGGTCCCTGCTCAGGCGTGCAGCACCGGTGACGGGCTCTGACAGCCACGACGCTTCCATGCTTAAGAGCCTACTCCAAAGCCGCTCGGTTGGTAACTGACATCGTGTCGAGATTACGTATTCCAAATAAGTTCCCATCTTTGACCCAAGGCTCAACACGCCTCCCCCAACTCCTCTTTTGTCCGACAGTGGCTGATCGATTGGCATGTCATATCACGTCGAACATTTTCAGCGCCCAACGTGGGCCCACCGTTTTGGCACACCGGAGACGCTTCAATGCGTCAAGAGTCTGCGAGATGAAGAGCACGGAAGATTTTATCTGAGTAGCCCTTCTGTCACGAGTGGAAGGAGGAAACTTGAAATGATGTGGTCTGCTCTCTAGCAGTAAAATAAAGATACTGCACAACTCACTTGTTTAGTGCACTGCTCTTACTGGTGTAGATAAAACAGTAGCCAATGGGACACATTTATCTACGCAAAAGCTTTGTCGCGTGTATCGTGACATGTTTAAAAGACCTTATACAGCTCGTTCGGCAGAAAGTCTTCTCCTTCGTAGTAAAACGTAGTTATCGGACAGTTTGCCGTGTTTTATTTTATTTTTTTTATTTTACCCTCAGGGTATATATACATATACATTTCAGAAGGGTGGCGCAAACATTTACACCAATAAGAGTAAACAACGAGAACAGTAAGCGAGATATGATTTAAG